>NW_009260126.1:372323-437205 GCF_000687185.1 Egretta garzetta
CGGCTTCCACTTGGCTCCCGAATAAACAACGCGAACATATGTCCCATATTCGTGACAGATGGTTCCAACAGAGAACTATTTAGTGGTTTTCCCACAGTTGCTACTATGCAGCGCTCCCGAAACCCAACACAATGCAATTAGCCTAAAATAGCGCCAGTTTCCAGATTTCCTCATTTTTCATATGCGGAAAATTTGATTCAGGTGTTTTTATGTTTTAGCTGCAACCAAATGTTTTCTTAAAAGAACCCCAAAACCAGCATATACTTTACCCGGCAATTTTGTCAGCAAGCTATTTGGCCCATTTGACTCAAGGAATTTACTTCTCCTCACAATGAATTTTGCCTAGAGGAGTTTGCCTCTCCTTGTGAGATGGAAGGTGATCAGGCTGGCCGCTTGCATAGTGAAGACTGGATGGCACATGGAGCTAAACTGTTGTAAGGAACTTCAGAAACACTTACTTAAAAGCTTAGCGTGTGCCAGGATATACAACATTCACAGAACCTGAGTGGAAGTGTTATATTTATTTTTCTTTGCTTCACCTGCCACTTTTTCTCAACAGATAGATTTGTATTTCTACTAAAACAAAACAAACAAACAAAAAACCCCAAACTGCCCAGAGTCCTGCTTCTCTCCATGAAACCAAAATAGTGATGCCAAGTTGCAACTAAGTCACAACTGTTTGTGTTTTGGTCATTTAGTGTGAAGGGGCGTATACTATTACAGAGTCACAAAATCTGTTATCTGCTGCACGTAACTGGATGTAACTGGAGAAACAAAGACGAGGACCAGATTTCAAGAGTATTTCAAGATAATTGGAAGGTGCTAAGGTGGTGATGGCATTGGTGATTCAGGACAGGTTCGGCTTTGGAAGCAGCTGGGACTTGATGAAACAAGTTGGCCTTCCAAACACTTCAAGACAAATTGAACTGGGTGAATACAGAGAGATGATTACTTCTTCACTGGTAATTTTGACACCATTATGGCACACGATAAGCTTTGTATCTGAAGTTATCTATCTGTATGGCTAATACACAGGCAGCCGTTATTCTCCTGTTGTTTACAAGTCTAAGTCATGAATAGCTACGACATTCACAGCAGAGCGAGGCAAGGCAGAATAAGACTGAAATCCAGGCCACTATTTACAAAACCATTCATGCAATAATGTCCTGAATATGTGTATACACACAGAGAAATTATTATTTGGCATATAAAAGCAACACACAGCAAATCTCTGCATTAATAGCTACTTTCGCTGTTATAAAACACAGTGTTTGTGAGGTGTTTACTATTATGGTGAAACTGAAATCATGTTTTAAGTGTTAAGAATCGAATAAAATCTTCCTGACAGTTCAGAAATAACAGGACAGCTGGAAAGCATGCATCTGAAATTCTGAATATTGTCACTAAACACGCCTCCTGCCAGTATTTTGACTCATCTCTGGAAAACTATCACCCAAAGTAAAAACAGGGTAAAATGTCTTAACCTAAAAAAGTTTTAAAATGCATCCATGTTCTGAAAAAAAAGGAGAAAGTCCCCGCTACATACAGTTGCTCAGAATGTCCAACCACTGCACATTCTTTAACAGCTCCATAGGTGTGAGAAAGCTTCTTGCCAATCACAAGGGCATTTGTTCCACAGCAGAAATTACCTTTTTTCTTTTCTTTCAGAGATAGAATTATTTATAAATTCTGTCAATTTATTTCCAGTATTTTTTAATTAATCTCTGGATGCCATCTTTTCCATTTATTACTAAACTAATTTCCACGTCTCTCTAGCACGGGGACAGCACAAGTACTTAACTCTCTTCGTGGAGGATGGCTGTGGCTTTGGGTAGCCGACGTCACCTGCCTGCTGGATTGGTGTCGCATTAACACACAAGGTACGCAGCTTTCCAGAACTGAAGTGCCGCGTTGTATCAGTATCGCTTACGTATACCCCGCCACAGGTCGTAGCTACAAATAATTTTCCTTTTTTTTTAAGAATTTAGAAAGATACCAGGCAAAAACCCATAAGCCACTCTGTGGCTGGAGTCATAATCCTTCTGCTCTTTGCACATGCTTTTCCAATTGCCTTTTACTTCCTCTGGGGTAAAATTAAGTCAGTGGATGCTTTGCTGTTGATTTCAGTCAAACCACGGTCCACCTTGCACTTTGTATCTGGCAATCATCAAACCATAAGGCTCTTCAGTCAAATGAGTAGTAAAAAAATAAACCATGCAGAAGTCCTTAATGTGAACATTTTAAAGATATTTAAGCTGGTTTTCTATTCTGTTGATTGAGTTTTATAAGAAAGTTCCAGAAAAATTAATAAACTTTATATAAGGTATAGCTGGTAGGGACAAACATTTCATTAGAAGACAGATGACAACATAATCACTGCTGAGTTGTCACTTAAAGGCCGTTACAGTATGTGAAGAACGGTATTAATGACTTCAAGCGCCTTACTGCCAGCATTAACTGCTAGTACCACAGTCTTTACGTATTTTTAGTCACTCGATTCTTTCTAGTTACTTACGTTAGCTGGTGTTCTTTCACTGAAAACTTTTAATAAAGAAAAGACGAAGTAATGAGGATAGGGGGGTTATTTGATACTAAGACTTCTGTAAATAACAGTGCTTCAAACACTGTTCTTTCAAAGTAGGTTGAGATAAGTGAGCCCCTAACTCTGGGCAGTTTTAAGCTTCCTGACATCTTGCAGGCTGAACCCAAAGGCTCTGAATACAGCAACAGCATCAGACTGCACCGGTAGTCAGGGCTGCGTGGCACTTGAGGCCAGCCATACAAGATGCACAAAATCAGGATACTGGTTTTTCTGCATTCAGTTTTACTGGATTTCCTTCTGCCTCCTCCTTTGCATGTAAATTGACAGTAAACTCTCCGAAGCGCGTCACGTGCAAAAAGAACCGACTCAAATGCAGTCGGGGGTGTTTTGCAGCCAGTCCCACAAGCAAAAGCTGTGGTGGTGGAGCACTGCTTTAGGTTGTTATGGCTGGCAGCAGTTCAGATGGCAATGGAACGGTAAGGTAACAAGAAGGTCGAATTAATACATTGACTAGGCCACAGTTAGCCTGCAGATTCCCTTTGCTACCTCTGCCATAGACCTCCTTTTAAAGACTGAACCCTGCAAGAAAGTATTAAAGTTGGAGCCGCTGAGCCCAGGGAACATTACACAGTATTATCTTGCAGGCCTGGTAGATATGCAAAGAGAAAGTATGCTGAGAGTAAGAACAGTGCCATGAACTTTAAATATAGTTCTTTGGGGAATGAATAGGTGAAGCAAAGCTGAAGCTGAACTAATGAGTCAGATACAGCAGGTGGGGGAGAGCAAGCAAGTGATGGGAAAACGTCTGTGTGCCATGGGAGCACAAAAAGTCGTGTTTACACAGGAGGCTTTATTCAATAATGGGAAAGGGAGAGCAGACAAGTTAGAGAATTACCAGGGACTGGGGGAACAATCTGAACTGCATTTTTTGTCTTACATTTATCTGCTTACCATGAAGTTAAAGTGCCTAGTGGTGGGAATAAGGCAAGAAGGATTTGCTCAAGGCATTAAAGTTTTGTAAAGGACAGATTAAATAACAGTGATCCAAAAATCAATTTTGAGGGGCTTATGAAGCCTTGAATGGGCTTTTGCAGCACAAAAGCAAGATTGAGTTTTTACTGAACCTGTCATTTATTCGGGTTTAGAGCTTTCAGTAAGTATCAGGAAAAACATAAAACAAAAGCAAAGTAAGGAATGAGCATTCACACAGTAAGCAAATAAAAAACCACGTGGAAGTGCAATCCAAACTACTGAGTGACTTAAGTGATGCAAAAGTATAAGAAAAGAAAGTCGCCGTCACCCTCCCCCCACTTTAATCAGACCTGGTAGTGAATTCCCACAGCTGTTCTTGGCCAGGAAGTTTCTCCTGAACTCTCGTTTCCCTGTCCTCAGCAAAGGTGGTGTTTATATAGTATCAGACCACCTGGAAGAAAAAAAAAAAAGAAAAAACATCTGCAAAATTACTCTGTGAATTCATATCTAATATGTGACCTGATTATTATTTCTCTAGAGTAGATAAGTAAATACTAAAACAGTACAATACAGTTCAGAGGGCTTGCAGTTAAGAAGCACACCATATAGTTACCCTTAAAGATTTGAAAACACGGACAAAACCGCAGCCACTTGTGACGTTCTGTATCTCATAGAAATGATTCCATCAAACTTTAAATACCGATGTGCAGGCATGGATATTGATGTTTGCCCAAACTGGTAAGGAAAAAGTTGTTAAGACAGACTGGTAACAGTTGAATCCGTCGAGTTATGTCTTGTGGCTTTAAAAATGGAATAATACAGCCCCCTAGCTGTTGGTAGAGGCAACGCACGCTAACCTGGGAGAGGGGATTTGTGCCTCTACAGCAAAGCGACGGGCTAAATGCCATCGCACAGGAGGCCCGGGCAGCAAAGAAACCTTACATGATGCAGTTGGGCAAAAGTATAAAAGGTGAAAAAAAATATTGTATGTTAAGTGGTAGTGATTCACGTGCCTATAAAATCTAGAGCAATACAATTCAGATGCTAGAACAGCATCATTTGAAACTTCAGCTTCTAAACAATATGCCAGCAGCATCAACCTTCAGCATCCCGTGGGCATTAGGGATCCCATGGGATTCAACCAAGGTCTCAGTTCTGTTGGTTAACTTGAAACCTTCCTTTTGTCTTTTTAAACTTCTGTGATTACCAGCAGCTCAGTCTTGTGGAAACCACACCATCCTGAACCTAAGGACAGGAAACCCTACCTTATGCTATGTAAAATATACTTACATTAGTGAACCTCACAGGCTTTGCAGAAAAACTAAAGCTCTAGAAAATTACTTATTGTAAATAATCTATTGCTGTAGGAATGTAACATTTCAGGCAGCAGAAAAACATGACTGTGGAAAGCATTAACTTCTCAGAATGTTTAAATCAGATTCGTGAACAGCACCTGAGAAAAGCCATGTAAAAAATGAGAATGTTGGAATCTTTCATCTGCATACTGCTTCACTAACACGTAGGTTCAGTCCCCTCCCATGTTTAATTGACAGTGATAAAATATCTCTGTATTTCCATACAGAGCTGTAAAAAGCACTCAGATTTTCTTTCAAACATGCACGGTATTCAGTTTTCACTGCTCATGCTACGCCAGATACACACAGATTTACAGAACGAAGAATATTAAATCAGAGAGGAACCTTTTGCTTTCACTTACTGTTCATGCCTTATTCTAACCTGTAGGACCAAATCTGCCCTGGCTCCCGCCCTGTGTGGGGAAGTCAAAAAAGATACATGGAGGTTAAAGTCATTTTAGAATTTAGTGACCAAAGGCAAAATTATCATCTTGGATTTTCAGAACTGTATTTTCTGTACATTTTCTAGACTAGCCCTGACAAGTAAAAAGAAAGAAAATGGGAGTAGAAGAAACTAGTGTTGTAAATGCCTTGGGAATTTGTCCTACAGAGAAAGCAAACCTGACTATTCTCGGATATCTGCCATCAGCTTCACGTAACAGTCTCTGCCAAACATATAGTGATATTTGGGGGTTTTGTTGTTTGCTTTGCAAACACTTCCGGAAAAATAAATGCACAGAACACAATTTGAAATTAGATGTTTAGTCATAAAAAGGTTTCAGGAATTAAGAGATGAAAAGACAAAATATTTCTTGAGTCAGCAACAATGACTCCTTAATTAACACATGCATTTTTATTTCATAGTTTCGGAAAAACCTTATGATGAGATAATTCTCCTGTAATTCAATTGATTATCAGCTGGAAACAGCGTTGAAAATCAAGACCTGTTTGTTCTACTGAAATATGAGATAAACCCATTCCTTGGCTTCTCTGCTACTACTTCTGTAAAATTCTGATGGCAGCAGAATACCCATGGGGCGCTGTACACACCGGAGAAGCAAACACGACAGGCCGCTCTGAAAGGCAAGTCTGAAAGCTAGAGCCTCAACCGATGGTACTTGCAGTTCCTTCCCTCCACGCTCTTCTGCAAGCGTTCGTTACATCAACTACAGCTCTATCTGTTAAAGAAATTTTCCTGGTTTAATCATGTGATGCACAGTTAAATCTACAGCACTTTCTTTAGATGGATATAGTTACCTGCTGGTAACACCAGTAAAAAAGCTTTTACGACGGCAAGCCTGCATCTATCCTGCAGCTTTACTAGCTGACATAATTCAGATGAAAAACAATGGTGCGTAGTTTTAAATGATGAAGGTGAACTATTCAGGCTTCCTGGATGCTGTCTAAACTTGACTCTGACTCAAGTCGTTTACATGTAACTGCATCTTGAATACTCCTAAATAAGCTGTATCCTAATTTGGCAGTAAAAACGAATGTAAAGGACTCTACACTTCCGTCTGTTTGTCCATCTGTGAGGGATATGAAGGTGGATTTGCCATCTTCTTTAAGCAGACACAGCAAAGCCTTCTAATCTCCAAACCCATATTTTATTAGAACAGAAAATGATGGCTTAGACTGAGCTTTCTTTTTTTTAGTAGAGAAAACTCGTTTTAGCTTGGTGGGTCTGACTAAATGCAAGGCTTGAAATATTTCCAAACAAATATTTCCCCTGCTACTGCATGGATGGAACATGAGTCTCTTTCTCCAAGTGGTCTCCTGACTTGAACAAAGTTTACTCAGATTCTCCTGGAGTTACTAAGACTCTCATTTTCTTGCCGTCACCTTCGAGGCTTCCCTTTGGGTCTATTCAGAGAGGGGAGCCTTTGTCAGCCATCCACTGCAGAAGCTTCTCGCTCCTCCTCCCTCAGGATGACCTGGATGCCAGGCCAAGGAGAACACACGGGCATCTTTTCTATTGTCCTGGGGCACCTTTCTAACACCTGGCATAACATTTGAAGCCAGAAATTAGCAGTTTCTTTGAAAAAAAAATGCAGGTTAAATAAGCACCTATTTTAGTTTACACGTTGCTTCAATTTTACTTCATTTAAATCACACTGGCTCAGGTTTTGCTGGACACTGGTGCATAACTTTTGGTTCACTAAAGGCAAGAATGTGCTCCAGACTATGGAGGTTCATCTGTACTCTGTCTGTAAAGCACAATTCCTGACCCTAAAAAAGGTTAACAGCCAATCTTGTAACATAAACTGGAAGAGCATCCAGCATACAAGATTGACCAATCTCTATTTGTTTGCTTCTTACAAACCATACCTGAAAAACATTTCTAAAGGCCATACTTCTGAACGCACCAATGGCTGGAGATTATTGAGCAACTGAGCTGTATAATTTATTCTGTAAATGGTAAAAAGGCTGGGAATCCGCAGCCCCAAGTAAGGAAAAGAAGGAAAAGATGAACTCATTTTCATAGGAATTTCTGAGTTATTAATTTATGAAAGAAGAAAAAACTATCTTTGCAGACAAAATGTTAAGCTAAAATGTACTTTATAGCAAATTTAAAGCTGTAAAAAATTACTTACACGCCCACAGTGTGACCCCTCCAAGTTTCTGACTTGGTTAATTATCCAGTAGATCACTATTTATGACAAAATAATGCAAACTTGTTTAAACATGTACAATAATGGCATCTTGCCAGAATGAAATGTAAGCATGATGTTCCCAGAATGACAAAAAATCCAAAGCAATCGTGATTAATATCATGATTTCTGAATTTGATTACATTCTAATCTGTATGACTGGAGCTAGTCAGAACATCCTGACAGATGCATAGTCAGGATATTGTGAAACACCAGCACAACATGTCTAAGTTCTTTTTCCTTTTTCATACATCAAAAAAAGGAAGAAAAAAAAAATAACGCAGACAAAAAGGAGCTTCAATTTAGGGGGCAGCACAACTGAACTGTCAGGGACATCTGACTGTGGAGGACCTCCAGGGATGCATGGGACCAAGCTCACAACCACCACACGTAACACCCTGCTCCTCCAGATTACTTATAACCACTGCTCCTATCGGCTGGAAAAGGGGAAGCAGAGCTTACCACATTCCTGTAACTTTGGATATTTGTGGCCCCTGTGACGGGGTGACTATTAATGTACAGAATAACACCTCACATAGTTTCATTTCTCATGTAGTAATTCATGCATGTGTCTAGTCTGTCCTGACCTAGAGCACGACATCCTCATGAACAGAAACTTGTGCGTTTCCCTAGAATATATCCTTGTACTTAGATCTTTGAGATTCAGATTTTGTCTTTGTAAACTGGGTAATCACAATTGCCTTCTGGTTTGGTCCTGACCATATATACCATATATATGTGTGTATATATATATATATATATATGTGGTAAATGCTTTAAAGTAGGCCCTACTTCGACACTGTTCAGAGAGTTAGAAAGGAGGGTACAGTCTTAGCTAGAACTGCAAGAACTACTATAACACTAGAATCAAAGAGTTTTGGTGAAGCCATTTTGAGAGAGAGAATCTTCATTCTAAATGTTGAACAAAACTGGTAGGTGATGGCACATTAAATGATTTGCTTTCAGAATAGTTAGCTGGGCCACAGTGGTTTTTGGAGACCTGGAGAACACAGGGAGAAGCAGAAAGCAGCAAGCTGTTCATGCCAGGGTATCTATTTCCCTGGTGAAGTCTTTTAATTCATGTTCAGATAGAATACTCTTATATTTTAATTTAATTATCACATTTGGATGCTTAAACTTCTTCAAATTTTACTTGTTGAAAATGCTTAGAATCATCTCATTAGGGATGGAATGAGATTTTTTTTTTTCTTTTTTCCATGGGATAAAAGATGATTGAAAAATTAATGGGGTTTTTTTCCACTTTTTAAAAAGTTCTAAACCTCAATTTTAAATTAATATTGACTGGGCAGTCAACACATTTTCAGCTTTCCTTCAATACAGTGTCTCTATGCTGAAGTGAGCCATTTCAGATGTCTGAAAAAGTATTGCTTAATGCCTGTAAGCACTGTCAAAAATCAATAACTCTGAAATTTGTGCTATTTGTACTTTAAGTTTGGCATATCACTTTTGTTCAGTCTGTTTACAGTAGAATAAAATGGGTATGGACAATTGTCACAAAGCACATAAATGAATAATATTCCTTTAAATTGTAGAAAGAATATAATTTTGATATTTGCGATATTAATTATCTTTAGTGAAGCTCTGCAAAAAAGTGCAAATTAAAAAATCGTAGGAAATAGCATTGTTTTGGTGGTTACATATAACCTGTGGATGGTGACCACAATCACACTAAAATATTTTTTCATAGGGAAATATTTTAAAAATTTATAAAACATATCATTAATGAAGAAAAAAACACATTTTTAAGATATTGTAGGTGGACAAATGATTAGCAGAGCAGTGCTGTCAATAACATGAGCTTTTAATATTAAGAGCAGCAACACAAAGGAATTCCAAATTGTGTTTCAAGAAGAAAAAAAGGATGCTGAATTTGAGTGTTGTATTTTCCAGCAAAGGCAGCTCTGAAGTTCAGTTTTCATATTGCACAGGTGTCTGCATCTTGAAGATTAAATCTATTCACTTTTGTTATATAGATGTACAGTCAACTCTAGGACTTCGATCATCTATCTTGGAGCCTATTTAGATAATGTAGTATTCTTTTCCCCCCCTAGAGAAACAGCAAAAAGTGTTCTTCCTGCAAGATTTCCACGAATAACCACAAGTGCTCTTTCCGTAAGATGTCGGCTTTATGTGGAATGTCCCAGTTGATGAGTATTGACTAAAAATGTTTAAAAGAAGTGTCAAACACACAGAAGTTTCCCCTCAGTCTAACTCCCTTCAAAGTACCACTTAAAGATGTTCAACTAACAGGAGTCCCGAGTAAATAAATCCTAAACTGAAGGTGAAACTGAATGGCTGAAGGGATCTGGAAACAGACTTGGATTTGGTTAAAGTTCTGAATCCTGCTAAGATGTTGGCATCCAAAATCTTATGACATACTGAGACAGAAAGATGCTTACCAGCACATGACTACATGACAGGGAGGCCTAAACATATCCAGATGTCTACTTCATCGCCAAGCTGACAAGTACCGGTCAGAGAGGGCAAACTGATGCAGGCTTCCTGGATACCTTCCTGAACAGCATTTGCAATGCTAGCCCAGACTTGGCCAGGACATTTGGAATATAGAATCATAGAATCATAGAATCATAGAATGTTTAGGGTTGGAAGGGACCACTAGTGGTCATCTAGTCCAACCCCCCTGCAGTGAGCAGGGACACTGCTAACTAGATCAGATTGCTCAGAGCCCCATCCAACCTGGCCTTGAATGTTTCCAATATACCCAAACAGAAATCTTCCAGTGGTTGGGGGCCAATGGGGTCCTACTTTGAGCTTTGTGATAAAGAACGAACAGAGTGGTGTTCATGGTTTGAATAATTATGTGACTGGAATGTCAAAGCTATCTGCACAAAATTTTTTTAAACACTTAAATGGTACTTTAAAAAAAAAGAAATGAAAACTTGGAAGACAGCTTTGCCTCTGAAGTAAAACTATTTCTAAAATAAAGCACTTGGTTGCTGAACTGAATTTACTGTACTTCAAAGCCATTCAAGAATGTTTTTATTTCTCTAATGATCAGAGAAAAATCAGGTTTTCCAGGGAAGTCTAAAATCTTAGACAAGAAAGAGCTAGGTGTTATATTGCAAACAGCTTTACCAAGGCATGGTCGCCATGTTTCAGTGTAAGATTCACAAGGCAAGAGTGTCTATGCCTATGCTGTGCAAATGCAGCTCTTAAAAATAAATCCGAAGTTGGGCTCACCATGCAATGTATCCTTGCACAGGGACCATTTATCCTAGCTGTACAGATACCTAGAAGCTTATATGAGGCACTGACAAGACCACTAGACGTCTAGAAACCTGGAGGAATGCCCACTATCCTCAAAATCTGTTTGTATACACGCCAGAGGTTAGTGTAAGATAATACAGGCATATGTAACAGACCTGTGTTGAGGCAAAGACCACAAATATTACTAGGGTGAACACATAAGATGGCCAGAATATCTGCCTGAACTACTAAAATACATTTTGGTTTTAATAGTGTGCTTTGTTTTGTTTATGCACCCTGATCCTGGATCAAAAGAACGAGTATAGTTTATCTCAAATGCGCTCTCCCAGTTGAAGTCCTATTCCAACACTTCCCTGTTAACTCTCATAATCTTAGTGCTTTTTAGAAACCACACTCAAAGATCCTCTCCCTTCTCTTCCTTACAAACACCAGCCACTTCTGTATCCCCACCAGGTGCCAGCTATTCAGAGGAAGCAGCATGCAGTAGTTACTGCTGGCTGCCGTTTCAGAGTACCAGGTGTATATCTGGCCCAAATGGAATCCAGTGCTATAAAATAAGAGGACAATCAGAACATTAAGTCTCCTTGGGAAAGAAAATAAAAAAGCATATTCCTCCCCCCAATACAACTGGAGTCTGCTAGAAGCCTAGGTTTGTAAATGTCTCTAGAGTTAAAAGTGAGAATTACATTTTAATTAGGAATATATATTCAGACTAATACTGTTACTGAATCAATACCTAAGGCAAAGAATGAAAATTTATGCCATATTTTGGAAGATAATCTGGTCCACTGGATACCAAACCCATGCTCTTAAATCTCTCCCCAAGGTAGCCCATTTCTTAAAGCCATTTGTCATGTGGATAAGGCCCATCTCATTTTAATTGTGATACAACACAAAAGACAAACCTTGTCTATAATGAACTAAGAATATACTTCAGACTTAATATGTAAAAGCAGAAGAAGCATTGTGAATACTCTAGATACATTTTGCACAGCTGTCAGATAAAAACAGCCCTGGAAGCACAGTGTCATAATCATGAACACACCGCTTCCTACCACACCTTGCTTGTTCTTACCCCATAACTCATGCACAATTTGCTGTTCCATGTCCCTGTCTGAAAGAGGGGCCTGGTAATATGCTAGGAAAGTAAGATTTTTAATTCCCTAGTGCTGTGAGAGAACAGAATCAAAACTTTCCTGTCCTGGGCAAATACTCTAGCCTCTACAATACCTCTGCTACAATGTGGTCTGAGAGCTCCTAACAATACAGGGCTTCCAGAGAGATGAGCCTTTCACCTTGCCCTCTTCCTCAACCCACATCACTGTATTCTTACCACATTTCAAGATCTCAGTCCAACGCCGCTGCAGGGAAACACAGTATCTTGGCAATTAAAATGAACACTGAAATATTGTACTGACTCCTTTTCAATTATACATAGTTGAGTTCACTTTCCATCTTGTGGGTGGACTTGTAAACATAAATTCAGCCCTGCTCTGGTTTCCAGCTGGGACCTTGAAAGGAGATGTCTCGACACTTTGCTACGCAGTCTGAGGCGATCTGGGACACTGTACAGGCAAAAGGACAAGAAGGTAGCTAACTTTCTGCCAACAGATACTGGTGTCTGGTTAGCAGGAGGACTTTTTTTGATACCAGGAACCTAAAAGCTTTCTACGTCCTGATTTATGTATCAAAGTTTTCCTGTGGCATAAAAGGAAAATGAATGCCTGATAACAATAATTTCAACAGCAATAATAAGGGGAAAGGGTAGGAGAGGAGTATTATTCTCTCTAAAATGCTAAAATGAAAACAATTTGACAGAATCAGCTTCAAAAATCCTCTATTTCTAACCAAAAATTAAAACGAGTAAACTTAAAATGACTCAGCAGAAACTTTTCAGCTTAAATTTAATCGCACAATTTATTAGAAAAAAAAAAAAGCTATTTTCAGCTGGGTTTATGTACCTAAGATAATAATAATAATAAAAAACAAGAGTTAGCTTTATTTCATTGCTGTTCCAGATGGTAGCCAAAAGGGACTGAGAAGCGTGGGAGTAACTGTTCCCTATCTGTGAGGGGTTTGGATTTAAAAGGTTACGTATGCCATGCAACTGCCAACTATTTCTTAAAAGGTTCCACGGCTTCTAGCTCTGGGCTCCACAGAGACAATGATATGAAGAACAAAGAAAAATGAATTTGGTCATTTTGCTGTTTGCATCACCAGCAGATATCTAAGCATTTGCTTAATTCAAAGCAAGTGCCACATGAGGATTTTGGAGGCCTGGCAGGTTTAGAGACATTCATTTTCTGTGTATGTTTCAGGCCATCTCTTCACTGAAAGGTAATTTATCTGAGTATGTCAAGATAGGACTCAAGAAAACAGATACAGACTAGATTTGACCTGACTTATGAGTCTGCTATTCGATTTCTCTGACGAGAAATATAAGGAGAGGGACAGACAGAGCAGCAGTCGGTTGTGCTGCCACTCAGTAACTCGTGCTTTGAGAAAAACTTTCAAACTCCAACTTCCTGGAGTGCAAGAGATAAACCACATCACGGAACCAATACATCGATATCACTATACAGGTTATGAGAAATAAACTACAGCATTTCAGAGTACATTTACTCAGAATTCAAGAAACAATAGAGATAACCTGAGTATCTTGTTTTTATTAGTGGCAAGAAGGATGTCAGCACAGCCGCTACAGGAATAGGTATATCAATAATTCACACTGAATTACCTCATAGACTTTTAACACCATTACGTCCTTTGTGGCCTCCAGTCTGAGGATGCATATTTGTGTAAAAAGCAATCTTTAGAACTAAACATTATAAATACAGTACATTTACATCCCATCTAATTGTATCCACTTAACTACAACAGATGAGTTAGGAGCTTAATCGCCATAGACTCCTTAGACACTTAATGAGATAAAGCACTATCACTTTCACTTTTCAAGTACTTCTTTTCAGGTAGCAGTAGTCAAGAAGCCAAATCAGGAAGAAAAACAATGTGTCTGTAGTTACTATAAAATGGATTTTATAAAGTCCGAAGAACCTCAGGCATTTAGGAATAAGATGAGGCATCTGTAAGAGTGTTAGTGGAATACCTAAGCTAGAAAGCCCTGAGAATCCCAGTTAACAACATATGATATCCTTTAAATAATTTTTAAAATTCTTTGAGCTAGAATCGCCAATTAAAGGACTTTTTCTGCTATAAGGTCTCGGAAATATCTGGTCCACAAAAATGATCAACCTTTTCTTTTTCAAAACTTACCAATACATATCAAGTATCCTTGACTGCCTCTTATTCAGGTCGATGCTACCTCAAAAAAAAAAAAAAAAAAGATTTTCTTATTCAGACAAAACTCTTGAAAGATCTGAAAAAGCAAACATTGAATCAAGTCGTATAGCATACTGAAATAATGTCCTATATTATAGTCACATGCCCTTGTACCTCGGAAGAATAAAAGACTTGAAAAACCCTGATGTGTCAGAGGACTATAGAGGATATTAAAGTCATGAGATTTCCTGACCAGCCACATCTCAGCATTCTGCAAGAGCAGGTACTTCACACGGTAAAAACTCACATCCCATTCCAGACAGTTTATGTTAGAGAGGGAAGCAATACCCTCCATAACCCCAGCCAATATGACTTAGAGAAAAATTACTTCCTGATCCCAATCAGGTGATCAATTTACCCCGAGCATGTAAGCAAGTTATATGCAGTTAATACCTGAAATCCTAACCAACTGCCCCATTTTTACCTGCTTCCAATCTTACCACTTAAGAAAGGGCTGTCCCCTTCTCCTATACTGTGCACCAAGAAGGAACATAAAAGCCCTGGTGTATGCAGAACAATAGGAGAGCTGGCACATGGACCAGTTAAAAACATTCCTGTTGAGGGACTGTGTAAGAAAAGCACACAAACAAGTTCCCCAATAAACTTCTCTGGCAATGTCAGTAAGTATCCAAAGCTTTATATCACAGACTCTATATTCAGACTCATGATCACTTCACCATGTCGCACATATCCTTTCATTAATTTATACATTTCCATCTGGAAGTAGTTCAGGTCCCTGCCTCCATGACCTTGTCTGGAAAGCAGTTCCAGAGCTTTGCACAAATTGCCAAGAACCTTCTTTTAAATTTCCCATTTATTCATAATTGTTTGTATGTATCTGATCTTGAAATAGTGTTATCCTTTAACATAAAAGCCTTCTTCCCTCACGTCTACCCCCACATGTACTTATAAAGATATAACCATATGCCCTTTCAAGCTTTGTTTTGCCAGATAAGCTATTTTCATCTCAGCTGAGAAAATAGGTACTCCTTTCCCCTAACCATCCCACTCTGCACCTGCTGTGAATCAATGTGGGTCATGGGAACTGTAAACAATATTCTGAGAGTTGTCTTACCAATGCTTTGTAAAGCAGTATTAACACTTTATTGTCTTCACGGAAAACCCTTCCTCTAATATACCCTGAAACTGCTTCATGGCCACAACATAACGATGGCTCTCAGTCACCATACAGCCAACTAATGCATTAAACCTCTTCCCTTTACTATCACCGGCAATTATCAAGACACCAGCTTATACTAAAAGAACATGATACTAATCCCCAAGCACCGAGCTCTACTTTCCGTACGATTAGGTTTCCGTTTTGTCAGTCCATAAGGTCATTTTTTTTTTCTGAGATGCTAGTCATATTCCAATTTTGTGCCATCTCTTAATGCCATATCCATTCTCCTACTTTCACCAAGTTCAAAAATACTACTTAAATCGGTCCTAGAGGAATTCTACTAGCAAACTCCTTTCATTTTGAAACTTCCATTTTTAACAGAACCCTCTTTTAATACAACCCTTTACTCCGTTCCTCTTCCACCTTACAATTCTTGCATTAAAGCTCATCTTCTCCACCTTAAACAACTTCCCACAAGGAACAATATAATGCCTTATTTCGATCAAGGTAAATTAGGTCTACTGCATTACTCTTCTCTGGGACAATTATCTTATCAAAGAAAGATATTAAGTTAGTCTGATATGATCTGCCCTTGATAAAACCATATTGTAGTTTTTCCCACTTTCCATTTACCTCCAGGTCTTTGATAATTTTTTCCTTCAGAATCTGCTCTAAGACCTTGCGTAGCATTGAGGTCAAACTGCCATGCCTGCATTTTATTTAACCACCTCTTTTCCCTTTTTTGAATACAGGGAATAACTTTATTATTCTTTATTTATATCAAGCTAGCATTGAATTGAACAGATACACATAAAATCCCTGCAAATGCATTCTGTGCAAACCAGCGTTTCTGGTTGTGGATTCTTTCAGTGCCCTGAAACGCGTATTGTTTAACCCTCTCCATTTCATTACAGTAAGTAGGCTACGTTTAGCTGATAGCTCACTCACAGAAACTTCCATTGCTCTGTCTTCATTCCCTTAAGCACCTTTTTACTATTCTTAGTCACTATATTATACCCACTGAAAATTGACACGAAATATTAATTTGCTATTTCAGTCATATCTAGATTGTAGTTAATCTCCATTTCATTCCTGGTATTCTATGTTTCCTTACATCTTACTTCTGTGCTCCCTTTTACTAATGTGTCTGCAGAACCACTTTGTATTTGGTTTAATTGTGCAAGCCCACTCAGCTAAGTTCTTGGCCATGCTGATACTTTTATATCACCCTTGAGAAGATCCATTATGAACTAGGAAAGGGTGTGGAGTATGATACCGAGAACACTCGTCCATTTCTATCCCTTATTTCCTTCAGTGCTCTCCAGAAAAATGAATCGTGCCTTGATGTGTAATTACGCTCACTTCTACAATGAGTATCGAGTATTGGCCACAATACAGAAAGAATTTACTAAATATTTAGGTGTGTTTAGGCTGATAGGACTTCATACTTTTCAGCTTGCAAATTTGCAGGAACCATTAGAAGATATTTCTGAATTGCTAGAGCCTGTCTTAAAGAATTCATGGAGGACTGGGAAGTTCCCAGAGAAATATGACAGGCTAGACTTAGTGTTTGTCTTTATTCTTTGGCAGAATTTTACACCAGGCAGATCAAGTTTTAAGAAAGGTACTGAGACAAATTATAAAACAGTTAAACTGCAGATACTTGGAAGAAAAATAAGCAAATATAAAACACCAGTCAACCTTGATTTGTCATGAACAAATCATGACACACTATTTAACTTCCTTCCCTGATGTGGCAGCTGGCCAGAAGGAGGGAAGTGAAGCAGTAAATTTGTTGTACCTTAACTTTAATAAGGGATTTTGACACCAACACTGGATTTTCACACTGTCTTATATCATATTCTTATAAGTAAACTATTTTCTACATCCAGATTGTTGCAAAATAGAAGGTCATACTGGGAGAACAGTCATCTCATACCTATTTTCTTCTTACATTCCTTAGGTTTCTACTGCTGGCCATTGTCACAGAGAGGCTCGTTGCTCCTTTGGTCTGAGCCAGCATAACCTTGCTCCTGATCTTCCATATGGTCTACAGTACTCACCCTTACCAACACGCATAGCTGATTGAAAACTTGCTCTCTTGGTGAACTGTTTTCAACTATTTACTCTTCAGGACTTCACAAAAGGGATCCAGAGAAGTCTGAGCCAGGTGCAATTCTATTCAGTGTTGTTAACATCTTGGAAGATGGAATAGAGAGCGTACTTACAGAACGTGCACAACTCGATGTATAGCATTGAGGAGGGGACAGAGGCTGGAGAAGAGGGAGTGGTTTGGAGGAAAGAACCAGAATTCAGAATACCATGACAAATGGGAAATGTTGTGTGGAATATTCACTAAGGGGAAAGAGCAACATGGTACACTTAATGACAATAAATCTAATGCACACATGCAGGATAAGGAATGTCTGGCCAAGAATCTGCCCAGCAGACAAGGGTCTAAGAACACCAAAGATGGAGAATAGGGGGAGAGAAGTGAAGACAAGAGGCTAAGAAAATATGACTGACGCAGAAAGGGTGGGGGAATCGGGGGCGTTTACTCTAGATAATAAACACAAGACAGGGAGGGCCAGGCAGGACAGCGATCTGCCAGGTCTTCCTGAAAAGTTCTGCCCATGCAGCGGTTCCCTGTCCCCATGAGTCAGGCAGCCCCCAGCATGCTTTTTCTGTCCTAACTGTAGAGTTAAAACAGACAGTCCCCTGCTATGCTTTTCAGCCCTCCATGCCCATGATTCTTATGTCATCTACTCAGCACGTCCTGCTGGATTACTCCTATAAATAAAGATTACAAATATAAATATGTGTGCACATCAGGCTCTTCATCATTAGGTCCTTTGATTAAAGATCTTCTCTCTTCTTTTATTTTTTTTTTCTTTTTGCAGCACTGGAAGATCTAACAGCATTCACAATCAACAACAATTGCTTCTAAACTGGTATATAAGCTATGTTTATTTCTTTAGGAAGAGGAGGGTTAAAAATGCCATCTAAAAATAGAAAGAGGAACAGGCCAAAACATATGTGAAAACATATGAAAATACTTTGTGCTACTCACTTTTATAAACTCTACAACCTCAGCTATGGATATTCATTTTGTATTCAAAGAACTGACTTATTGAGGGTATTTTAAATATTCTGATTTAATTCTCAAAATAGGAAAAATGTAATTATTTTAAAGGGAGAAATATTTTTCTATTTATTCTAATTCACTTTCCTTCTGTTATCTTCTTTCTAAAAAGACAAGCTGTAAAAGGACAAACCCACAAGATTTACATACTTTTCACACAATCTGTGAATAGACATGTTTAACGCTTCTGAAAAGAAGTCACTGTAATACAATGCAAATTATTAATTTATGAATGTGGCACAATTGATAATACATGCTTACCGCAGCTGTGATTTTCTACTCTACTTGAATTTAATGCTTTTATTACCCTGCCTATGCGCTGAGTCCTGGCATATGTATGCAGATGCGTGCCATGAAGCCTTTGAAAGTTTCAGGATTAAAGATAGCTAATCTCCCAGAAGCATCGGTGGGAAGGAATATGGAAGGGATAGAAGCACAACTATAGGTTCTCTTTTTTTATGTCATCTTTAAAAAAGATGAATTCACAGCATAACATCTGTATCAATAGGCAGTTAAGTTTATATAGTGTTATTTATCATTGTTAAGTCTTCATTAAATATGTTCCTCTGCCCACAAAGGGCTGTACAGAAAATAGAGGGCACAGTATTACAGAGATTTATTTATTAGATTGGATTTGACAAAGCAGCTTTTAAAACCTGCAGGTAGAACATACCTTTTCCATAATATTCTGAAGGAAAGAAGTATTCTGAAAACTGTTCAGATTATTTTGAAGGAATAGGGACAACAGATTTTTTTCTGAATAACTAACTAGAATTGGGAACTTTGTTACAAAACAGTTTGTCACTCGAAAATACCATCTGGCCCAATTTTGATGAGAGGTTTTATGAGACCATGCAGTTTCAATAGTTATATTAGGAGCAGGTTTTCAGATTCAGGATATATGTTTTAGTCAGACTGAGATAGCTGTTCCTCAGATAGGCAGTACTTCCTCAGTTTGGGGACTTGAATGGAATAATCTCTACTGCTGCCTAATTCGGGCCATGGACATGTATCCAAGTCTTCCAAATGTCTAGGGAAACTGTTATATTTTTAAGTAGGAGCATGGATGGAACTGTAAAATTAATATTATGAAAACTATTAGCAGAGAAGCCTAAAAGTGTAATGGACAACTCCTGGTTTCACATGAGATTTATTTTCAGCATGCACAGAACCCATTTGGCTTTAATGCATACAGCAAAAGTATAACAGCTATCTAACCTAGCACTAAATAGCGCTCCTGTTATGAATAAAGATGATAAAGCAGTTTCATTTCAGTCATCTACACATACTCTTGTTCCTACAGTTGCAGCATCAGGTAGAAATAGAGTTTAAAGAACAAACATAAACATTTTGAGATCTCCTGAAATATTTTAGAAGACATAATGAGAGCTGCTCATCTAATATTTTAGCAGCATTGTATATAAACTTCTAAAAATCAATTGAGTTGAAAAAAAAACAAGATTTTTTTTTTTTACTTTTATGAACTAGCTGTAAAATTATTAATTTCTATGTTTCAGTGTCCATTAACATTTTTCTATGATTAAGATAAAATTTATGCAACAAAAAGAGGTAAGCTAGCACACTGGCGGTATATGGTTATAGGAAACATACCTTACTTAACTGAAGTATTTTCAACCGATTGTTTAACACATTTCAATCCAAGATTACATCTCTCGCATGAAAGTCCCAGTCCTCAAAATGTTTCTTTAACAGCCCCTTATTCAGAAGTTTTAATGCCACCCATCTTCTTAGAAGACTTTACAACATAATGGATAATTCATTTACATTTCTTCTAATACAAAATAAAAAAAATACCCTCTTATAAATGGAAGATGCAAACAATTAACATCTAAAAAGTATTTTTTCACTATTTCTGTTCCACTGGGTGCCAACTTAGTGGTAACCAATATTGATGTAAAGCAAACTGCAGTTTTTCAGCCAAATAATTAAGAAAATTTACTATAAAAAATGCAAAGCCAAGGCAGTATTTTGTACTGTGATATACACTCCAGATCTGAAGAATTCTTTCTCCATTAAATAAGTTACTACCATTATGCCAAGATAAATAAGAGCTCTGATAAATGTTTCAAAATGAGAGCCTCATTTGTTGTTTATCTAAATACTGCAGAACAGCAGGGTAAAAAAGTTTTGGATAGACTCTTAATCCAGTAAGAGGCAACTGAAATATATATTTAAGACTCCAAAACACTACAGAGGGACAGTGTAGCTACCTGTATAACAGTGCAGGTTCCAATCAGCAAAGAAAGCAGGTGTTGTGTGATTATAACCAAAGACAATAGAAAACTTAGGTTTAAAAACATAAAAGAGTAATCTTTGCTTTTGTAACCCAAAGGGATCCAATGAAGCCTTTCCAGATGGAATTAAACAAAATCTTGGATATAAGACTCAAACGGAGATATGACAATGCAAATAGCAGGCTCTGTCCTTATAAAGAACATCTGTTGTGAAGTTGTTTACATTCCTTCCAAAGCGGAAAAGTGTATAGCTAGTGCTCCATTGCAGCCAGCCGTGTTCGGGGGAGTACGAAGTTACTTCTTAGTGGGTTTTGATGCATTATAAGCACACAAAGCTTTTCACTAACTCACAATTTTGTCACCTGAAAAAACAGACAAATAAATAGGGGATTTGGGGCACAGAGATACATTCTGTATTCATTTCCATATAATTTGCCAGGGATTTAGTTCTACATTTTCCATTATTTTATATTTTATTACATGACTTTTTGTAGTTTATTTCCTCCCTGTTATGAGGAGGAAACAGGGTATCTATTCATGAGTCCCTTGCTGAGCAGTCTCCTAGAAATGGAGACCTTCCAGCCTGTGGGTCAGCGTTTGCTCTCACTCTCCCAGAGATAACACCTAGACTGTGTTTAAGCTGAGTTCCTCAGGAAATGAGAGCGAGGTCGTAAATTAGAAGTTATTACTGCATTTTAATATTCTCCTTCTCTGCTATCCTGCTCTAGGTTTTCAGAAGCAGTTGAATTACTTTTTTTTCTTTGTTTTTTCTTTTCTTTTTATTACTAGGAACTCAAATATATTCAAGCAGAGACCACCAAGTGCTTGTTCTGCTGTTCCTGTGCTCCCCCATTCCCACCCAGCCGGCACAGGAGACAGGCAATGGGCGAGACAGACCAGCTCCATCCTCCCCTGGGGTGGCCAGCGGGAGGGGAAGAATCATCACACAAAATGTTCTTGGTTTGCTTTAAACCCACTTTATTACATGTTACCACTTCACACTGCTTGCTGTATTTTAACAATGAAGTTTTAAATAGTAGAGCTAAAGCCTTGATTTTAAAAGCCATAGCATAAAATTATGAATGTCTGCTATTTTTTTATGCTTACTTATGCCAAATAATTACTGGCTTTCTCACTATTTGTGGTCGCCCTCCATCAGCATTGCATTGGTGCTCAACACTGCATTCCAGTGGTTAGTGCTCACCATTTTTATACACACACACATATATATGCTATTTCCCAGTAAAGGACTTCAGCAGTGAACACAAAATGAGAGCTGTGAATTTATGCCACAGAATAATTTGGTATTATTCCTTCATGTAAGGTAGAACAAAGTTAGTGCAAAAATAGATGTCAAATACAAAGACCACCAAGAGCAAAAGATGACCAAAGAGATGTAGTTTGGGAAGAAGGTTTGATATAAATATAACATTCAAACCTAAGCAGTATAGTTTGTATAAGGAAGATATAATATTAACAGTGCTTAAGAACAAAAGAGGAAATCTGTAACTATAATCTTGTAATTTCTAGCTTCTACTATATATTTTTTATGGTGAAGACCATATTGTATCATCTAATTTTTACCCTGCCACTTTGTTACCTTTGACTCTTTCATTTTTGGCTTGCAGAAAAACAATTTTTGAAATTATCTGAGTATATATGATTTAGAAATAAATTACACTAATAAATATTTTTATAGTGACTTGAAATTACAAACCAAGTCTTTCTTTTCTTCTTCATACACAAACTAGAGAATAAACTTGTAGAAGAAACTTTACTATTAGCACAGAAGCCTGATTACAAAGGGCAATTACTAATTTTGAAGTACACTAGAAAGACATGACCTGATTACAGCACGGTGATTAAGATACAGATTTAGATTAAGATTAGGATGTACTGATATGGCCGACAGAATAAAATTAAAGTCACCTTTCTAGCAGCTAGTGATTTATACTTTGCAAAAGTTGGAGTCGAGCAAAGGTAATTGACATTTTACTTTCATTCTGAAACATTTAGATTCATACCACCTCACCTCACCCATTTCCATGGGAGCCAGGCAACTGCACACCTTTGAAGTAACAGCCTCGGTCCTGATTCTGAAAGCACTTGTATATGTTTCACATGCGTGGTTCACTTAACACAATCCTGAGTTACTATTATGAGTTATTTACCATGCAAAAATCAAGCACATGGCAAATAGCTGCAGGATTCAAAAGCTATGAAGCTTAATGTCAAATACTTGTTCTACTTTGATTTTTTTCAGTCTCTGAAGGAATGTTTTACAGAACTGTTAATCGCCCTGAATGGTCATTCTCAGACAGTGAGAAGTATAGTTGGAGCCAGATTCTTCCTTCTAGGGAGAGCAGTTCCTTTGCCATAATTAGAGGCACTGAAGCACCCTCCACAAAACACAGTCATTTCTTTAATAAGTGACACTGAACACTATCCCAGCCTACAGCAGCTTTCTCAGTTTGAAACACAAAAGCAGTCAAGTCTCAAAAACTTCAAAGAAAGTTTTTCATTTTATTTTCTCCTTGATCCACTCATAGAGCAGTTCATTTTCTTGAATTTTGTAAAATGACTTTTTCACTCATCAGACCTGTGTAACAAATCACTGTCTCAATCACCAAATGTTCTTGTTTGACTCATCCGCTTTTCCCTTGGCCTTTGGGTAGGAAGCTTCACTTCTGAAACATTTTCTAAATTCACTTTTGTGAACTCTTCTCCCTCAGTTGCACTTTGTTCCATTTTAAAAAATAATTGCATTTCCTGCAACATAATGTGCTAGTTTCAGGTTTTTAAAATTTCATTAGCACCCACGTTTTCTTTCTTAGATAGAGCAATGTCTTTTCTTGAAAAAGCACCATTTTAACACTTCCAGCTATAACATGGCACTTTTTAAGGAGCAAATTTTATAACATAACATTTTTCCAGAATTCTCAGTTTCATTCTGCTAATTTAGAACAGCTTTTTCACTAATAAGACATTTGTACTCTCATGTACATTGTTTTGCTTTTTACAGTCAAAAATTTTCTCTTTCTCATTACTGAACTTTGCTGCTGCACTCTATTCTAAGACAGTATCTCCTCTGAGGAAAACTCTTTAACAAGACAGGACTGTCAATAATCCTAATCCTAATCCTTTTCAATGTTAAAAAGGCTGTAAAGCTACAAAGTTCCATTCCTCCAGGCTTTTTCTGCCTCAAAGCTAACAGGCCAACTTCACATAGGTATTCCCTGTGGGGAATGTAGTTCATCCTTTTAAAGAGGTAGGAACAAACCATGTAATATTAATTACATTTTCAACTGAGTATTTACATTTCCAGGCATGCCATCTAGTAATGTACAAACCAGAAAGTTGCAGAAGCTCAGAGCATAGTAAACTTAAACACAAGTATGCTCCAGAAGAGCGTGCAATGGGTTATGTTTTGATCTTTGCTTACTGAAATCAACGGGAACAGAAACACTGTCATTTTAGGTTAATGGTGAAATGCAGCTGAGTTGAATCTGATCACCATTACTTAAGTTTTATGTAGCCAACTTTACCATCTTCTTCTGTGTAACAGCAGAAGATTTTAGCCTACTTCCTTAACTGCTAAGCTCAGACATCAGTCTTCAAAAGACAAATAAATCTGAGCAGGTATAGTATTTTAAAAGGATGGTGATCGCTCCAAAGAAAAAGGAAGGGGTAAAAAACCCATCTTCTGAACAACACAAAACCAGTATAAAGCATGTGGTCCCAGAGCAATAAAATAAGTCAGAGCTGTTTGATCAAAACTCCCCAGACTCTGAGAGAGTCAGAACCAATGTTTCACAAACATGCACAAGTTTGACAAGACCCAGTGTCAGCTGCCTTTGGCCTAGCCAGGTATCTTCTTTCTCCCGCTCCTACTGCGCTGCTTCTCCGCCTGCTCGTTCCCACCTCCCACCTTTCCCACGGGGGCTGCCCCAGCCAGTCACCCACGTTTCCCTCTGCCCGAGGCTCACTCTCGCTCCCCTACTGTCTACAGCCCACACGTCCCACTCTGTCACCCCTTCCTCCTCAGCCGTGCCCCGTCTACCACGGTCGCTTCCCTCTGTGGCCTGGGGTTTCTTTCCCGACCCCAGGAAGGCAGAGGCCAGAGGGCAGAGCCGAGGTCTGGCAGGGCACAGAGCCCTGAGGGAAGGGCTGTGGCCAGGCCCGGCCTCATCTTCCCCCAGGGCATCGCAGCTTTAACCAACCAGCCCCCCACAAAGACAGCAAGACCCGGAGAGACTCCACGAGAAGACAGAAATGAACCTGGATGCTTTATTCCAGCAAATACAGGCCACAGAGAAGCAGGCAAGGGAGAAGAGGCGCCTCATCCAACAAGGTCTGCCCCATGGCCACCATCTTGTGGGTGTGGGAGCAGCACTGACCGCACTTAATGGCCTCTCCATTTCCCGGGGGAAGAGCAGGGTGGCCCCACAGTGCTGCCATGAGGGGACCCTTGTCAGCAAAAGCTCAGCAGGCAGCCGGGCTGGCCGCTTCTTGCCAATGGCATGTTCTGATAAGAATGTAACCTTTATAAACTGAGCACACATTCTTACAGGTTTTTGTTGTGTTGCAGCTAAATTTGACATAAATAGAAGTTATGAAAAAATTAACCAAATAAAAGAAGAGCTGAGCACTGCAAAAATTAAATTAGAATCTAAGGTAAGCAGGCATGTTTATAGTATACATAATAATGAAATACATTATATTTACAAATATATGACCTATTCTTTTAGGAATAGATTAATAAACACTTCCAAGGACTGTGCTTCACCTACCAAATAACACAGCATTGAGAAAACTTACACCGTGCATTTCTGTAGTGACAAAAGGTCTGTCAGCGTCCTTCCCCGCTCACAAACCTCACCCTTCAGGCTGGCCCCAGCTACGTTCAGGGACTCACTCACCTCAGGGGTAGGAACATTTCCAATTATCTCTTCCAAAATCTGGAAGCACTGGAGACAGCACACGTGCCTGAGCCGGGGCTCACAGCTAGGGCTTTACAAGGCCTAAGAGTTTTTCTAGGGACAGAGGAAAGTCTCTGAATCTATTTAGTGTTCTTAAGATTTTATTATGCTTTCCATTTAAGCAAACTGGAGACATATTTTCAGATTAAGCTTCCAGTTTTGCAGCACTTTTCACCATTAATACCTGTGGTTACAAATGATTTAAAAACCCATTTGCTTGTGCCTGAAAATGAAGTCTAAATATCATCCCCTGTGCTCTTAAGTGTCTGCTCTGGCAGAACGTGTATGCACAACAGGAAAGCATATGGAGCCTCCTTTGAAGTCAGAGCTATTGTATCCTATCACTTAGATAAACATCTCGAAGAACCTTTGGGGGATTGCCTCACCTAGTTGTGAAAATAAATGTTTGGGGGATGATTTTCATCCTTCCACAAACAGGCTCTTCTGCCTTTTGTAAAAGGCTGTGTAATGTATGTAATAAATATTAACGTTACTGCAAGGGGATCAGAATAAAAGAGAACTCATTTACAAATATTTACCAGTTGCAAATTGAGACTATAATCATGCAAGCAGTTATTCACGTGCTTGCATTTATGCATGCCACAATCTCAGAGCCCAAAAGTGCTTATTTAACCAACACAGATTATATCTGGGGGTTGCTTGTTAGGTAAAGTCCTTTGTAGTCTTGCTCATAAATTTATTTATGAACATCACAATTTTATGTTTATACTACCAATTTGTTATTGATGCATTGTGATTTATAATCAAGGTTTATGTGGTAGGTACAGAAGGTCCCAAGAGTAGAGCCATTATTGTAAATGACTAATGGGAAGAGCTGAAGAACTATTTCTAATTAAATCTTATGTGCTTTACCCACCAGAATTAACAATATTCTCACTGATGTCCACAAAAATATATTTTACTTGCTTGCTTAGTCTGACATTGATTCATATATAGATAGGAAATGATACAGAAAACAAGAAGAATGGGAAAATGCATTTCAATCAGACTATATTTAGGTTTAATGATTATACAGCTATTGAAATTATTTAAAGTAATTTATTTTTCAGTACAGGAATTAAGTTTACATATGTCTACAATAGTTAATATAGTTCAAATAATATTAAATAATGCTGTTCCGCTAATGCTGTTCAATTTGTCCCACACCAAATAACTGCACTTCTTTATAAGCATACATCTCCAAGCATGTGCATGCACAGCAGCATTTGCCTGACCAAGCAGATGAGACCGAGTTCAAAAGTGTTTTGACATCTATTTCACAGAGACTGCCTTTGGTCAATCAAAGTTTCCTAGGAAATGCTATTTTTTCCTCTGTTCTGTAAAATCAGGTAGCATGTAATTAGAACCTGAATTATAGCATTTTGCTTTTCATGGCTCAATGATTTCTTCAAAAAAATTTGTTGCAAATGCATAGATTAAGTTGGCATCTTACAGGTGGAGAAACTACACTGCAGCTAGTTATGTTCAGTAATATAAATACCATAGTATAAGACCATCTACTCTCTTTGAATTAATATGTAAAATAAATATTCCTGAAGCAAGAACTTCCTTGACAATTAGCATCCTGGACATATCAGGGATAAGGAAAAAATCTGGTCCTTTCTTTTCCAACTCTCACATTCTAGTCTTAGGTTATTTGATTCCACTATCCTCTTCCTTTTTTGATCAGATGCACTTCATCTGCACCCTCTCCAAAATAATCTATATTACTTCATTTTACAATCTTTTCATTTTTACCTCTGTAATATCACTATTATTTGGCCTTTTATGCTTCTGCACACACAAACAGTCATGTATCAGCCTGACTATTCAATTTACTTCCTGATACTTACCCTGTGCCGGTACAGTCTGTGGGCAATTCTGCTAACTTTACTTTCTCTACTCATTGTTCTTACAGTCTGAGTCATTCTCTTGACCGCCTTTTCTCCACTTCATCAGCTGAACGCTTTCATCCTCTTCAACACTTAGCTGTTCCCTGTGTATCTGCTGTTATAGTTTATCCCACCATATATCTTAGGTTAGATAATGATACAGTAGATGCGCTGGAAAACTGAGAAGAACTCTTCAGGAAATTTTGAAAATGCAATGGTTGAACAGCATACCCTTCTATCAGATAAACTCTGATATTATTGTCTGATTTGGTATGTGATGAGCTTTACACAATTAGATGGAGGACACTGTCTTATGTTGGGTTAAAAAATCCCATGTGACCAATATTTTTCCTGTTTTAACCTGAAAAATGTCTCCTAAACTGAGCAGACTTTAAAATGCCATTTTAGATAGATGGACCAGCACTAAATGTGTCTTTTAAAGAAAGGATGTTTTTCAAAAGCTTAGTGGTATATTGGAAGATTATTGCTGGAAAAAAAGGCGCTGTTATGTGTTTGCTAGTCTAGCAGCTATGCCAGCTGTGTTTTAACTGGACCAAGATCCTTATGTACAATATCAAAGTATATGAAACAATAAAACAATAACCTTACTTTATAACCTTTTTTTTTTTTCTTGGAAGGTTCAGCATCTGTCTGAAAAACAGTTCTACTTAGAAATTCTGAAGAAACATGAAGACAGCTTAGAAAAACAGAAAGCTGAACTTCTTAATCAAAAAAGCAGTCTTCTTAAAGTCTTTGTATGTTTCCAACTACAGTATTCAGAGAGCTTTTTTCTACTGTATGAGAGTAGTCAGCTTTAAAAACTGAAAACATGGAAGAAGCATTGTTTTAGATCTGGAAAATATTTTTTTTTTTTTACTCTAGCATACTTAACAATGCCAATGTAGATAAATTCTGACTTTTAATTTAAACCATGATTTAAGGTAATGTATGCTGCAGTTTATCTATGAAGCTGATATAACATTCTTGACTTCATTTTCTAATGTTTGCTGTTGCATGACTGAACTCCAATGAAATATTATTTCTTTTGTGAAAGAAAACTAGGGAAGTCTCACCTTAAATTGGACTGCCTCATTTACAATAAAACATATTGAGAAGGATCAAAGGAAGAACTCAGGGAGACCAACATCACATTTTAGGAATCCTGACATGCTGCACAATCTCTTTGATTAGACACAGCTAGCCACCTCTTAAAATGTAGCTACTTCTAACATATACAGACAACATGCTTTTCAGTTCTCTTGTGCTAACCTGAATATTGCCTTCCTCTTACTTCACTGTGGATCCTTGGATCTGTAGATATTAAGAACGCCATAGATGAGTAGTCTTCTCTGCATATGTATTTGTACTTTAAATCAGCAGAGCTAAATTTTAAACATTCGGTGTGGATCACCGGTATTAACCTTAAATATTTAGGCAAATATCCTTTTAATTACTTCATATTTCCTCAGTATCCAAAGTATTCTGAATCCTAAGTACACAAAGAAAAAAAGAAAAATAAATATTTTAAGTATCGTAGAAAAATTATTTAGCTATGAAGGCTAAATATCCTTTGAAGGGGTGTGAAGTTTCTTTTAATTGTAACCTGCCAAGATTGATATATAGGTTATAATGTCTTTATTCCTGTATATAGGGGTCATTCAATTTTATTTAATTTAGCAATCAGCTAAGATTTTTTTAAAGCAATTTATTAATGCCTTTCTCTTTAGAATATTTTTTCCAGAAAATGAAACAGTGATTTCCTGTCAACTATAGCTTTCTTGGTAGTTATTGAGGGAGTTAAAGTAAGGCTGCATTCTGCAGAGGAATAAACACTACCTCTATTTCATTTAATAACAATCTAAAAAAAAAAGAGTGGCCATAGTATACTAATGACTTTAAAAAGAACTTTCTACTAATTTCAATGAAGGGTTGAACTGAAAGACGTTTTTTATGTTCTCATAAGCCAGGAAAAGTAAATATACTACAAGTTTAAGGATAAAAAACAACAGTGTATTTCGACCTGCCTAGCTTAAGAAAGTCTTTCTGAAGACCTGAACATGCAATTTTCCCTTTCTTTTTTTTCAGACAGATGCAAAGAGAAAAATGACTGAAGAGGAAGATAATTTTACTAGAGAAGTAACAGAGTTTAACAATGAGTATGGACTAACAAGTAATAGAGATCTTCTGATTAAAAAAAAAGTCAAGACTGAAATAAATGATTTAGAGAATGAGGCAGCTCAGTTGAAAAATGGTAAGTCTTCTATTAAACTGTTTTATCTTTGGTTACCAGAGAATAAATACAACAAATACAGTAAAATATAGCGGTGCAAAACAATAATTTTAATTCCATTCCCTTGCTGTCTGGAACTTCCTCTTAGCAGTAAACCAAAAAAGTGTGTTCTGGCATACCACCAATTAAAGCCTCTTCTGTTCCCTGTCCTCTTCAGTCCTTTCTGACCATTAGCACTATGAGGAGAAGCAGCAGACCTGCAGAAGTAGCTCCCAATGCCTTATTGTCAACCAGCACAGAGGTGCACTGTCATACATGGCGTACCATATTAGGTTTGCACTGATTATAATCACCTGTGGGTGAGCTGTGTAAATTTCCTTAGCTTCAAAAGAACTATATGCACAAATATCTTGTAGGACTGGTCTTTTACTGTGACAGGATAACTCTATCTTTGAGTTAAGATATGGAATATAAAATTTCTCAGAATAGAGTTGGACTGAAAAGCAATCCTTCAGCAAGGAAATAGGAGTCATCATGGATCACAGGCTGAACATAAGTCAATGACCAACACCATATTGAGACATAAACATAATACTGACCTGCAAAATAATCCTTCACTCTATTTACAGCAGTTAAGCTCTCAGTTGGAGTACTGTGCATCTAGTTTTGGATGTTACCCTTCAAGAAAATATGTGGACCAGCTGGAGACAATCCACATGGGACCAGTGAGAATGATCAGAGATCTGAAGAACATGAGAAGGAAAAAAATTAAAGAATTGGGACTATTTAACCTATGAAGGAAAAGACTGATGGAAGATGGATATCAGTCTTCAAATCACTAAAGGATTCTGTAAAAAGGAAATGAATATATTCTCCATTGTATATAGTGAACTGAATAAAAAGTAACAGGTGTAAACCACAATAAGGGGAGAGTATGGCTGGCTGTTTAGAAATCTTTCTAAGAACAGTGAACAATTGAAACACTCTGCCTTAGGAGATTCCATTACCAAAGGAATTAGGAGCCTCCATTACCAAACGTCTTTAAAAACAGGTTAGACAAGCATCTGTCAAAAATTACAGAGGTACAGCTGATCCTGCCTTCAGGAGGAGGAATGCAGATGACGACCCCTTACACTCTTTTGCAGTATCATGATTCTATGATTCATCAGGCTCCAGCACTTTGAATTCCCAGTATCTGATGAAAAGTTACTGAAATATGGAGTTTGTGCTTGGGTGCTGCCTTTGTGTATTTCCTGTGGCTCTGATTCTGAATCTACAACTGGAAAAAAGTCTGTATTTGGTGGCACATGTTACTTTTAATGATTAATTTTTACATATTCAGGCGGATCCGATCAGTCAAAGGATCAGTAGCGCATGAAAGGTGGCTAATATTTTTCTGTAGGTTCAGTTGCTGTCTTGATTCCATCCTTTTAAATTGCACCTTTTTTGAGGTCTGTGTCTCTGTCTGCTACAGTCCTGAGCACATTGACAACATTGAAGAGAAATGTTTAAGTAACTCATAGAAAGGAAATTGCGTGAGGACCTCCAGTTGTCAGGGTAACAATCACAATTAATTCCAGATGCTGTCAGTGGTCAGTCTTAAATGTCCATAACACTAAATAAAACAAGGTTTTTTTCAGTCCTGCTGAGAGGTGTCTGTTAACCACCAATTCAATAAGTCATCTTCCTTTATAGCTGAAGGAACTCTAAAGCAAAACATTCTTTTTATGCTCAGTCAACAAATTATGTCAAACATCTTAATAACATTAAAAAAAATTTCTTTCATAGTTATAAATACATTATGACATATAATTTCCTGTGAACCGTGTTTTATATGACTGGTTTTAGTTGATTTTAGTTTTATATTTAAGGTTCTTTTGACTAGCTGAAGATTGGTAGTAGTAGTTAAGAATATTTAAGATTATATCATGAAGACCAAAACTGCAATACATTTTAATTTAAAATACATATTTTTTTTAGAAATGGAGTCAATGGAACATAAAAATGTTCAGTTAAATGCACTCCAGCTGCAGAAGAATGAACTAAAGCAGGATTTATTTACTCTCCAAAGCAAACTCAAAGGTGTGCCTGATAATCACTTGTTATGATAATTATTTGTGGCTTGACAAATGCTTCTGAAAAGTATTTTCTGTCAAGTTATTTTTCTCAAGAAAAAGAAATCATAGAGACAAGATCTTAATATATTTTTATATTATATAATACATAATTTTTAAACATAGTTATAACAAATATTGTTAATTTCAGTAAGACTTATTTTAACTGTCAGTGATACTGAGGTCTACAGGTTTGTTGAATCGTAAGTTATATATATGAAAAAGAAATTTTTACTTTTGATGGTAAGTCATAAATGGAGAATTTAGTGGTTCAATGCAAACTTAAAATCAACATCAAAATTGTTTAAAAACTATTGACCTATAATTAAAGAATGTCACTAAAATTGAAATGTTTAACAAGCAACATGGCTTGGACTGATAAAGACTGATTTGGCCTAGTTGCTAACCTCTGAGTTATAAATTCAGCTATCATCTCTTTACTGACATTTGTGTGTTTGTGTATGAAAGTCTGTGCATGAAAAAAGCTGGGAGGAAGGTGTCGAATACACAGGAAAACACAGAAAAGAGAAAAAACTAAATAGATAAGGAGGCAACCAAGAAAGGTTTTGTGTCAAAGGTGATTACAAGCAATAGGGATTATTTTGAAATTTGGATTAAAAAAATATGATCTGGAAGTGGTTCAATAACTTTTTTACAAATGTGTAAATAACTTGTCACAGTAAGAGAGCTAAGAAAGACAGGCTGTAAATACGGTCATAGATTGTTTGGGAAAAGGAACAAAATTTTCTAGATGATTGCAATATGCATACCAATTACAATAATAAAATAATTCATGTTCTTTATTTGGATGCCTCTACCCTACAGACAGTTTCACGAAGAAATATTAGAAAAGATAAATTTAGAAAATGTAGGAAGTCTTTGAATATGGATGATTAATATATATTTATGAGGTAATAGTTATTTTATGTTTAGACCTTGAGGAATTAATCAGGGAAGCTGAAAGAATGACGAAAGATTTAGAAGCAGAAAAAGTCCAAGTCACTGAAAAATGTCAGACTGATCCTGAATGTTTAAGGTAAGAATCTCTTGTTAAATTCCTAAATTTAATTTTCTCTCTGTAACTGCAAACCAGTCCTGGTGGGAATGACCATTTTACCTTTCCTGTACAATATTCCTTTGAAATCAGAAGTATCATTCATTTTTATTACAGAATATGAATTGCTGTTGTTTATTACAGCCTTTCACCCTTACACACATATTCCAATGAACTAAAAACAAAGCATTTGGAAGTCAGTCAGTCAAATTTGGAGGAAGAGCAAAAGACTGCTCCTTGAGTGGAAAGGCAGATCTTAAGTTTTTGTAAAAATGGTGGTGGCCCACAGAGTATTGATGAACTACCCAATGCTATAGGTACTTCTGCTGCCTGGCTGTACAACCTTCCCCAGAGCCCGACTGCAATGGAATGGATTGGCCACTATAACCTCCTTGGGGCAGGTGGGCCTTGTAGTGAAGCTACTAATGTGGGTTTGTTTTCTCCATCATCTCTATCAGTTGTAGTTTGCCTTCTAATGAAGCTAGTTTAGAACAAAATTTTGAAGATTTGATCAAGATAGAAGACTTGGACAGTCTCCCTTAATACTCAATATTACTTCCCAGGAACTGAGTGGTAATGACTCATTTCTTGTCAGTTTGCTCAAGTGTGACATTTACATTTTCACTGTACAGAAAATAATGTAATGTCTTCAACAAAAAAATCTTCCAACATATATCACAGAATTAACCATCTTTTTCCTACTTTATGGTGTTCCAGATGAAACTGCCTATGGATATTTAAAAATATTTAATAGACAATGAAAAGGAACTCCTAGGAAAGCTGGTCCAAAATATTCTGTAGCAGAAATTGTTAAGGAAAACACAACTTTTGTTACCATCATGGGTTTTTTTCCCTAAAATTTCTGAGTTTCTTGACAATAATAAATATAGTATTTTTTTTCTAAAACTTTCAGTGGAAAAATAAAATTTTGCAGAGAACCCTGAGCATTTTTCTGACAGACATTTTGGTAATAGCCCATTTTTTGCTGAATATCGGGTTTTGAGAGAAAATGATATATCAGCCCTATTACTAACTCTCTTCAACCTCTTGCATGGTGTTGAGACATGGCCAAAACTCCCTCAGCATAAAAATTAATTAGCTCACAATTCTGCATACGGGAGCAAAAACTTTGTGTTTAACATATACATAGAAGACACAGTGTAAATAATAACAACAGCAGCAATTCTGTAAGACAGCATGGTATAATTCACTCTTTTACATTATTCATTCCATCGTGATATATTAGGTTTTGTGATACATGAGGTTGTCACCTTCCTTCTAAATAACATACTTGCCTTGCAGTAGTTTACTGCCATGATGCCACTTAATATCCAAATTGGTGTAATTAGTTTCCAGGTACAGAAGTAGCAAACATTGTATTACTTTAAATCCCCAGCCTTGCCACTGATTGCTATGAGATCCTAGGCAAATCATTCAAATCTATGTACATCTGTCTGTCTATGCAGTGAAATTAACTCACAGCTCTGTGGAACGATACTTTGGTTTTATCTGGGTGGAAAACACAACAGTGGATAAAACATATTATGTTCTATTAACTACAAAACCAGCAAGTGTCATTTACAACCAAGGCAAGAAGGATGATGAGATTTTTTTATTTCATAAAATGCTTCATTTTATGGTCAAGATAAGCTTACATTATTTGATAATTGCGTGTAGCGCAAAATATAAAATGCTCCTACTGCTATTCCTACTATCACAGAAAGCAAGTGCTCCTTGAGGTGTAATAATACACTGAAGAATTTTTCTTTACATTGACATTTTTTTCATTTCAGATACTGGACAAAATTTAGGACAGATTTGCCTAAATCATACTTTTATCTTGCACTTGGTTTTGATCAGAAAAGCTCAATGCTTTACAGAGAGAGCCCTGAATAAGTTAACTCAGATGCCAGAAGCAATGTAGCTGTGTTACTGTACTTCTGTGTCACCACTAACAGATTCTGTTTTTCAGTAGAGCCAAGAAGGCAGTCCTCATTTTTCTACATCTGTATGTCATAGCACTGTGCTGTTTAGAATTATCCCAAACCTTATCAGACTCATACAACTCTGTAAATTTTTTTTTTAAACAAAACCTACTCGTCATTACTTGGGTTGGACTCCTGAATTAAGAGAATGAAAGGGAATTTAAAGTATTATAAGCCATAAATAGTACTCTATATAAATAGTCCCCCTGGAGGTACCTGATTGCCCTCCAGTACCTACAAGGAGATCATCAAGAAGATGGATCCAGGATCTCCACAATGCTGCACAGTGAGAGAACAAAAGGCAAAAAGCAAAAGTTGAAACAAGAGTGGTTTAGAATTAATTTAAGGAAAAACTTTTTTATCATGAGGCTAGTATAGCAAAGGAAAAGGTTGCCCAGAAAGGTTGCATAGTTTTCATCCTTGAAGGTTTTCGGACTTGACTGGATAAAGCCCTGAATAACCTGGTCTGACCTTGTAGCTGACCCTGCTTTGAGAAGGACATTGGGTTAGATGACCTCCTGACATCTCTTCCAGTCTGAATTACCCAATGAACCGATTATCTCTGTGGATTGCACAGCCCATAGATCAACACATATGCACTGCCTTGTGGCTACGCTGCTCAGAGGCAGCATTATCTGCAACAAATCAGTCATTTCCACACTGCCTAGCATTTGGTGAGATCATATCTGCTCTGGTCCCTTTGTAGTGTTTCTGTGACAATAAGATATAATGTCACAGATATTTTCCATTCAAAAATGTATGAAACACTTAAAGGAGTTATGTCCAGCACAGCGGAGTGCTGGTTCAAAATGACGATACCCAGCATGCGCATTGCATGCCCTAGGGCATGACGCAGAAGTGTTTGAGGGCCCACGGCTGCAGCAGCAGAGCTGATGCAGTCCATGCAGGTCCTTGAGCAAACTATCCTGTCCATTCCTGTGGATGCCCTCTGAAGGGCATCTGAGAATAAAGAAGAATTCATATAGTGTCAGTGAGAATAAAATAACTGAAGTACCAGGCACCTGGGGTGAACTGGGAAGCCCTCCTGACAGTCTAGATACACCTTTGCCACTTTGGCTGCAAAAGGTCCTTTGCAAGTGCCAGTAAGTGCAATCTCACATATACTAGCGTATATCTTAATAGGAGTCAGTTTTGGTCATGTTAAAATCAATGTGATTGAGCCTATGGTTTTTGAGAAAAAAACCTTTTTAGCCTAACAAGATAAGCTTTTTTCCCCATACAGAATCTACTGCAAGAATAGAATTTTAGTTTTTACTGAAAATCATATTTAATACATATAAAGAGAAGAATGTTTTGACACAAGTAATGTGGATCAAAAATACATATGTTTTCTATGAAAGAAGCACAAAATTTTATTCTTTTTTTGCAGAGCAGGAAACCACACCACTTTTTAAATGGTAAAAATACCGATGTTTTTAAAGCTTCCTTAGAACAAATGTGAGAGACAGTCAGTCAGCAGCAATATGATATATGTAGCTCCCAGACCACCCTGTATGTCTGTTATTGTATCACATACCTAGCCTCAGCTTAAAAATCAATATCAAAAGTAGCTGGCAAGGCAAGAATCTTCATTACAATTAAGTATATATCTTAAACTAAATTGCATTTCAGCTGAAGAGTGTAGCCAGCTAATTCAAATTACAGCAATTCATCTTTGATCTGAGCAAAATGCCCTATACTGTGTCTGCAGTTTCATAAAATTTCTCCCAAATCCATCAAAGAATTACAAAAGGTCACGAGAAGCACACACCAGTAATTCCAACAGCTGTTGGTGCTGCACTTATATAGGCTTGTTCTGATGCACATCAGACACAGGAAAAGGCTAACCAAAACTTGAATGTTAAACACAGATATAGTTAAGGATCAGGCACTGTACCCTCATCTGCAAAGTAGGCACCCTGGAAATCTTAAGTCTCATGTTACAGGTGCATAATAGAGAGAAATATTTAAGAAAAGAAGGCTTTTTTTTCAGAAAAGATCTGCAATTAAGATCAGAATCCTTATTTTAATCATCTGTTCTGCCAGTGCCAACCCCAAACACAAAACAGCAGGAAAGAACTTTGGCATGAGCTCTTGAGTCACATTTCCCTGGCAGGTAGCAAGTAGCATCACTTAAGTGGAACAATACAGGAGTCAAGCAGAGACTAACTGATACCAGCAAATTCCTAGCTATGTCATTTCACTATTATATTCATTGTAATTACTTACTATATTAATTATTTATCTTCTTTCACATTTTAATTTTAAATGTATGTGTTGCCTTATGTAAAGCAACCTAGAAATAATTTTAATTAAACTTTATTTAGACTATGAACAGACAGTTTCTACCTAAAATGGAAATTTTTCACACTATTCTAAAGATAGACTAAGGATAAATTAGTTTTTTGAAACCTGAATTTCTGTTCTGTTTCAGAAAAGCAGTAGCAGAAGGGAAATGCATGACATCAGCTTACTTTGTAAATAGTTCGAGGCTCTGTAGGCTAGCCTAATTCCTAAAAATATAGTATTGCTTCTTATACTTCAGAATATGGAAAAAGAAACTCCATTACCAAAATTAGGAAGGAAAAAGCGATGTTTTCTTCCATACAAGTCATACAGGAAATATGTTCATTAGAGCTGAACAAATGTTTCATGCTAACAATGGACTGCCTAAGGCCATGCATGGTTCTGGTGGTTTAAAAAAAAATATTTACCATTTAATTTTATGTTAAATTTTATAATTGGGAAATATAAGTCTCCAGAGTAATACATGTGGTTCAGAATGGGTTTTTTAATGACAATCTCCTCATCGATTTTTTAAGCTTTTCCTTTTAATAGCAGTGCCCAGTGGAACTATTATAGTTTGAATTACGTTAAAATAGGTTTCCATTATAAATTCAGTATGGGTTTACAAAAAGTAGATCAAATCTGACTAATGATATCTTTCTTTCATAAGACAACCGATTGGTTAGTCAAAGAAAATGCAAATGCCATCCGTCTAGATGTTAGCAAAGTATTTTCCCTGTACAATAGAAAAATCATGATATTTGAACTAGAAGGATCATTGACACAGATTTATTTTCCCTGTCTTTCAGTAGGAATCTTATTGACCCCTAGAAACACATTTCAGTTTTGATGTCTCTGATGCTTGTAAATTTTTTTCTTTCTTGTGTAACTTGTTTTTTCAGTTCATATGGAAAATAGTCCGTATGCCTTCGGTTTGCTGGCTGCACAAAAGCAAATCTCATCCTAAATGTGTGGTTTAAGTCAGTATATGCCTTAACCTTTCCAGGCTTATTCATCTATAATAATATATTCCTTAAAGACTTCTTGTGATGGTTTATGTATCTGGGGAATATAAATTAAAAAATAATTAAAAAAAATCCAAAAAACCCACCCCTAAAAAAACCCTCACACTTTTGAAGACCTATAACTACTTTTATAAATAGTTCCCTGGTAACGTTCACAAAATGCAAACTTTAATCAATGATAATTATGTATTTTATAATCAGCATTTGATCCAGAACAGTAGAAGCTGAAATTTTCTTATTTTACCTAAGCTATTTCTATTTATTTAAATTTACATTTATTTCCCATTGTTATGTAGCCTAGTACCCTGTTTGCTTTCATGTTTCATATTCTTGCAAGCATTTATTATCACTACTAGATCACTTTCTTAATTTTTATTCTATTTCTGCTCCATCAAGCACATACTTTTATAATTTATTTGTTCAACTCAAGTGCTTGAGTTTGTTTTGAGATACTGAATTCTATTTAGGACTCATTTTCTCCCTTCCTCAATCAATTGATAATAGTCTGAAATTTATTTTCTTCTTCAGCTATATCAATAGCATTTTTTGTTTAGTAGTGTCAGCAAAGTGTAGATACCCAGCAAAGTCTTGCTCTTACTATAGAAACATACAATTTAATTTAGTCCCAGTACTGAACTGAGACTGAATGACCCCAACACGTTAGCTCTACTTTGGCTTGAGACAATAAACCAAATTCTTCTATACTTTTCTTCAATCTCAGTAAAGTCTTAAAACCTTGATAAATGTTTCTCCTGTCCTTCATAATAAAATTCAGGACGATCAACACACATACTCTCAAGTTTATATATAACTTCTTAGGGAACTTCATTTTGTACCATAAATTCTATGTCCTGTCTATCAATGTCAAGCAATTGCATTTTATAATACAGTCTAATGTTTTCCCTTATATGTATGGTTAAAAAATAAAATGGTGGTCATAAACAATGCAAGAAGGAAAGTAAGAAGAAAATGTTTTACTTGTCTCAGCAAAACATAACCAAGAGACAGTCTGCTCCTTCTGCAATTCCACCAATAACCAGATAGGGTCTTCTATCCCAACTTAAAAAAAAAAAAAAAGGCTCTAAAACCACACATTCACCCTGCCTGCTACACAAACTAGCTCTTCTTTGAGACCTCTTTACATAAAATTATTCCTGGAATGCAAGTTTGGGCTACTGAAGTCTTGATCCAGTAACACGAATCTGTGGATGATTTTCAGAGAAGCCTGTTTGACAATAACATTATTTTCATCATAGTTCAATTCATAATACCAGCTGTATTGATTTCACAATTATTTTTCCTATTTGCCTTCTGCATATACAGCTGAAATTCAAGAAGAGTGTGTATCAACCGCAAATGCCAATGACATTTAATAGCTGTGCTCATTTCAAAGCTGAAAAATCAATCATCTTCAGTGATCTTCTTCCATCTCTTTGTCACTTCTGGCATTCAAGAGTAATGGAAAATGGACCACTGATAGCAGACCTCAGTCTAGGGCAAGCTGGCATCCAAAAAAATGCTGATGCTCTTATCCCACCTACTTGATTTAAGGCTAGGTTTTGCTATCGCTGTGTATATCTTGAACGTTTTTCAAAGGAACAGTCGAACCTCCTTTTGCAAATATGGCTCCAGCTGTTCATCAGAGCCCATTACTTGTGATTACCAACACACTGTTAATCCAGCACAATGACTTTTCCGAAAGATGTATTTTATTATCATCAAAGAGACAAAAATGATAAAAATAAAACAAAACCAAAGGACATGGAGGGCCAAATGCTAAAGTTATTTTTCAGATTATTATTTTTTTAAGAGATTTGCTTTTTATCATAGTCATAAGGAGGGTATAATTGTCATATTAATCCTTGGTCTGGCAAAAGGTACATCTCTTTCCATTTCCAAAGGTGACAGAAAACCTGCCCTCCATCTAGACAGCATAGTTTAATGAATAATTGGTTTGCACATTCAATCTGATAGTGGAAAGATGAATATGAATATTCTGCTTATCTTAAATGTAAAATGAAAAAGCTAAATCTGCTTCCAGGTTAAGCATTTTTTTTAATAGTTCCATTGTCTCACATTCCTTCTGGTAAAACTTCATCATTTATTCAGTAACTCAGGCGTCTCCGATGCATTAATTGTGTAGACTGTAACCTAACAGACAGCCCTTATTTTGTGAGTATAATATTCCTGGCACATACTGTAATTATCAGGCTTCTAAATAAGAAAGAAGGAAGACCTTAAAGCAGAATCAATTGATTAATGTAAAAATTAAACACCACATTTGAATGAGTGTCTTTTATCATCACTACCCCATGCTATGTAAGGAGCTGCGCTGTCACCACATTTGAAAGTTTTATAAAATATTTTAAATAAAATTTTAAAATCCATATGTAAAACATTACAGTTTCAAAGCACATCATCAATAGTAATTAATTCACAATCCCAAGACACAGATAAGCAACTCTTACTGCTTATCTCCTGGTTGTTCTATCCTTAGTGTACACCTAACACGGACTGGTATCATTCTTAGCTGACAACTAGCAAACAGACCATGCATCAGTTTTACAATGTGGAAGACAATGAGAGAGCATTTTCTCTGAGATTAACACACTATGTCTTTTCCTAAAGTAAATTAGGCAAAGTAGGGCTTTTGTTTGTCTTAAACAAATCAGGGTTCTAATATCACACTAACAGACAACACAGAGAGAAAAAAAATGAGGAGGCAAGGCAATGAAGTTAAGCTGATTTAATCAAGATCAGAAGCTGATCTTAGACCTTGAAATGAACTTCTCTCAATGAAAACGGTCTGGCAACTAGCACTGTACTACAGTACATACAGTATTCACTGTACTACAGTGAATGTTTCATTTCTTAAAGTGTAGTTCCAAATTTCCTTTTGTGTGAACACTTGTATGTATTATGAATGCAGGAGAAATATTCCCGAAAGAAGGGGCATTTACTCTTTTGTAATACAAACACACAGAGCTCACGCTGTTTCTGTATTGGTGGTAAAATATTTATATTTTCCCCAGGAACAACAGAATTAACTTATGGTCCAGTCTTATGCTACTATTCTAATGCCACAAGGTGACTAAGCTATTCCTCTCATATGGAGCTATACCTTTTACTTTTAATAAAGCCATTTTCTTGTGTAGGAAACAAACTCTATCAACAGTAAAACAGCTAAAGAGGTGCATCACCTATATAATAGGGTTTAATAATTTATTCCCTATTATAGTATATAAAAGAAAAACATGGTTGCTACCTCCTCTTTCAACTTCAGAAGAAACAAGGTCCTGCTTTGATGCATCAGTTTAACTATTTAATGAGAGGCAGAATATATACTTTTCCTCTTTTTGTCCCAGTCTGTCTATATGTCCCAGAATATTTACATTGTTTGCTGAAACTGTATTAAGGGTAAGCAACTTCAGCTTTCTCATTATGCTTTTCTTATGACAGCCATGGAAAGACTCAGTATAATCTCATCACTCTGTATTCATCAGACTACTAAAAGCTCTGGCATGGATTTCTCTTGGCCTACTGAGTATTAATTTAAACCACTACAGTCACTGATGTGCAAAGTTTAGGTGTCTCCTTTTAGCAGGACTAAATGCTTTTTTGAATGCAAAAATCACTATATTAAATTAGTCCTCATTGGAAACGTTGGAGAATTCCTGGCTGAGGCTATTAGGGAACGGTCAGTAAGCGCTGAAGAATAATAGGAGCAGTGGGGAGAGGAAAGCAGCAACAGCAAAGGAGTCTGTGGAGGCAGCAACAATTTGCACAGGAATGGCTGCAGAGGGTCAGGCTGAGGACCCATCCCATGCAATATCCTGTCTCCACCAGCGGCTACAAGTACATATCCAGGGAAAGTAGAAAGAGTAACATATGGTAATGCCTAAGTATCAACATTCAAATTCACATGTTTAAATAAGGAAAATGATGACTAATGAGGCCATAAATCTTTCATGGTTTATGAAAACAACAAGGTCCAAAAATTTGTCTAACAAAATACTTAGTCAAGATATACTTCCCCACATAAAACCCACAAATGTCATTTTCTGAAGTTCCTCACATTGCCATCACAACTGCCAGTGCTGAATGAAATCCAACAATATTGCGGGCGAGCAGCGTATTGGACTGCCAATTACAAACCCAGCAACTTAAATCCTGATCACGCAAACAGATCAATGAGGGTGTTCTCACATAAGTCAAATTGTCAATTGGGACCAAAGCTGAAAAAAATAGTTGCCCAAGCAACAGTTCTCCAATCCAAAAATTTATTTGGTTTTGGACACAGGCTTAAGAAAGAATTGGAAAATTGCAAAGATGATGATTGGGAGAGTATCTGTGAGACTCTTCGAACAGAAATTGAAATTCTGCAAATGGTATGCCATTTTCATTATGTATTTTAAGTGTTTGATAATTTTAGTTTTAAAGGTGTAATTTAAGATGATTAGCAGTGGGTTTAGATAAGCAGGTTTTTTATACACAGCCAAACATCCTTGCATTGCAGGTGCACTCCAATTCTCATTTTTTTTAGCCTATTATTTCCAAATGTCCAAGAATATAATTTCTCACAGAAAAGGGAAGCACAGAAAAGAATTTAAAGACATGTTTTTAGCACAAGAAAGACCTATTTGGGGGACTAGTACTAATCATTAGTTTCTTGAAAGCTGCAAAAGATTATGCATTTAGAACTAAATTAATATTTACCTCCAGCTGTCAGTTAAATGGAAGATGGGAATATGGAGAAATAGGACAATAATAGCATCCTTTTATGTAATATTTGATTTTGTCCACTCACAAATTTCTTACAAAAACTTATTAAAGTGTGTTTTTTCTCTAAATGTCAATCTTAACTTCAGATTTCTTGATTGTCTGTCTGTGTAACAATACGAAGAGAAAAAATATTTTGAAGTCTCATTTTTGGAAATAAAGGGGGTTTAAAGGCTCATTTCAGAGCTCCTGATTGAGCTGTATGAAGATGCAGCTGCCACTAGCATCACTAGCAGAATAACAGCCATGGGAAATGTGTAATATTTCTATGACTGGTTTCAAGTTTCTGTTGGAGGAATGTAACTTACTTGCACTTTATCTGTTAATTTTAGCATGCTTGTCAAAGTTCAGAAAGAAAAAACCCAGCTCAATATTTAAAAATTTCTCTGTAAAGCACGTACAGAACTCATTAGATTTCATTTTCTGTAATTCAATTCTTTCTCTTTTCCAGAATCTATCAAAAAAAGAGTCTTCAGACAAGTGAATAATATGTGGCATATGATATGGAGTGTCTTTGAGTGTTTTTAAACCATTTTACTGAGGCTCTATAAGGTTTGCTTCTATTTTTTGTTTGATTAAATCACAGCTCATATCTGCCTTTACTTTTAATTAAAATAATATTTTCGTCATTTAAAAGTGGTGGGGGTTTTGTGTTTTATCCTCAAGTTCAGCAGCTATCCGTCTTTAGTTTCCTCTTTGTTGCCCATGAGTGGACCACTCCACATACAGCTGAGTTCCTATATTACTAGCTCTATTCTCTATATACTGTTTTTTTAGAATGAACAGGCGTTTTTACAGCAGTGATGTGGTGTTATTTGAGAGGCAGACTGCTATTGCCATCAAGAAATACTTAACAGGAGCTGCAGCTATTTAGTTTATACCTTGACAATGCCATTCTGTAACAAGCTCTCTGAAAACAGCTCAACTCCAGCAATACTGCACAGTAGTCTGGAATAGTTTCCAAATCTACTGAGCAGTAGATGCCTCCATTGATGGTAAGCCAGTCCAATACTTAGTGCTTGTCTTCTAATTCCACAAGAAGTCTTCCTTTCTTCCTCTCCCACAACCCACAAAGTACTGAGTGCTAGGTTCAGCACTTGGCAGCAAAGAATAAAACCGTATTCTAAATGAAAAGTCCACATTTCTAGAGAATTGGTGAAGAATTTCCACTGAATAAAGAACCCTATTCGTTGACGCATGTCAGAGTATAACAGCTACAGCAGTTCCTAACCCCACAGTAGGAAATGACTTTATGATTCAGGTGCTTACAATAGGACCATGTGAAAACATTCGCTCTGCTCAGCCTCAGTCCACTCTGTGGCTGTGGTCTCACCACGTCCAACTGTGTGTGCAAATAATTTCCAATCTGCTTCCCACCTCAGGGGGTGGGATGGATAATTGCTCTTCACTAGTTTTTCTACACCCAGAGTTCTCCAAGCTACAGAGGGTGTCTGCCACACATAAAACTGCAAAAGATGTTTTATTAAGAAAGGAGGAATAAATCCCTTTTGGAAGCTGACCAAATTCTGCCTGTGATGGAGAAAGTTTTTTCCTCTTGGGATACAGCTGCAGTTTGAAGTCTGGCAAGATTTGATCTGCAGCACTGGTATCAGAGAGTATTCTGATCCACTGGGTTAACTAGAATAATTCCAAGAGGTTGGAATTATTCTTAACAACCAGTGCTATTGAAGCTGACATCCTTATAAGGGGGGTGGGGTGGGGTGGTTGTTTGTTTCTTCCCCAAGATCCTCTTAGGATGTGGTTAAACAACGTAGTCCCTCTGACTTCTATGGGACCATCTGACTCTTTTAAAGTTAGGCGGCTACTGCTTGTGCGTTTTGATCAAATCCAGGGCATATTGCAAAATGATACCGTTGCATGTCAGAGTGTCTACAGACAGCTAAAGCAGCGCTATTTCTAGGTTTGATTGCTGGAAACAGATATAAACTTGGGGGTTGCTGGGGCAGCTGAGTTTGACGGAGCTGATCATTTTATTCATTTAAGGGAGCTTGCTGATGTTAAGTGTATTGGGTAATCAACCAGGAAAAACTTATTTTTAAACTTCAGGTTTATCCACTTATAGTTGCTTTTATTTGCAAGAATCCTTGCATCTCTTTTCCAACGGTCTCATATTTATATAGATGTTCGGTCCATATAGATTAAATACTCTAATACGACATGAAACAGAACTCATGGGCTTATACCAACATTCTACATAAACATTTAAGGTAAGTGGAATGAGCGATATCATCCAATAACTATGAATTAATAATATAAACTAATGTCCCTAAGTCACCTGAAAAAACACGTGGGGAAAAGAAATAGGGTAAGTAATTTTCAGAGATACTTCCCACTCCGGGAAACAAGTTGCAACTTCAGTTTGGGGGTGGGGGGGGGTGTGTGTGTTTGCTTGTTGAGGGGGTTTTTTGGGTTTAATGGCTGTGAAGGTCTAAGTTCTTGATTATTGTAGTAGAATTACAGCATAAATATAGCAAAATTTGTAATAACTCAAATGGCTAAAGCTCTCAGAATCAATATGACAACAAAATGAGAATAAAGCTTACCAAAAAAAAAAGTGAAACAGAAATCAATACAAATCCTATTGGACTAAACAATCCCTCAACAGCTCTGAAAAAAAAATATAATGCCAGACTAAACCAGTTTTTGCAGGGTGAATGTAAAACATACTAATTTCTCCAAGTATAAAAATACATTTCTCACCACTGTCTTATGAATAATGTCATCTGGGACAAATATAATATTTCTGTTTGGAAGACTCAAACTAAAAATTAAGCAAAAGTTTGTGTTTTGTGGATTTTCTTTAAAATTCTCAAACCAGGGATGAGTAATCTTTTAAATAATCAGTGCAAAAGAACCAAATCTTTTGTCATGTTTAATAAATAAATTACAGAACATTGCCAAATTGCCATGAAAATACACACAGAGTTATTATGAATAAATAAATTATTTCACATATGACATAACGATAGGAAAAGGGGAAATGGCCTCAAGTTGTGTCAGGGGAGGTTTTGACTGGATATTAGGAAAAATTTTTTTACTGCAAGAGTGGTCTGCTCTGGAACCGGCTGCTCAGAGGGGTAGTGGAGTCACCATCCCTGGAGGCATTCAGAAAACATGTAGATGTGGCACTTTGGGGCATGGTTTAGTAGGCAAGGTGGTGTTGGGTTGACAGTTGGACTTGCTGACCTTGGAGGTCTTTCCCAACCTTAATGATTCTATGATTTTTTTTTTTTAAAGACAAGATTGTGTATGATATGCTTTGCATATGAGAGTCTAACAGAAGTTTTGAGGCCAGAGGAATTAGTTGTCCCTTTTTATGACCAAAAAAGATTAGAGCTGTAGAAATACTTGAAGCAGTTAGTGAGAAAGAGAAAGACGGCCCAAGAAAAAAAGTTGCCATTCTAGAGGCGGGGCGGGGGGGGGGAACAACACACGAAGCATAAGAAAAACTAGCCATGCTTCTGTATGGGACCTGGGAACAGTTGCTTTTTAGGATCAACAGATAAAAACTCCCCCATTTTTGAAGAGAGACAGAGAAATACTTTAGACTACTAAATTTACCCGGTAAGGATTGAGATTCGCCAAGTGTCAAGTCCTACATCCTTCACAAAAGACTTGATGAACTGCAGTTTTACCTCAGGCTTACACACTGACACCACAACTCCTTTCCTCTACTGTGACCACATACCTGAGATACAGCTGAGCAGCTAGATTATTTTATCATCAAATCACAGCTCACAGCCATGCGTTGTAAAAGATGATTCCCAGTAGCAGCCTAATACAAACAGCTTATTGCAAAGGAGAATCCAAGATCCACTTGAAAAGAATCTAACAGGAAAATAATTAAGCCAGGCCATGAACCTGATAAGGCTTGGGAAAAATCACAGAACGTTCAAAGAGTTCACCAGCCACAGTGAGTAAGGTCTGACCACAGAGGCCCAAAAGAGGAAGTTTGTTACACCCTACATCTACAAGATTATGGGTTTACAAATCAGCCTTAATGAGTCTGGAGGTAGAGCAAGGACAACCCAAGGTCAGGAGCTGAAGAAACTGGAAGATATACTAAGCCAAATTCATGGTCAGAGGCCATGCTGAGGAGCAGAAGACCCAAGCACTTCAATAGCCAACAAGCCAGCAGACAGAACACAAACCACAGTAAGGATATGGCTTGATTGTGTAAAAAGTGCCCTCATGACCTAATGTTACTTACCCAGGTATGTACCTATTCTTGAAGCAAGAAACAGCTACAGCTGGGAGGAAAACTAAAAAAGGAGTCAAAATGTAATCATTTTGTTTCTCATAAAAAGGAGTTAAGCTACTACATTTTCATATTATTTTACTTATTATTAACAGCCAATTCAAATATTACCAAAACAACCCACTACAATTACAGTTAGATAATGCAACAGTACCCACACAAATTATCTCTGGCTGGTTGGCATAAATATGATTGAATTGGTGATAGCACCAAATTAATTTTATAAAATGAAGAACAGCAAGAAATAAAGAATAAGTCACACAAAAAAAAGTACCTGTAGCTGAATGACACACTGAGTCAGTGAGAAAAAAATTCATATGTATGACACAGGGGGCAAAATATCAATTGAGGTCACACATACCTGTTCGGCTGATCTAGCCTATGGGGTCCTCAGTCACAGAGGCAACTGACAGTCTCCAGCTACAGGGCTGGTTGCCTGCGTAGAGCTTGACAGTTTGGCAGTTGACTAGTCTAGAAAAATTAGACCCCAAGGGAAAGGAATATTTGGTTTTAAAACCTGTGACTGAATTACATGTATAGATCAAAAATGGATAGGAAAAGGACCTGCAAGGCCAACCCCTGCCACAAAGGTGTAGTAGGGAACCTGGCAGCACAGATCCTACAAGAATGATTACAGGGGAAGACCAGAAAGAGAAGACGTGTTCCAGCACTGTCTCCCTGGCTAAGAATGCCACGCCTGATGATACCTACCTAGCTGTAGCAGATCCTCCTTGTCCTTCGATAGGATAAAGAGCACTGCTTTTAGATTTGCTGTTCACTACATTACTCAACCAAATGTAACATGTTAGACCTTACTATATAATGGGGGTTAAATACATTAGAATTTTGAAGAGCTCTATGTGTTTATCTCTGTGCGTATACCTGTTTGGGTGCTTTCTGCTCTAATTGATACCCTAGTATCAAGTCAGAGTAAATTTGGATGAAACAATGGGTATCTCTCTCTGTTGTCACCCTAGTCCAAGTTTAAACTCATACTAAGTCAGTACATGAGCTCAGGTGTAGAGTGAGCCAACTGGCTTACAACAGTTACCTCCAATGTGATGGGAGTCTGTAACATGAGAAAGAATCTTACCGCTGTCTGAACTGAAGTAGTAAATAGGGACCTGTCCTGATGATCACCTACCGGTGATTTCCATGAATAAATTAACAGTTTAGAAAATATGCTGTACACCCATTTCCAAGGATGACATTGCAATAAACATATAAAGGTAAAGAGGACTAGCAAAATAGTTCCAGTCTTCTGCTCAGAAATTAAATGTGATACTACAGTATGTTAACGGAGTAAAGCATCAGATTCAATGTCTAACAACCTATGCCTTGCTTGTCAATAGAGTATTTAAATAAGTGGTAGCTCTGCTGCTTTTACTGATTGCAGCTGACTTGAAGTGCTTATATATTCTAGTGATAGCCCAACCTTCCAAATTCCCATCATTCTCATTGTCTGCTAGGATTTGTCAGCCCCTTATGCAAATGACTTTTGTAATTATTTGGGTTTTCATCTGGTGAATTTTTGGGACTGAGTTTATCACTTTTCTAGATGCTGTTTTAATGTTCTAGATATCAGGCCGCTGTTAATAGTGCTTTGTGTAGCAAAGCATCTATACTCTGGGCTGAAAAACAATTATATTTAGTAATACCTTCATGTGCAGAAGGGCAGTTCTCACCTGGCTCACTGGCAAACCTCCTACAGTGCAAACTGCCAAAACCAAAAATCACCCTGCTGATACATGTAGGGTTTGAATGCATTTTCAGCATGAGATTGTCATCGGCAGAAAGCTTGTATTTCATTTCTTTTTTGACTCAAATTGTATCAGAAAGTATAATACTACATCACTTTCAATTTTATAACACTACATGAGTTACACTAAACTATATACCTTCTGCATTTCTTCAAGCAGACCTATACAATAATTCCCAGATATTATCGGTTTCACTACTCCTGTGATCACTCCCATCAGCACACATCTGTCAGCTTGAATAGCTGAGGAGCTTAAAAATTTCTTTGGAAATGTGAAGTGGGAGCCGATTCCTTTCTTCCCCCTTAATGCCTTGAGTATTTAAAGACAACATCATCTTGTTTGGAAGGAATGGCTTTACAGTGATCAATTTTACATGTAAATAATTTATTAAGTAGATGAAATGCCAGAAAAGAGTGTTTTTAAGTACACAGCATATTTTTTGGGTTTTACTGAAACAGTAATTCCTGTTATTGTGTACTAATAAATTTCCAAGCAGTCCTGATGCCATGTCCTAGTGAGAAAGGAACCCATAGCCTCTATTTCACTTTAGAATACAGAATGTCTGTGGTTTATTTCATTAAATTTACTCTAGCAGGAAGAGAACAAGGCCTACCCAGCAATCAAACTGTGGATTGGAATGGTGTTCAATTCTGTATTTTAAAGACCATTTGGTATCATTTGGTACTGGTTAAGTTCCCTTAAACAAAGTCTCCAAACATTCAAGTGCACAAAGATAATTCAGATAATCACAAACCAAACAGCGAATGGCATACTGTGTACAATAAAATAGAAAGAAAGAAAATTCATCCTGTCTAATACCAGAATTTTATGTCCCTTGGATTATTCATACTATGGTTCATAAATTTCTTTTAGTATTGATTAAAAAATATGGATAATCAGGCTATCAGTCAAAGTGAGATGATTTGTAAAGGGATGTGTCAGTGCCATCTAGTGGGTTTTCATATTAATAAAAAATATTCCCTCTTGCATGACAATTTTAATTTTGTAATTGTAATCAGAAAACATTTTTTGCCACTGCTACATGCTTAATTTTTCCTCAGTTTTACACATAATGATGTTGGGCACATTACCTTTAAAATATTTCTACTGGCTCTAAGGACATACTATTTCAGTGCAAAAATACAATAAATAACATGCAGTGTGGGAAAACACTAAACTATATTATATACAAGGAGGAGGCATCATACAGTGAGGCTGAGACCAATAACCTAGCCAGGTTAAAACCCAGCTTTTGGCAAGGAGCAGAGCTTCAGTTTGAAGATTTCAAGGGGGGAGATGCATCAGACCTGTTCTGCTGACTGATTGGCATGCTAACCTTTGTCTAATTGATAGCTTGAATGTGTTGGCTGTAGCTTCTGGTCCTTGGTTTTTCTTATGCTTTCTTCTCTGAGGTTAAAAAGCTTTTTAATACATGATACGTTCTCCTTGTATTAGTACTTCTGTGCTACAATCAAGTTACCTTTCTGACTCTTTGATAAGTTTAACAGGTTGCATTCTTTCTGTCCTTCACAGTAAGGCATTTTTCCAGTGCTCAGATAATCTTTGTGGGTTTCTTCTTTCACCTTCCCCATTTCTGGCACTGTTAGAAACACTGGCACCTGACTTGTAAGCAATGTTCTAGTACTGGCTTCATCAGTGCTTATATAAACGTAAAATTGCCTTCCTACTCCTACACATTGCCTTCCTGAACAAATTCTTGTTAATCCTTTTTACCTCACACATCATATTAGAAGTCTGCATTGACTCAGTTGTTCAAGATGATTTATAAGCACTTTTCAAAGTTGGTGTTTTCAAGGATGCTGTCCTCCCCTCCACACTTACACACTGCATTTTTTCAGATATACAACTCTGTGTATGAATATATTAAACCAGTAGCTAATTGCATGGGTTCGTTCTGTTTACCAAATTATCCATGTTACTGTGTGCAATGTCAGCATCATTATTTGTCACGCTGTCAACCTCTGTGTCATCTGCCTATGTTAAGAGTGGTCTTATATTTAAGTCCAGGTAATGCATAAAACTGTAGCATCGCTTTGGTTTGAGCGCCCTTCTTTGGAAGACACAATCGTAAGCAGCCTCACCAGATGATTATTTCTCACTGGCATTATTTTTCAAACCCATCAGTTTCAGACTTTAATTCGTTGCTTATAGATTGTATGTGCTACAGTGCCAGCTATTTGAAATGACCAGCAGTGTGTTGTGCTAGCAGAATGTCTTCCAGGAGTTAAAGCATATGGTATCCACGCAGTATGATTACATCTGTAATCTCTCATACAGTTAAATCACGCCTATTTTCTATAAAATCATGCTGACTAGCATTAATTGTATTCCTATCATTCAATTCTTTATCACTGAAATTTTTTGCCCTTCCCCACTATTTCACCTGGAGCTCACATCAGGTTAACTGGCCATTTAGCTACAAGTCCTCTTCAAATACTCATAAGCCATTCACAGCTTTCCTGCTTCTGCAATTTCCCCAGCACTCCAAAATTCATTTGAAAAGCTGGTTAATGTATATGAAGTACCTCAGCCAAAGGTGTTTTCTTTATGGACTTTCAGGTGCAAACAATCCAGTCTTGATCATTTAAAAAAAACCTTATCCCTAGCAGATGCCTAACTTCTTCCTTACTTATTAATGAATTCAGTGGAATGAGTGTGTTTGCACACTCCTTTCCAAACACAAAATGGAAACAATATATTGAAGCTCTTTGCCCTTTCTGCATCATTCTAAATAGCTGTAATATTAATCTACCTGCAGGGTCCCTTTGAAATTTGGGAACACTGCCCAGAATGTTACAGAAAAGCAGCAGTGTGCCCTTGTTTCGAAGAAGGCCAATGGCATCCTGGAGCGCATTAAGAGGACCGTGGCCAGCAGGTCAAGGGAGGTTATTCTCCCCCTCTACTCTGCCCTGGTGAGACCCCACCTGGAGTACTGTGTCCAGTTCTGGGCTCCCCGGTTCAAGAAAGATGAGGAACTCCTAGAGACAGTCCAGAGGAGGGCAACAAAGATGATGAAGGGACTGGAGCATCTCCCCTGTGAGGAAAGGCTGGGTGAGCTGGGCTTGTTTAGCATGAAGAAGAGAAGACTGAGAGGGGATCTCATCAACACATACAAATATCTTAAGGGTGGATGTCACGAGGATGGAGCCAGACTCTTCTCAGTGGTGCCCAGGGACAAGACAAGGCGCAATGGGCACAAACTGAAACATAAGAGGTTTCAGTTGAATATGAGGAAGAACTTCTTTACTTTGAGGGTGACAGAGCACTGGAACAGGCTGCCCAGGGGGGCTGTGGAGTCTCCTTCTCTGGAGATATTCAAAGCCCACCTGGATGATGTCTTGTGCAACCTGCTCTGGGAGAGCCTGCTTTAGCAGGGGGGTTGGACTAGATGATCTCCTGAGGTCCTTTCCAATCCTTGCCATTCTGTGATTCTGTGAAAATTCACCTGGAGTCATCAGACCACCAGTCACAACCTTTCACTCCTCTACAGCTCCCGAGGTAAATCTATAGCCACACCTGCCTGCCACCTAAACACCATAGCCAAAGTAAAACCAGTGAGAAAGAGCCATTGCTGGTATGATGGACAAAGTGTAACACCTTATTTGATGTTTCTCTTAGAATAGTTTACTCTGTCAGAAAAGGCGTGTATAGCTTATAGCTAAATACTTACCACACTACAGCTTATCATTATTAAACGATTTGCATTCGGTTTATATTTGAACACTTTCCAGTTTCACTGAAGTCCAAGGAATTATCCATCAACCACAAATTCAGCTCTCTAAGTCTGTACCCTAAGCTTTAAACACTTGTCTTTTCATGTAGGCAAGATCCCTTTGCCAAAATCGCACTGGAATTCCAAATTAGTGAAATTTCTCAGTTATTTATGTGTTTATAGGGAGTTTGATCCTTCCTGTCTCTTTAGACCTGACTCTTTCAAATGTAGGGGATACAGAAAAAGAAGAGGCCTGGAGAAAAATACTTGATCATATAACTAAAATGTGTTTGGTTCTTTCAGAGTTTAGCTAGCCTATAAACAGCACTGCTATTAATATATTTGTATTATTTCTTTATATGAAATAAGTATACATTCTTTATTTTTGAGCAAGGGCAAACACAGCTAGTATTAGAGAAAGTTCTGCAACACTAAGTTAGTTAACTATATATATTTTTTCCTTATTGACACAGCAATAGGTCTGGGGAATTAAACACAATAATAGAAAGCATCAACTTGGCTAACTTATTTTAAAAAAATGATGATAATATCCACTTTTGACTCTGAAATAATTCATTAATAGAGACAAAATGAAGATTCTGATATAAACTACCCAAGCCCCTGTAAATGGACAGAATGTTTTTATGTATATTCATTCTGAGACAGTAATACTGAGGACCAACATTACCTTTGGTCTTTAGGAATTTTATTTAAATAATCCCTGTATCATTTGAGGATGTCTATTGGTCATACCTTTTAAGAAAATGGACTATTTCATGAGAGAAGTAGAATGGCACCAAAGTAATAGCTACACACGAGGAATTACCAACATTAGCTGTTCAGTCCATATCGGGTTTTGTCAAGATCAGAATGCTAATAACTATGAACTTAGAGATTTACTGTGGTTTAACATACCACAGCACATGAGATCAAGACAATCTACTCTCCTTTTCTAAATCACATTTCAAATATTAACAGGTAACTTGTACAAACCAACCACTCTTCATTAAAAAGGAGTGTAGGTGTGTGTTATTGTGTTAGGGGAATGATGACTATCTTGAAATTACTATATACGTGTGAGAAAATAGGCAGATACAGCATGGCAGTTAGTGTACTATTTACGGAACGCTTAGAGGTAGAAGAAAAATCATGTTCTGTTTCTTCCATTGATATAGAGTTATTACTATAGTCAATAAGTACATCAGCTAGATTAATTATTCAGAAGAATTCATTAATAATAAAGATAGATATATTGTATATTGCTGTTGCATTGTAACGTGAATTGCACTAGGTGGTAGTATGAACATGCGTCTCATCAGACAACAGTCTAGGATTAACAGTAATAGTTGTGATATGCATTAAAAAATCTGCAGTGCTTTTTTCTTTACCTAGGAGAAGCTATTAAGCTGAGTCTAGTAGTAAATACTGAAAAATAGATTTTGTTTTTCAGAAATCAACTTCCCCAAAAGAAAGGCAACCCTGCCTCATATTCATGCCTGTATATCTATAACGAAACACATACAATGTGTCTCATTGCTTCCTAAATACTTACAGGCTAAGTACACAGGGATACCAAAACATAAATAGGTTGTGTCCTTTTCTTCTAGTCCCTTAATCCTTTTTTGGCTCCTACAAAAAGATTCTGAGTTTTCCTAATTTGCTGCCTTGTTTTAGGGATCTCTTTCTGTTTGTTTGCCTTACCTATCTGCATACTCAGCACCAGAGTTTTTCTAGGCATCTTTCAGATGCTCATGCTAAGAGATTTTTCAAACTTATCCACTAGAGAGCATCACCATCAAGTTCAGAAAGTACACTACGTTTTGAAGATCTGCATGATCACCAAAATGGCTCAAATTTACCTCTCTGATGGTGGCTCAGGTCCAACACCCCATTGCAGCACTACCCCTTGGGGTTCAGAGACTTTAAATCAGGCCCCTGGGTGCCTCCCCACGTGCACAGGGGCAGCTGGAATGCTCCACTAGAACTCAGTGCAAGTTTCATATCACTAGACACAGACATAATCCTCCTACAAAAATTATCACCTCTAAATTTAAAGCATTCATATTTATTTATGGCACCTGGAAGTGAACCGGTGCCTCACGGCACAGACAGATTACAGGGCGTCGCAGGGGAGCTAGAAATCTCATTTCAGGCGCAAGCGGGAAGCACAACTGCGTGACGAAGGGAGGACAAGCGACGCTCCTGTAGTGAGGCTGCGGAGTTACCCAGGAAGAGCTGAGAGCATCGTTATGATACAGCAAAAGGAACAAAAGCAGAGGAATGTTTTGCAGGTGATGTGTAGGAAGGGGATAGGTGATGAGAGCAGACACTGAGCTCAAGTTCTAGGATGAGGAGTGGCTTCGTAGGAGGATGTGCACTGCAGCGGAGGTGAGCAAACGAGTCAAGGCTGACAGTGTTGCCTCAGCAGTGACTCTGCACAACAGAGTTGTGAAACTCAGTAGAGAAAGAGTTATGTTAATTCACTTCCCTCAGGTAACCCGCTGTAAAGAAAAATCATCAACGAAAAAAAAAACCACTCGGACTCTCACTGGAGGATATTCATGGGTATCAGTTGTCATCCATCTCTCTGTCACACTCAGAAATGTAAACCATAACTCTGGCTCCTGGCTGTAACTATGCCAGAACAAGGGAAAAAAACCCACTCATCCAATCAGTTATATATTCTTCTTCATTTTATCAAACAAAACAGCACAAATAAATAATAATTAAAAAAAAAAAATACTGCCGTGAGAAGGATCCTTCTCAAGTTTCCAGGGAAACTACCTCAACCAAGAGATTAGTGAAACTCCTTTTAGCACAGTTGTCTCCAACTATATCTTCAATATAATTGTTTAAACCAAATGGTTCGCGCTAGTGCTGCTCAGAAAATACTCAAGCAAATATGCCATAAGAAATCAGACATATTTGAAGAACATATTACTCTGGGTCTGATTTATTCCTGTGGAACTCAATGCACATAAACAGAGCTTTTCGCACCTTTTGAGGATACAAATAACATAAACTGTAATTTTCTACTCTGATAGAAGATACTAGTATATGCCACTTCAAAGATCTCAAATGTACTGATACATACTTATATCCTAAACTCTAATAACAACAGGCAACACCCATTTGGGGATACATAGCTGCATGCAGATATTGCTATCCACTTGCCAACACTCCTAGCTTTTATTTTCTTTTCTTTCAAATATGGTGGTCAGTAGAACGTGAACTCCAACGCAGTTTGGTTTTCAAACAGGTCCTGCTTCACAACCAGAAAGGCAGTTTTCAGGGATTTATCTTTTTTTTTTTTTTTTGAGCAAGTTAACATACAGTTTCTTACTGTAATTTCTGCAAGGAAACAAGGCATTACAGGGTTTTTTATTTAGTGGATTAGTAATTAGTAAAAAATATTTATTAGATGGGGAGCAGGAAAGTGCAGCTCATCTAATTTAAGGCTTAATTCCACTTCTCAAAAAATTCAACCAGCTCTAACTTTTCATATGTGAGAACACAGGTATAAACTAGAATAAATTTTGCAGAAGAAATGTCATGAAACAGTAAATGTGAAGGGATAAAAATACCAGACCATTTGTCATCTCTGATTCCTTTAAATCCTTCTAAGAGATGCTGCAGCATAGTTTTATCTAGAGAATCCCATTAACTCCTGACAGGTAACGGGGTAGGCAGCAATGACTGCTGTCAACCATTTCATACTTTGCTTGGTTCATCACTGTCGGTCTCTACTTCCTCCATCCCTCCTACTCATTTCAGCTGCATCAGGGTCAAGCTCTTTCCCATCCATTTCTGTGTAGCCCCAGCCTCTAGGTGCTGCTCTGCGGCAAGGAAGTGGCAATAAGGATGATGGAAATGACACTATAAATTGGAGTTAAAAGTTGCATGCAAAATTGCCCTCAACTTCATGTCCCTCCGTATTAATTTCCAAGTTTTCTTCTTTGGCATAAAATAGGTACAGGTGGTTATCGATCCTGTCCTGAGCAGTAAAATGCTTGCTCTGTGGAGATGTTTCTACAACTGTAATCATACTTATTAGCTTCATAGGAAACTCCAAGCACATTTCAAGACCCAAGCCATCAGGTCTTGCTCTGATTAATACATGTCTGTTATACTTTATCATCGTTTCTAAACCCTCATTAAGTGTTTCAGTACTTCAATCTCTTAGATACTGTTTTGAAATTAATATCTGATAATAAAAACTACTTGCAAATTATTTTTAAGTAGGCATTTTAAAGTATTTTCACTTTAGGAAGCTAGTGAATTGATCTGAAAAATGACAGTATTCATAAAATGGCACCTCCATGGCAGTCGCAGTGCCTCACAGACTCTGAACCCCATGGAGTGCCATCATGTCTCAGGTGTGGAGCTTTGAGTTAATGCAAACTCCAGAGGTGAGAATTGCTGACTTAGTCACTCTTGCTCTAATTTAGGAAGATTATCTGCAAGTATCCTGACATGGTACTTGTGCAGGGCCTGGCATTTTGCACTCCTGCTTCAAGCAAAGCTTCCTAGGAACATCAGGAATGCAAACTGGTGATAAAAGTAGAGTGTGTTCCCAGTGCTACCATCTTATATGCTTAATTTATCCTTCGCTAAAACATCACTTGGCAAAAGTATTATTTTCAACCATCAAATGCCCTCTTACCTGAACACAAGGAATTAGAAGGCCAAGTTTACACTACACTAAAGCAATTGCATTTTCAAGTCATCTACTGATCTACTATGCAATCTAAAATGTAACTGGAAAAGTGATGTTCCTAGTAATTTACTTTCCATTTTACTGATAAAATGCCTGCATAAGTCAGTCTAATAGGATTAACTAATGAGGCAAGCTAATAATTAATGCATTGTTTAGAGGCTATACTATTTTAAGGCAGTAATGAACTAGTGCTGCTTAGTGATGCAATAAAAGCTGGGTTTTTTTCTTTAGGTTTAACGACTGGGGCAGTCTGGGGTCCACCATACAGCTCTCTTTGCAGCTGATGGTAATATGAAGAGGGGTGGTTCATGTTGGGTCTCACCCCAATGTATAATGAGAGTGTTGCCAGAGCACAGACCCCAGCCTGAGAACCAGAAAGCATTCCTTCCTGGGGATGATAATCTAGATGAATCATCACATGTAATTAGGGATCAAAGTGTCTTTGCAAATCATCTGAAAATATGGGTAGACATGCTAGTATTCACACATCAACCTAGCTAATTTTGGAAGGACACCTCAGCTATCCACGGAGCACTCCAATAAAATGAGACCCTGATTCTGTTCACAAAATAATCATTTATGGTATAAACAGGCAGAACTCTGGGCTTGTTCCCTCTGCCATTTCAGTAACCTAGACCATTACTCCTCTGCAGTTCACTGTTCTGCAGTTGTTCATTGTTAGTATGGGAAAGGCCTGGGTCCTGCACTTGGGTCACACCAACCCCATGCAACACTACAGGCTTGGAGATGAGTGGCTGGAGAGCTCACGGGCAGAGAGTGATCTGGGGGTGCTGGTCAACAGCCAACTGAATATGAGCCAGCAGTGTGCCCAGGTGGCCAAGAAGGCCAGCAGCATCCTGGCTTGTATCAGGAATAGTGTGGCCAGCAGGACCAGGGAAGTCATCCTTCCCCTGTACTCGGTGCTGGTGAGGCTGCACCTTGAATGCTGTGTTCAGTTTTGGGCCCCTCACTACAAGAAGGGCATTGAGGTGCTGGAACATATCCAGAGAAGGGCAGTGAAGCTCATGAGGGGTCTGGAGCACAAGGCTGATGGGGAGCAGCTGAGGGAACTGGGGTTGTTTAGCCTGGAGAAGAGGAGGCTGAGGGGAGACCTTATCGCTCCCTAAAACTACCTGAAAGGAGGTTGCAGTGAGGTGCATCTTGGTCTCTTCTCCCAAGTAACAAGCGATAGGATGAGAGGAAATGGACTCAAGTTGCACCAGAGGAGATTTAGATTGGACATTGGGAAAAATTTCTTCACTGAAAGAGTTATCAGGCACTGGAACAGGCTACCCAGGGAAGTGGTCAAGTCACCATTCCTGGAGGTATTTATAAGATGAGTAGACGAGGTGCTTAGAGACATGGTTTAGTAGTGGACAGGTACAGTTGGACTTGATGATCTTAAAGATCTTTTCCAAACGTGCCGTGACTTTGTTTGCCATTGTGGACAGCAGTCTTGCATGTGCTCCTCGCAGACTGGAGGGCTGTAATTGCTTTGTGTTGGGTCCCAGAGCTCCCTATAGTCAGCATTTACACAAAAGAGAGAAGGATTGTGTATGTCTTGAAAACACATACCTAAGGCACTCTCTGTTGACAGATTCTGTAGTTGTCTGAAGACAATTCTCTCTTTTTATCACTTGAATGACTTAGTTTCAATGGCATTAAAAATTACACCCAGTAAATATTGTGTATCCTACAGACTCGCATACACAGAGTTCAGTAAACGTGTTAAAAGGTACATGTGTACATAGTGCATGAATTTAGATTATTAAATTTCAGGAGTTTGTAAAGTATTACTGCAGGATATAAGAAAAGTTTCAATGATTAAATCCTACTGGGATAAAGGGTGCAGTAGAGAAAATCTATAAAGGCAAAACCAAGAACTCCTGAAGTGCCATTTCCACTATATTTAAGATTTCATGCCAGTGAATGCACTTCCATTTATTATAACAACAGTGTTATATTAAAAAGGCTAAAAAGGCCTTTAACTTCCTTATTGCCTTCATTTTGTGTTATAAATTGCAAATTAAAAAAAGAAAAAGTATTAGCTTACCCCACCTGGTAGCATATATATTTTATAGCAAAGAGAGTTATTACTTTAAGAAGTGGCAGCAGCTAGATGAAGGCCATGAAAAACAATCCCTTTGAAATATGTTTTCAAAGTTAGCAGGAAGTCTTTCAGGGAAACAAAAGAGCTGGTTTTCTCAGAACCCACGAAACTGCCAGCAATGAGGATGGCCTTTGATTTCTTGGCCAAACGCTCCATCTTCTGGGGTCAGGCTCTGATGTCGGTGACGTGACTGGGCTCAGGTCCCCGGCAGCTGGAGGTGATGGAGCAGTCTGTCTGGAGACCCCTTACTTTTTATCACATCTGATGCAGGCTCTGACTGCTGTTCACATCACCAGTAGCCCCGAGGACTTTGAAAACTGCTGGCTCCCAAACTTGACTTGTCTGGCTGACAGCACGTTCTCATCCTGAAGGAGTGCTGGAGGCTCCCCTTTGCCTGGCACAGAGTCAGTCTAGCGCGTCAGTGTTGCCCATGAATAACAGAGCGTGCTGACTTTGTGCCTGGCACACTAAGCCAGCAGTGAAACACTGCAGCTGAGCCAGGCAGAGCAGTTTGTCCCAGTGGTGGCAGTGGTGCTGATGACTCTGGCAAAGGCTGCAGTAAACTCCTAAGTTACCAGGGCTTATCTGCGTGCAGCCCAGGCGTTGTTTGGCTCTCGCCTCTTGTCAACTGCTGATAATTCTAGCTTTGATCATTAGATGTTTCACATTAATCTCAGCCAACTCAAACTGCAGTCTGACTGGCAGTAACAGAAAGCAGATAATGGTTGTTTAAAACCTGTTGTTTACATATGTTGTGTATCGCTAGTGTTTCAAATGACAGGCATTATCAGTGCCACCTTCTTTGCATATACCAGTGTTGCTCAAATGAGTCCACAGTTAGCGTGTCCGTAGCAGAGTCTCAGGATCCTCCCTCCTGGAGAGGAGACGAGGATGTGCACAGGCACAGTGCAGGGCACATCTAATGTGACCAATGCGCCCAGGAAGCAAGTACCTGCCCTGCACGCACAAACTGACTGTACGCTGCATCTGTCACCAGTCACGAGACTGGGGAGGACTAGTGGCCTAGAAGCCCTTACTTGCCAGTGGAAGATTTTATCCTTCTGTCACATAATTTCAGAAAGATGCCTACATAGCCATTTCTTGTTATGATTTAACTCTTAAATAAACCCAAAACACGCATAGTTCTGTGAAAACCCCAAGGTCTACATGCTGGAATCATCTATGAGCGATGTGTTCACAAACCACCCAAATGGTTTTCAGAAGCCTGAAGCCCACACAGAAACCAGTCCTGGAGCTTTTCACTCTCTTTGCAACACTGCCTCATAACTCCCGTTTGGGGTAGCCCTATAAAGAGTTTTCTCTGTTCCTCATGACTGTTTTCTTCACACTTAGCATTTAGCGCTCGTCCAGTAACAGTGAAATATTGCTGAAATCTGACATCTTTTTCGGACATTTGTATGCACCTCAAATACAAACCATAACTGTATATACCCTGAAATCAATACTGCAATGCTGGCTTCTACCCTTGCTTGCTGAAAACAATGGTAATAACTTCAGCTGCCTTAAAAAGTGGCTGGGTTGGACTCACATTATGAAATACTCCAGTTAAACTTATTAGGTCTAACCGGTGTGGTAATGCCTTTCTATGTTGCATGCTGCGCTGATTGCAACATCCCACTCCCACATTCCTTGGGCTTAAAATGACTTTGTGCTTTGCAACGCTGCCTCATAACTCTCATTTGGGATAGCCTTTGAAAGAGTTTTCTCTGTTGCTCATGACTGTTTTCTTCACAGTTTTAAAAAAAACCTGTGGTTTTGTCACTTCAAAGCCAAAAGGCTTAAAATTGAAATGACAATGCTTAATTTTTCTGAAGTCACATTGAACGTGATACTGATTTAGTTGGCCTGCAAAATAAATGGATGCCATGCTGTAGCTCTTTCGTTACTTCTTTTACAGAAAGATGCCATAAATTAGTTACTTTTCTTCATAGTCTACCCTGTGTTGGCTGGCCCCTCCCAAGTGAGTGTCGAGAGATCTTCCAAAAACAGCAGAGGGCAGAGGTGGTGCTTCATTAAAACCCGATTTAATTCCAATAGTGGCCCACAAATTATTAAAATTCTGACAGTATTCTCAAAGTACACTAAAAAGCCAAACTGGCTGCAGAAACCGCAGTACTGAAAAGCCAAACAAAGAAGCCTTCCTGTTTACAGGCAGTCCTGTGTCACAAGCAAATACGATAAAAGGTTATTCCCTCTGTAAGCCACCCCTTTGTACAGAGAGTAGCAAAGCCAGTGAGAGGCACCAAGCAGACCTCGGGAGCCATCCACGTACTGCTTCTCCTTTCTGTCAGCCCCTTCCAAGGGTCCTTCTGGAGAAGAAATCTATAGATCATCATGCACCTTAGGTGCACAGCTCCAAATTCAAACCTCCTCTCCAGACAAGACACAAACTAAGGGCAAACGCAAACCTGTGGTCAAGCTGCAAGGATGGAGGATACTACAAAAACAGTACACAGTTTTATTAAACCCTTACACATGTTGCCACGCCACAAGTAGTTAAGAACCTAAAGACAGTGACACAAACATAACAGCACCTTGACCTAAACCTCCTGTACCCAACTGAAGCTAAAGGAAGTGCGATGGAAAAGAACCCGCGCTTGCAAAATAACAACAAACCTCCCATAAACCAGGCTACGTATCACTTCAAAGGTCTGATGTGAAACCACTTAATTATTTTATTTCTATTTAAGAGCAGCTAACAGGTTGCATAAATTGATATCATTCTATTGACTTTATCATCCGTTTTTAAACATGGAGCGTTCTGCTCTGACAATGACAGACTTCTAATGGTTTGAGAAAAATGAGTTCTAAGGGTATTAAAAACTTGACTAAGATTGAAATACAGAGGAAATCTGGTGAGGGACTAGAATTTGCAGAATTTCCCTGTGTCTGTCTTTAGTCTTATCTTTCAGAAATAAATACATAGAATTATTTTATCAACATATAGAAAATAATTCAGCCATCCCACAAGGTGGTGTTACTGGTTTAATATAAAATGTCTTCTTTAATATTACACAGAAGCAGCAACTAAAAAAAATACAGTGCTTCTAAAAGCATAGCATTTCAGTAATTATGCTACCAGATAGGGATTTGTCCCAGTTATCTCATAAAGGATGGCTTCCTATTTTACTAATAACCACCAGCTTTAATTAACACAATCCATAATTCAGAAACATAAAATAAAAGGCCTTCAGACAGAGTTTCTATCCCACCACTTCATGTAATCTTTAAACCATATAACAAAATTTATCATGATTAATTACAATTCATTTGTCACAGCCTTCCACAGGGCTGTGGAAAACAGCTATGATTAGAATCTTTATTCCATGCTCTCCCATTCATCTGTGAAATCCATTTTATATGGCATTTAATTGTCTTTTCTTAAAATAATTTCTAACTTTTCAAAAGTACAAACCCAATAATTTCATGCTAGATGGCTGATAAGAGAAAGAAAGGAATGGCAATTGGTTAGGAAAAAGTCCAAAGGTTTACTCATTTATTTAATTTTTTTTGCACTCTAGTCAACTAATTTACATCTTGAAATTTAGATCAATGCACAAAGAGTCCATAGGCCTTAAAATACCTTGCTGGAGAAGATTTAGAAGTTTCTATTTATATCACATTCTTCAATCCCCTACTTCGTACTTTTAAATTCAATGCTGTCCTCAGAAAACGAGTCAAGCACAAGAGTGTTTCTCACAGAAATGATGGAAAGCTAACTCACTTGGAATTCCATTTGACACAAACTAAGACATAACCGCAGTAATAAATTTATTTTGTTTATTAAGACACAAATTTCAGATCTTACCTGGTGTAAATCAATCTAACTATTGAATCCAATCAGTGACTCTGACCTACTGTATCTGTCTCAAATATGTAGCCTAGACTCTTACAATCTGCAAGTAGCTGCTGTAGAGACAAGCATGATCTATTACTGATCAGATGGTTATTAGCAATTGCACCATTATTACATGAAAATAATAAAATACCTGTCTTCAAGCTTGAACTTACTAACACTGTTTGAATTCTTTTCCTCTCTAAACTGTTCCACGGAGTGGGATATTTTATCAGACTGATTTTTTTTTCCCTATTTTTTCCAATCTAAAGTTCATGTTACTGATTTTTGCCAAATGAAAGTTAAACAGTACTAGGGCTGAAAGAGGATGCTTACCTCCGCTCTCTTACATCAACAGGATATGGATCTCCAGTTTTCTAGGAGCTCTAGAATGATGCTGAATTAAACTTTGTAGCATGGTAGTGGGATGTTCCAGACCTCCTCAGATATGCCAGACGTGTCCAGGACTGACCAGGCTAGACAGCACTTTTTGATTTAGACAGTAGAAGGCCAGATGAAGCTCAAGGGAATGTTTCCTGCGGTGTTCCTTGTGAAGTTTAATCATTCCTCACCCATCTTCTCAGGAGTGCCAGTGAGTGTTATAGTTAACCAAGCTGGAAGGCTAGTAAGCAGAGAGGCAAGCGGTGAGTAAAGGATGGCTAATTACACACTCACATCCTTGAAAATTCATAGTGCTGTGAGGAGAGCAGATAGGAGCCAATGCTCTTAAACTACTTCTTCATTTTAATTACTAGGACAAAACATAGTCAGCAGCATTGCAGACTAAATCTCATGGTATCTCCAGGCTCACATCAAGAAGTACAAGAAAAGTACCATGAGAGGTACGAATAAGTCACACAACAGCTGTTAGCTTAAATGGTATTAAAATACAAAGCAAGCAGAACTTAACATTTGGTGCTCTCTCTTCAGCTAAGAAGTATTATGTTCTATAAGTGATTCCATTGGGATTGGCATCAATAAAAGTATTAGAAGCTGGATCATAATGAAAGAACAGCAGATAAAAAGAATAATAATCCCTTCATATCTATTTCAGCAGCCAAGCAGACTGGAAAGAATAGAAAAATACTTGCTGGTATTTAAGGTTTTTTATTCAGAAATGTTACTTCATTAGGGCCTTACAACTGATGTGCTGGAAAAGGTGACCTTTACATTACTGTTACCATTTACAATAAAGATTATTCATATGTTGCCCAAAATTACCAGATCGCTCGGACCACCAGGGAAGAGGAGAACTTTGGAAAGCAGACACAGTCTCCATAGGAGTATAGTGAATGCCTCGAACTTTATTCCCGGTGCAGGTATACTTATAGAGCAGAGCAGGGTTCACACAGCATAAGCAATAATTTCATAGGTGTAACACACTGTCCATACACTTCTCCTCTAATAGCGATTGGATATATACAGCAAAGCCTCACTCATTGGTTACTTTACCCTACT
>NW_009260126.1:437948-442025 GCF_000687185.1 Egretta garzetta
TTTCATTGGTTTAAGCTATACTGTCCACGCGCTTATTCTCAATTAGTGATTGGATATATAAAACAAAGAACACATCTATCCTAGTTTCTACTTGCAGTTAGCACATTTTTGCTTTAGCTCATATCTTCTTACTTGTTGCAGTGTACCAAGGACATGCTGTTTACAAACCCTGGATTGTCCATATATTCCCACAATATTTTGTGGCCCTGTTGTTCGAGAAACTCCTCTACATTCATACACTACCCAAAATTCAGTTACACACGCCTCAGTGTGCAGAGGTAGGTAGGTAGATCCCCGCCCAGAAAGTTTGTTCTCCAGGTTAAGACATGACATGTGGGTGCAATTACATTAAAGGACAGAAAGAATGGAAAGAAAAAAAAAAAAGCATAAACAGTCCTGCACAGTAAGTTAAATGAATTGTCCCTACTAGTCCTATTCTTTACCATATTATATGCACTGTAGTTCATCACATAAGTTCCTCTCTTACTGATGTTGCTATAGAAGGGTTCTTTTAGGAGAGACTGCACAAGGCTGTATTTAAGCTGCAGAAAGAACCTTCTTCCACCTTTGTCCACTTCATCCCTCAAGAAAACACACATTCCTTGACAAAACTTGAGGATGGATGGAATTTTCCTTACTGGTTTTGGTAATGGAGGGCAAAAGACTAATGTTCATCTACTCCAGCTGAATGGAATAAGCAATCATTTTCCCACCTCCTCTGGCATATAAGGGAAAAACAGCAGTCAGCCTGGAAAAGAGATACGGGTGTGAATGTGGTCTATAAAATGAAGAGGATCATGGAGAAGGCAAATACAAAATGACTTGTTCATTTTCTTCCACGCTAGTAACAAGCGGTATGAAATGAAGCTGGCATTTGCACACCTCAAGACAAACAGAAGGAGATGTTTGATATGGGATGCTGGGTGTGCTAGAAGTGTGCATGAGTTCAGGGACAGCTTGGGCAAGTTCACGGAAGAGAAATCCTCAAGAACTTCTAAGGGACGGAGAGTCAGCACTTTGTGGCTTGCTACTGCCTGCGTGGGTCCCAAGTCATACTGAAGTAGTTAACCCCATTAAAGTGAGAAGTTTTCTAGAAGCTGACAATGCTGCTGAGCTACAAGATTTCCTGGTATTAGTGACCTGGCATAGAAAACCCATTTCATGCTTGTCTGCTGGAGTAAATCCTCTAATTCATTACAAATATGAAGATGCCTCTCTCTCCTAGTAACCTTGTCTCAAACACCAGAGGAGAGCTGTGGTGTCTCACTGAGTGCTGAAAGGCAGCGTGAACGTCACTGAATAATCACTTCATGTGTTCTGAGAAAAGCCTGGAGTAGTTAAACTCCAACTGTTCCCCAATACTAGCTAGAATGATGTTTTATAAGAAGTGCATAGTATGGGTTTGCAGCTAGGATGTGAGACAATGACGCTCTCACCCTAAGTAAAATCAAAAGCCCTTAAATATCTTATCATTCTAGTTTTAACTTGGCAAAGTGACCGAATCTTATAAGTGGTCTGAAATCTTCACCATCAGATGTTCTTGAAGTCCATCCTGCAGCAGAGGGTGGAAATATGGTTTGGGACTATAATACCAGGTTCCAGAAAAGCTTCTCAATGTAATGGCTAATTCTGATTTCTTCAGCTCCCCAGAGAGCGTATGCACCAAAATACCCTCTATAGGTAAAATCTATGAATTCAAATTAATGAGAATAATTTACTGTGTCAACAAGGTTAATTTAAAAGTTTGAGGGACCTACTTCTGCAGCAAACTCCTTCTGAAGGGGGAAGAAATTGTGAGGCTAGAATGAAGTGAGGTTTTGGTCCAATATTATATATAGTAGAATTAAATCAGAAGCCAGTAATGTAGATCAGATACTAATATTTTGTGGGGCCCTTAAATTCCATTGAATCTGCCTTTCTGAGTTTGTCTATAAATACTTAGATGTATAAAAAACCAAGCATCCACTCCTTCTGAACGTGGTGCTGTATCACATATCTGGGCGCCTGATCACCAAATCCGAGTATAGCATATAGAGTATAGCATATACTGTAGTACCACAGCTCTGAGCACCTGTAGCTATCCCTGAATCTAGTTTTGGCCAGGATGACCTAGGATAACATGGAAGCAGATTTTTTTTGAGTGTTTCTTTTAATCACTATTTTTAAACACCTGGTCAGGGATTTTGTTTGCTGAATTCTGTTCATGACTGGTTAACTGACCAATTTGCACCCTAATGACAGTCTTTAATTATGTAAGCAGAAGATAACTTAAATGAATTTTGATATGGGTAGTTCAACACTTTACTGGACTAACATTCTTGACAGAATGAAAAAAACCAAACTCCCTGAGCTACATACTAACCTTCCTTCTTAATTTTCTGCTAGGGTTAGGGAACACAGAGGTGGAGGATCTACTTGCTTCTACAATCTCAATCTGAAGTAATTAAACTTTCAAGGCTAGCTAAGCAAAAAAACAGCCTGGAAATGTTTTTGTTCCTAGCCCTCTTAAGAATCGCTTAACCTAGTTCATACTTGTATGTGCTAGATATGAGATAAGTCATCAGTCAGTGAAAAGGATTATACCAAAAGGGAGTCTCCCCTTTCTGCACACCCTTGGCTTAGAAGGTGCTGACAGTGACCCAATATACTTAAAGGATTTAACATTAAAATGTTGAGTTGCAAGTTTCTCATTTGTGTCTACCTACAGGAACAAAGATTTCTAGGAAAGCCTGATCAGAAATGTTAACATAATAGTATGACAACAGTATAGTACTGTGTGAAAAGACATCATTATCAAAACACTAAAAACTAAAATTACTGGAATTAATACAATTTAATTGTGAAGATTCATGGTGATCGGATATGGTGACAATCTGCCCAAGGAACTATTCTCTCCTGTTCAAAAGCATTTCTGTCATCTTTTCAAAGAAAAGTCATGTAATTCATCCACTAGCAAAATTATAGATGAGAGAATTACAAGATGAACAGATTGAATTACAGATGACAGATTGAGCAATTTAATTTTTCATTTTTCATCCTTCTCTCTTCTTTCTGCCTTTTCTCAGGTAACAGCTTAAACCCTGTGAACATATACACTAGCTGATCGCACAACACCTTGTTTTTTTCTTGGTGTTGTAATGGTGGACATAACTATCAAGTACAAATTTGAAAATTTTGCTTAAGACTAAATTTTTTAAGGCAGGGATCAGGTCCAGGAAGGATGGCTTTGCTATTAAACCTCTGGAGTGGGACCCAAAAGGCTGGGGCTCTGCTACAGCCTTCCAGTGTGATGCCAAGTCACTTGAATCCCAACCCAGCATCACACTGAGATGAGCAGCTCAGCTGATGGCAAGAGCCTTGCTCCTGATCCTGAAAGACTGTGTGTTTGTTCAGTGTTTACATCACACTTCACAGTACTTTTTAGCTTCAAAAATAATTACCAATGGATAACAATAACACCCTATTTAAAACTTTGCATTAAACAGGTGGAGTCAAGCAGCAACTGGTCTGACCTGGTTCGTGTTATCTCAGATGAAGCATGCCGAACACAAGGAGATCTCTTTTGGCACTACCCGAGAGAGTCACAGATGCAACTGGGAACCCAAGGCCTGTGCAGCAGCGGCGGGGTGAACGTCACTCCACCGCGTGCCCTCGTGGATCAGGAGCAGTGCTGTCCTGCTTCATTCCAGGCTTCTCAAAGGGCTTCTGCAAGGCTTGCTGCAATCAACTGAGAGGTGGACCAAAGAATTTGCTCTGAGCCTTGCCAAGGTAAAATGGGATACATTGGAGACAAAAGCATCTAAGGAACTTAAGTTAGGTGCATCACAATAAGGTATGGGGTATGTGGAGGAGAGGAGATGGAAGCGGGACATGCTTGAACTGGCAGTGGGTTTCACAGGGATGAACTCTGCTCCTAACAACGTATTGCTGACTTCAGGGGACTGGGGGGACTGGGGAGACTAGGGGTGGGGAGCACAGGAAGGGGATGCAGGACCCTGCCTGTGCAGGGCTCGTTGGAGGATCAGGGCCTGATATTAGAGTTTGCTAAGAATGGTCTTCTTTCCTTTGAAGATAAGT
>NW_009260126.1:442083-448075 GCF_000687185.1 Egretta garzetta
CGATGATTACCTATCAGCTGGTGATTAAGTGACCAAGCAGATCAGGGCTGATAAGTGTGCATGGATGATAGCAATAATCAAAATGAGTTTTCAAGATTCTCTGTATGATTTAGAAACACAAATTAAGTTTGTTCCTCAGTTCTTTTAAATGCAATCATTGAAGAGCTGTTGTATGAGTAATTTTTCTACTAGATGCTAGAAGAAATTTCACTCTGTGAAAAAAAAGTTGTTGCAAATTCTTCAAGAATTTCATTTGCTTGCCCATAAATTGCAGCTCTAGAGAACAAAAAAAAAAAAAAAAAAAAGTTTGTGTTTTTCAAGGTCAGGAAGAAAATTTTTAAAAGGTGCTTAGATGATATCCTGAATATGCAAAATCTCCACGGCAAACAGAAAACATCCCAAAGGTATTTTCCTGAAACCTTGCTATCTTTAAGGAAATGTTGATTCTTTTCGATCCAACTCATTAAATGCCTGAAGTACTCCTATGGTTACTTTTTTTTTTTTTTTAAGGGGTGAAGGAAGCCCTTAGATGAATTCCAGATTCTATTTTTAATTAGGTTTGAACCGTGTTCTTATTTGCTTTAGATGTTTGCAATATGGATCACTACTCTTTTTCTTCTTGGTGCAGCCAGAGGTAAGACACATAATTGATAAAATCTATAAACAGTGAAAATTGTTGTGTGCAGCTTACACCGGAATAACTATATTTTAGAAAACGAATGTGCTTTGGAATGGATTTAATGAACTTCATTAGGAACATCGAGTTACATCATGTCTCCTACATTTAGCCTATTACTTTTTAATTCTGTAGGGGGTTTTGCAGCTAGCAAACAGAATGGGAAATAGAAAGGTATTTTTATATATGAATTGGTACTAAAATTCTTCCGGAACAGTTTCCCCTACCCACTCTCAACCCACACCAGCATTTATGGTAGCTCCACTTGTAATGCCAGCCTAGGCACTTACTCTTCACAGCACTATGCAGAGAACAGGGTAATAGTCCTGGTCCAAAACACCTCTTTACTGATAGGAAAGAATGGTTCAACATGGATGGACACAGAGAAAGAGCAGAGAGAAACAAAGACAGAGTCCAAAAGTTCACTGGCATCAGAGGAAAGACCCCTGTGAAAATGACTGGATCACTTGTGGACTCCCTAGCCGCAGCTTCACAATTAAATCTTCTCTTTCTTTAGATGTATTTCCAGTATATATCACTCTACCCCTGCATTTCATACAGAGTAACAAATAGAGTAAGTCACGGTCTGATGTTGTATGAATCTGTCACCTATCCTAGGTAACAACAGTTTCTCATTGCTTTCAGTAGCTTTTTAATAGCAATAAAAAATATTTGGGATTTCACAACTGTTGTGATATAATATTGGGTAAGGATGACATTTAATGGCAACACCCGTTTGTCATATTTGCACCATTACTGTATTAAAGCCATGATAGAAATTGCGAAACTCTAGTCCTTCAGACACAGACCACACTTCCCGAGGCTCTGCTTTGCTCTAGGCTTCCACTCAAATTCCACTTCATTGCTTCCACTAAAATCTTACGGTGATCAAAAAATAAGGGAGATATTTCACATACATCATGGAGCAACCAGAGGTATCTATTTTAATGTTTTGGTTTCGTTTTACTCCTTCCTGGATTGTTGCACAAGAAATAACAATTTAGATAATCCCTGGAGCATTAGCACTAATCTGAAGGACTGCTCTGCTCTGGCAACAAAAGCTGGTTTGTTCTCTGGATCCATAAAGGATCAGGATGTTATTGTCTTTTTACAATGGCTGTGTTAACCATACGTTTGACAAAATAAGTCATGAGTTCACCAAACTGAGCTCTACGCTATGTTTGCGACAGGAATCGGTCTTGAAGTCCAAGTCCCTGCTACATGCACAAGGCACAGGAGCACAACTGAGCCCCTTAATGAGCAAAGAACACAGGTGCCATCCTCATCTGAATCAGCCATTTTCCACTTCCCTGGCTGAAACACTGTCCTGCCAGCTTCTTGTAAAGTGGTGGCAGCCCAACCTGCTACATTCCCAGGACACTAACATTTTTCTTTGCGTACCCCAGGAAGGGAAGTTTGCTACAGAAGGCTCGGATGCTTTACAGATAGCCCCCCTTGGTCTGGGATCCCAGGGAGACAACTGGCAGGCTTGCCCAGCTCTCCAGAAGCTGTGAACACCAATTTCCTCCTTTACACTAGAGACAACACCATGAAATACCAAGTAAGAAACTGCTTTGTTTTAATAACTGATAGTATGCTACACGTTCAACAAATTACACAGACAGTTTCTTTTCTCCCGTATTTTTGCTCAAAAGTCTCCCAGGAGAGTCCCCAATTCTATATTACACACTCCATGAACACTCCCTCCCAATTTCCTTTCATCTCATTTCTTTTTTCTCATTTCAGCTTCCTGACAGGCCAGGTATATTTACAACATATGAATCGCAGCCTTCTGAGATATTTTGGACATATTTTATATACTTCTCTACAGTAAGCTAATGGCCCACATTCAATTTCAGGTTTAGCATCATGAAGCCAGAGATAGGGAAGGCAGTACAAAAGGAAACATCAATTTTGGTTCCTGTGTGTCTCCAGCTTAAAACCACATTTCAGGCCCATAGAGACAACTCAGAGATGTGGTTCATACCCACGATTACTAGGTCCACAGAACTACGTAGGATTCATCTCAGAGGCTCTGCTTATGCGGTGGCCAACACCAAGCCCTAAGAGCAGGTAAACAGTTGAGAATGAAGATCAGAAGAGAAAGTGTCCATGTTCACCAGAGAGGGGAAGGAAAATAGGATGAAAAACTAAAGGAAAGCTTAGGAAGGAAAACAGGAGACTAAAGAAAAAAATTGAGAGAATGAAATCGTATGTGAAAAAGAAGTAAACAATCTAAAAGAGAATTAAATGATGATAGATAAAGAAATATTAAACTTTTTTTTGGAAGAATGGGACTGAGGGAAAATGAAGACTAAAAAGCTAAAGAAAAAGACTTGGTAAGATATACCTTAGCGAGAGCTTGGAGGTTTCTCTTACTGAGAGGTGAACAAGGCTGCCCCTCAAGAAAACACATCAGGTAGAGAAGCATAGAGACACCAGACTGGGGCTTTATGGGAGAAAAAAAAAAGTAAAAAGGTGAGGTTATCTACAGCATCTGTAAACTCGTGGCAGCAAGGGGAAGCTCTGGACTGTGACAGAGTGACAAATGGAAGCAGTTAAAAGGAACCTGCAGGACTGTTTAGGTTGGATCACATGGGACTGTACTGAAAGATGCCAGCAGCGTGTCAGCCCCTTCCTCTGAAGATGAGCAATCACTGGGAAAAGCTCACAGCAGGATGCTCGAGGGGTTGGAGGTGTCTGGGCTGGGCTCACCCATAGCAAGAAGCAGTTTTGTGGAGCTATAGACTAGTCTGGTGAAAGAAGAGAAATGACCACCTGAGAGAGTGAATTTTACATAATGGACGTAATGAAGTAAATGAAGTAAATTAATATGAAAAGGTGGGGTGGGAGGACGGACAACCAATTTGTTGCTGCTATTGGCTTACATTACATGAAAAAGGCTTCATAGTAGTTTTTTTTAATATAAATGGCAGTCATGGACAGTGGAGTTGTAATGATTTCTCCTGCTTGAGTCATCTCAGAACAGGGTCAACACCTCTAGATGAGAGAGCCTATGAAGTTTTAACTTTAATCAGTCTTTCACTGAAGGTGATGTGTGTGCTAATTAGTACATGACATCCCCCTTTAAGCTTGTGAAACCATAACAAAAGTAAGTAAGAGCCAAGTTCTAAACCCACCCAGGATTCAGAATTTCTTTAAAAGAAAATGCTGCCTTCCTTCTCAATAAACCCCAGAATACCTACAACCTCTGACTTTGTAAGCCTGGTGGGCTTTGTCGTGAAATATAAATAACCTTAACAATGAAGTTCTTATCTTCAAAGAAAAAAAAAAAGAAAAATAGGTATAGATTGAAAGTCAACTGCATAATACCTTGCCAAAGATGCTATCTTTGTATTAGTATGGCCAAATTTGATAAAATCTTGTATTTACATGGTATTTTGTACATCTCAAAGCATTGTGCAAAGCCAGTATCATCAGCGCAGTTAGAGGAAGTGAATACTTTGTTGAAGTGATTAATTGATATCCCCCAGCAAGGCAGTTTTGGAGTGAGGAGCAAGACCCATCTCTTCAAGAGTCCAGAACTATGCCTTAACCATTGGGGTACTCTGCTCTACATCGAAGCGTACGCAGGGACGGGGCAGTCACATCCTTGTTGCATTGTTTGTTGGTTGTTTTTTTTTTTGACACAGAAAATTTCTGCTACAAATCCTTCAACTATCAAAGCTTCAAATTTCCGAACACACAGGAAAACTCGCTTCATTATACACGGCCACCTTGCTGGAGCAGACATCCCCTGGATAACAAATATATGCAGGGTATGGTATGACTATTGTCTGACAGTCATTTTACTTGTATTCAAAACTGCAAATATCCACATCACCCCATTAGCTGGTTTTAGATTTCCACTTAAAATTTGCACCGCTGTTCTCTTGTTAATTCAGGGGATATATGAGGGGAAAAAACCTCAGAACAAAGCTCAGTTCCACGTGACTGCCCTCTTGTTCCTAGCTATGAGCACAGTGCACCTCAGCCTTCTGCTAAATGCCCTTTTGCTGCATTCACCTCCACAGGGAAAGCTGTAATGAATTGATTTTTCAATTCCTTGCCAATAATAAAGGGGGGAAAAAGTCACTTTTATAACCTCAGCAAAAGGTCAAAATAAACATTTCGGTTTGAGCGAGGCATTTGATCTGATAAAAACAAAATGCTTTGTTCAGCAGATTGGTTTCATTTTATTTAGGCACATCTCAAAAATGAAATTGTTTCAGAATGAAAAATGAGAATAATAAAAATAAAAAAGTAGTCACACTATCCTCTTTTTTTTAACTGGGGTGCTGTCATTAGGAGAATTTGATACCCTAAAGCCAACCACGGCCTCTGGAATGGGAAACAGAACTGAAGCAAGCTTCTGTGTGTCTTGATACAGTGTTCAAATCACTGCCTCCACTCTGCCTCCTTGTGTTCATTCTTCAGTATTAGGAATTAATATAGTAAAGATGTGTCTTTATCAGCCACATAAGCAAAGAGAGTCCCCGGCTATAGCAAAACAAAAATATGGTTTGCATATACACTGCAACAGTTGTAATTCATGCCTGCTTGCTTCTGTTCTCTTGTTTTCATATTTTCCACCAGCTCATGTTTCTCACTGAAGATGTGAACTGCATTTTGACCGACTGGAGAGGTGGCTCTAGTGGTTTGTACACTGAAGCCGTTAACAACGTCCGCATCGTGGGGGCTGAGCTGGTGTATCTGGTGAACCTTCTTGAGGTAAAAGCACCTGTGGAATGTGAAACCTGGCACATAGTCTGTATGGTAAAGGCTGTGTTCAGGCTGGCACCTTGAGGTTTGATGCAATATGGTTAGGAAATGCAGAGGTACTCAATAACACAGCTGAAAACATCATAAAAAGTCTCTAATCCTGCACAAATGGAAATACCTGCTTTAGTGTCAGACCACAGATAAGCATGTCCCTAAAGGCTGACAGGCCATAGTTTCTGAAAGTTTTGCTCATGACGGGCTTTTTACTGGATAAGACATCAGAGTGGAGACTGTCTAGCAAAACTGGCAGGGTGAAGAGTGGTAATAGAGGACCAATGTAGTTAAAACATCCCTCTGTGGGTCACACACGCTGCCTCCCGCACAAACTGAATCTCAGTGCAGAGAAGCGACCCTCCTGCAGCCACCGACGTCAGGCTTCCCGTGCAGAAGCTCAGCAGAGCCTGGGGCACCAGCAGCATTCCTGGCATGGTCCTCCCCATCCTGCAGGACCTGCGTGGTGGAGCATAGAATCATAGAATCATAGAATCATAGAATGTTTTGGGTTGGAAGGGACCACTAGAGGTCATCGAGTCA
>NW_009260126.1:448087-458473 GCF_000687185.1 Egretta garzetta
TTCTTTTCTCTAGACTGAACAAGCCCAACTCTCTCAGCCTGTCCTCATAGGAGAGGTGCTCCAGCCCTCGGATCATTTTAGTAGCATCTCCATAGCAGGACAGCCACTTGATTCACAGAGGATATGCCACAGACTGAAGGCACAAGACCAAGGCACTGAAAACTCCTCCACCAAAGACCATTATCCTGACTGGACAGACAGGTTCAGGGGTGAGGCAGTGGGGTCATTCGCTTTTTGGACAAGCAATCAGTGCAAAGGTAGAGGAGCTATGTGCAGAAATTCCCTTTTCCTTCCTTTCTATCATAAGGGCCTAATCCTGATAGAGATTACTCCCTTACAGAGGCGTGATATAAGAGGGGATGGGATGAGTTGGGAACTGCTGCTCTTTAGGTACTGATCCCACCAACCCACAACAGTGACTTCCCACTCAAGACGCTCCCCTCCATTGCCCGCTGGTCTGGCCATGTCCTGGCACAGCATGGGGCCATGATGCAGTGCCACAGGCTTGTATCCCCCGCATAACACACTTGTTTTTTCCTTTCTGCACATCTTCACAGAAAGACTATGGCTACTCTCCTGCTAGCATTCATTTCATCGGCCATAGTCTTGGAGCACATGCTGCAGGGGAGGCAGGGAGAAGGAAACCTGGCATTGGAAGAATAACAGGTACTGAAGCCATTTCAGCTGATGAAGCTTTATATTTTCATGCTACTTAAGAGAACTGAAGAATCACAGCTGCCTTATAAATACATAATACAGACTGCAATGTGCTGGTTTTTCATAATTAACAGAATACAGCTAGCATGACGGCCCACAAACGAAGACATACCCTATTACATGCCATGCATTTCACATGGCAACGTCCACAGCTCTGAGAAACGCTCCACTACAACAGCTCAGGAAGGCTTAACTGTCCCAACTGTGCCTAAACAGAGGCCACTTTTCACAGGTCACAACAAGTCCCAGGGAAACACTTGGTTATGATTTTTAATGATATAAAAGAACAGGAACAAAATACTCCATTACATGTGGAATAACAGACTTGTGAAACACTAGCAACTCATTGTCATATTTGGCTTTAAAAGCCCACTCTAACATGACTTTTCAGCAGTTCAAAAGATTGAAAATCTGAAAGGAAAAATTAAAACCCCTAGACTTAGTATGCCAGGATGAGACAGTAAACAGCCATGGACACCTGAGAAGGAAGAAAGCTGATAGTCCCATAGCTACAGAGAGAGACACAGCGTCATGACACACTCGCACAACATGTTTTTAAAGGCTCATTGTTTTCCGCTTTCCTTTCTCCTCCAGTCAGTTCTTTTCTCTCATTGACATCCCTTTGGCTAAGCTGTGTGCACAGTTAGTCACACAAGAAATTCAGGGAAACTGGGGTCAGAACGCTGTTGCCTGAGCCCCAAAGAGCTCACCGACACCGAAACGAAGGGGTAAACACTTTCAACCAAACTCTTTTGGAAGTTAAAATAGATTTTTGACCAAATAAAAATTCTCAGACAAATCTACATGCAAATCTACATCAAGATTTCATATTTTTCACTATCATGCAAAAAAACCCCCAAACCTCTTCTTATAACATTGTTCCCCAAAAGTAAGCCAAGCACCCGTCAGCATTTTACCGCGTTGCAAAGCCTCCAGCCACCTTTCTATTAAAACCCTGCTTGTTTTGCTGGCTGTGGACCACAAAATAGATTTTTATATGTGGAGTAAAGGCAGAAATGTAATGACACACAGTGTACGCACATTGTATGTGATGACATACATATAATATTATTTACTTTACCAGACGTTTCTCCATTTATTTAGGTTTAGATCCAGCTGGGCCCCTTTTCCAGTATACTCCCACAACGGTTAGGCTGGATCCTTCAGACGCAGAATTTGTTGATATAATTCATACACACGCAGGTCATCTTTTTTTTGACTTTGGTAAGTTTTCATGCAAAGGCTGACACCAACACAGAGGTTGGCCACAGCATACCTGAGAGTCATCAGCCCCAATTCATTGCTCATTTCAGCTCCAGGGATTCTTCAGACTTGCGGCCACCTGGATTTTTACCCAAATGGTGGGAAGAAGATGCCAGGATGCAAGCAGCTTCGTGTACCTCCTGCAACTCGGAATATCAACGACCTTATGAGAGGTAAATATATTTTAAAGAAGTAACACCTCACGGGAAGCTATGGTTAGAAATAAAGGCTAGGCTAAGGTAAAGCCTTTTGTATGTATATATTACATATATAGCTCAGATTTGGAGTAGGGAGAGAATGCTCAAACATGGAAGATTTACAGCTGCCGGTGAAATACCCTCCAATATTCTTTTATACTAACCAAGGCAAATTCCAGATGGAAACTTCAGTTAAAGCATGCAGGCTTATTCATCACAACCTTTATAAGAGCCGACCATTGTGTTGACAGACTGACCTCAGTGGGAATTCCACACATGAAGAACCAGAAAAATTTCATTCAAGGATAATCCAAAAATGAGTATTTTAAAATCTGAGCTTCCCTTCTCCCTAGGAAGACATCAGTCCCAATACTACTGGGGTTAGACATACTCATCCACACCATTAACAGCTTTAGTATCTTCAAAGGGAACAGCACAAGGTTAAAAATACAGAAGATGATAAAATGACTGCTCCATTGATAGTTCATGTTCTTCAAAGAAAGCTGGGCAGTTAATCAGAATTACCCTGGGATACAGTACAATAGATCCCCAAAATCCTGTCTTCTGATCCTAACCTACAGAAATGAGAACATCTGTTTTGCACCGCTAAATGTTTTGAAATTCCTACTTCTAATTAAGTAATTGGCTTTCAAAAATGCCCTGTCTTAGAACTGGTTGGAGAACTTCGTAATAAAGAGGACTGAAAGCTGGCTGTGCACAAAGTAACTTGGAACCAAAACATTTTCCAATCGGACTGCATAAGATTGTCTGTATTTTCAGGAAAATAAATTAAATATTTTCCAGACAAATTTCACAAGGCTAGTTGCGATGTTTTGTGGTGAAGGAGGAGCTCAGCTCTACTGAACATGAACAGATGGAGTTGGTTGTTCATGTAGCTCCTAAAAACAGACAGCCTTAACTCCTGCCTCTTAGTTAAGCCTTACTTTGTGCATATCTCTTCTGTTTGATAATATTTACATTTATGTAGTGCTTTTATGTATGAAGTGCTTTAGAAATGCTATTTGGTAACTTATTTCTACAGCTTTTGATGCAGTAAGAGGAGGAGTATTATGTTCCCATTCTATGCATGCTAAGTGAATTTGGCACTAGCACAAACTAAGCCAACCGTGAGAGCTGGGGTTTTTCAAGTTAGAAGTGCAGACCCTTCTGAATTAGATTTAAAGAAGGAACTATAAAGAAAACATACTCAGGAAGCCTTGATGATGCAGATTATTTTCAAGAAAAACAGACAAAAATACTTTTCAGAGGGGTTTTGGTCTGTTTTTTCTTTCCATTTCTAAAGCACAATGTGTGTCAACTGGTCTGTCTTTAAGCAGCATAAATATTGACAGTAGGGGAAATTCTGATTTCACTATGAACTGCGCCAGCTTGCAATTGCTTCGGTGCCTCCAAGACTTCACCCTGTGATTAGGTGAGCCACACACACAAGCTGAGTAGAGCTTATTTTTGTATAACCTAAGTTTAGTTTATTGTGCTTTGATAAAGGAGAGATGTCAGAGCCAATGAAGATGATACTCGTTATAAGGGACCTGTGAATGTAACACATACAGCACTTTCTTCTTTCCTGCACTGACTGCTTATAAATTTCACGCTGGTGGGAAAATGTACTTGTTTCAAATAATTCTGACAAAATCAAGGACACACTGCCAAACATCTTGCTTTGCAGAGCATTTCACAGAGTCACCACTGAAGTTACAATAATTACTTCAGTTACCTTTAATTCTAGAAATGAGGGGGAAATGTGGTTTTACAAAATACTATGTTGTGATGATGGTGAGCAAATAACAACTATTTCATGGTAACTACTATATGCTTTACAAATTCTGCAGCTATGAATTATTCCAGTCTTTGAAATATCAAAGGGAAATTATCCTAAATCCTCCTCGGTTAAGTTAAGTCCACACAGCAGGATGGGAGGCTGCACGAGGTTCACCTTGGTGCACCTCCACCTCTGTTAACTTCAGCATGAGCACAGGGACATACAGATTAGAACCTAGTTCTACCCATCAAAAAATATGTATGTGGCCTTAAGTTCACCTTTTACTGTAATAATTCACACTTTAAACATCTTTTAAGTATTACCTTTTTTTTTTAATCTGAGACTTCACTGTCTCTACAAATGCTTTTGAGGAAAAAAGACCCACAAGTGTTGTTTTGGCATGGACTTTATGTTAATGTATAGCTTTAATCTTTTTTACGTGGGCTTTTTCCCAGAATACAGATCTGTTGGATGTGGACATAAGAGAAGTCTCCAGTATTATGCTGAGAGCATTATCATTCCCAATGGATTCGTTGGGTATCGGTGTGAAACATACAAAGCTTTTGTACTGGTAAGTACCAGGTACATATTTATCTGAGAGGTTATAGCCCTGCCCTTCTTCTCTTAATAAATTCTGAGACAACTTCTACACTCTGGATCATGGAACGCAGGGAGGTTATGCAGACCCGCTGACTACCCTCATCCAGACCATACCCAAAAACCAGGATAAATGTAAATGCAGTGAACTCCAAAAAAAAAAAGATCCAGAAGAAAACAAGGCAGTAAATATAAATACCAAAAACAGTTACAAAGGGAGATACAAAGAGCTGAGTGAGAGGGCAACGAGAGGTGGTGGCTGGGTTCACCTTTTGCATAGGTGAGCAGCGAGGGACACTAAACCTCATGGAACCCATCATCAAGAGGACAGCCTCTGGGTTTCAGAAATGTTTAAACATCTGTACAAACAATAAACATCCACAGTATATAGGGCAGGGGAGGTATTTATACAGCACAGCACTGTTGTCCGAAAGCGGATCCATGACCCAGTGTGCAGCGAGTCGGTTGTCACACACTCAGGAGAGACACCACACACTTACTTCATATCTGCAGAGATGGGTGCTAGGTGGTAGCTCCACAAAGCACCTTGGTGATCACACAGCAGCTTTTTACACAGTCGAGCACTGGTTATCAGTTATTGCGCAATCACACCTAATCATGTCCATTTCTTATCGGTTCCTCCAAGCCTTATGTTCATTTAAAGCTACAGCATCCTTTCTTTACACTACGCATGCCCTGTATGGAAGGGTCTTGACCTAGGCAAGGGTTCTTTGACCTGGGGGCATGATTCTTAGTATTATAATGAGGGTAGTTCAGCTGAGGGTACATGGATCTTGGGTTTTCTTGCCAGGTTTTGGATGCTTTCAAAACATCTTCAGGCCTACTTGTTCCAGGATGTCCTTGTTCCAAGACTGCCAACAACACATTCTTCTGCTTAAATGTTCCTTTTATTATTTACAAAGTATGTCTGGTATCAAAGCCATTAAATATTTGAGCTATTCTTTAACAGCGTTACTCACACAGCTCTCAGGTGGCACAAGAAAGAAGGAAGCATAATCTCCTGGTGTCTCACGCCTGATAAAACTGGGCTTTTAGTGAACCAATTCTGGCAATGCAGCTGAGGACTGCTCAAGAAGGAAGACAAGCCTGAATTTATTTCCATCTCCTCCCAAAAAGAACGATTACAATACTGTAGAAGAGTTGTTAATATTTGTAGCAATGTTGCCATGTGACTTGAAAGTTTGATATAATTTAGGACTTGAAAACCTGAGCCCCGTGCAATTTAGTGATGCAAGGGAAATGACTTTTCAGTCTCATAATGAACAAATGATGATGATGATTTAGCCTTTTATTCTTCTAATGCCCAAAGAGCCAAAGATCCACAAATACCAGTTCCTACAGAACCTCCCAAATATTAAAATTGAACTATCCAAATGTAACAATGCTAATTTTTCCAAATGCATTTAAATCACTTTCACTGAAAATATACATGCTTATCTTTTTTTTTTACTTTAATGTATGTCAAGGTCTTGATCTGAATGTTTGATCTTTGTAGGTAGTTTATGACCCAGTGTGCAGCGAGTCGGTTGTCACACACTCAGGAGAGACACCACACACTTACTTCATATCTGCAGAGATGGGTGCTAGGTGGTAGCTCCACAAAGCACCTTGGTGATCACACAGCAGCTTTTTACACAGTCGAGCACTGGTTATCAGTTATTGCGCAATCACACCTAATCATGTCCATTTCTTATCGGTTCCTCCAAGCCTTATGTTCATTTAAAGCTACAGCATCCTTTCTTTACACTACGCATGCCCTGTATGGAAGGGTCTTGACCTAGGCAAGGGTTCTTTGACCTGGGGGCATGATTCTTAGTATTATAATGAGGGTAGTTCAGCTGAGGGTACATGGATCTTGGGTTTTCTTGCCAGGTTTTGGATGCTTTCAAAACATCTTCAGGCCTACTTGTTCCAGGATGTCCTTGTTCCAAGACTGCCAACAACACATTCTTCTGCTTAAATGTTCCTTTTATTATTTACAAAGTATGTCTGGTATCAAAGCCATTAAATATTTGAGCTATTCTTTAACAGCGTTACTCACACAGCTCTCAGGTGGCACAAGAAAGAAGGAAGCATAATCTCCTGGTGTCTCACGCCTGATAAAACTGGGCTTTTAGTGAACCAATTCTGGCAATGCAGCTGAGGACTGCTCAAGAAGGAAGACAAGCCTGAATTTATTTCCATCTCCTCCCAAAAAGAACGATTACAATACTGTAGAAGAGTTGTTAATATTTGTAGCAATGTTGCCATGTGACTTGAAAGTTTGATATAATTTAGGACTTGAAAACCTGAGCCCCGTGCAATTTAGTGATGCAAGGGAAATGACTTTTCAGTCTCATAATGAACAAATGATGATGATGATTTAGCCTTTTATTCTTCTAATGCCCAAAGAGCCAAAGATCCACAAATACCAGTTCCTACAGAACCTCCCAAATATTAAAATTGAACTATCCAAATGTAACAATGCTAATTTTTCCAAATGCATTTAAATCACTTTCACTGAAAATATACATGCTTATCTTTTTTTTTTACTTTAATGTATGTCAAGGTCTTGATCTGAATGTTTGATCTTTGTAGGTAGTTTAATTTCATTAAGGTTCTGCATAGGAATAAAGGCTGGAAAGCAGACAGAACACATTCCAAAGTGAGATCTCAAGTTTCAGTATTCCTAAACTTAAATGTCTTTACCATACAAGTGAAATATCCAGCCAGACCTGCTTGCAAATACAGTTAGCCGCCCTGTAATAATTAGCAGACAGCCTTTCAATGAACCCTATGGAAGATGAATATATTAGCTATATTTTACAGATCAATTAGTAAGGCACAGCATGCGTTAAGGTATTTACTTACGGTCTCTGCAAGAGCATAAGGAATTAGGCCAGATTTTCAACCTGTTTCTCTCTGATTTTCAGCCAGATGAAATACACTGACTGACCATCTCACCTCCTTTTTTCACCACACTGATAAATACTGAAGATATGATCTGAACTCAGAAGCAAGTACCTTTTCAAAAAAGCCGGGAAAAAGCTGAAATACCCTAATTTCTTACACTTCAAGAAGTGGGATTAAAACAGATAACATCTTGTAACACACATTGTTATTTTCCCCCAGGGAGACTGCTTCCCATGTCCAAATGAAGGATGCCCACTGATGGGTCATTATGCTGATAAGTTTCCACATAAAACTGAAAAAGAACAGCAAAAGGTTTATTTAAACACAGGGCCCTCCCCTCCATATGCTCGTAAGTGCTTCTTTTGGCTGGTGAATTCTAAAGTGGCAATGAATTATGTGTGACCAAATATCTTACACTTCTACAGAGAGCTGCTGGAGTTAACAAGTGGCACTTCGCCCAAAATCCAGAGTTTTAGGTGTGTTAGGAACATGCAGTCCCAGCATTATCTGGGAAAGGCTGAGATAATTATAGAAACAGATCAACTGATACTGACCTCTGAGTTGGAAACCCTGCTAAAATTTTGTCAATTAGATGATGCCTTCAAAAACTCCATAAAGCTGAAGGTGGCAGGAATGTTATGCTGAAAGTGCAATATTTCAAATCAAAAAAAGTTACATTGTTTTTATTGAAAAAAATTTATAAAACTGGATAATTTCAGGACATTTTTGCAAAGCTCATCAAGTCAAAATTGCAGGGAGTAATAAGAAGTATAATTTAAATTGTGATTAATGTAGAAGCAGCCACAAAACTGGGAAATAAGAAAATTCATAAACAAATTGTAATCCATCACAGGTGATGAACTGCAAGGGCAGTAAATAAGAGAGGGTCTTTGAGATCCTAATTCACTAGGCACTACAATATTAAAGCAAAATTAAGAACCAAAAAAAAATTTTATATCATGTCTCCATAAGAGCAAACTGTAAAAAAATGAATTTGAGCACAGAGAAACTAGCCATTTCTCAAATCTGAATGAATACATTAATTTCAACACTTACAAACTGTTGAATTTATAGAAATTATAGCCTGAACCCAAATATAACCTTATGAAGTGGGTGAAGAGACTGTCCTTATAATAGCCCAAATTTCAGTCAGTACAAAAACTTCCCAAACCTGGTTGCTTAAAATCAATATGTGCTATTGCACCCAAGACCCTGCTCCTGCCTTAGAAGGATGTGTGGGACGGCAGGATCTCCCAACAGCTGCTGGGCTGTGCGCAGGTGGGAGAAAAGCCCTAAACACCCTGTATCGGGATCATCCTGGGAAAGCCGCCGGTTTTGTTTCACACATCTTTAACAACACAGCAGTCCAGTGGACCTCACTTCATAGCTGAGAGCTAATATGTTACCCATGAGACCCCCCAAATTGCTCAGAAGTGTAAGAAATTACAAAATCAAAAGTGATGCCAAGTGGAAGAGCAAGGTACAGCCATGGCAAATTAAATACTCAGCATAGTCAGCAAAGATTGGATCTGGGATTTAGACCACCGCCAAGAAAATTAATACAACCAGAATCACGGAGAACTAACATGTGCCTTAATAGAGAGTGATTTTGCTTACAAGCACATTTGTGCAATCCTTTCATCTCCCTGAAAGACATGGAAACATATAAGAAGTTTTACCATTAGGAAAGAAATCTCCTTACAACCATAATCTATTTCATTTTGCTTTCAAAGGCTGGCGAAAAGAGATACATGTCAGAGTATCTGCAACAGAAACCATGATGGGAAATATAGATGTAGCCTTGACTGGAACTGATGGGATCAGGAAAAAATACACAATTGACAAGTAAGTTTAGCATGGCTGTTGAAAAAATGGCTCTATCGTTACCATATTGAATTTATACACAGCTATTTTTATGTGTCTCCCCTTGTTCTATGTGATCTGTGACTTACACTGGGAATAAAAGTAGCTGGTAAGTCAGCTGTTGAAAAAATGGCTCTATCGTTGTTACCATATTGAATTTATACACAGCTATTTTTGTGTCTCCCCTTGTTCTATGTGATCTGCGACTTACACTGGGAATAAAAGTAGCTGGTAAGTCTTGAAGTTCCCCATGCTACAAATTGTGGTCAAAATCTGCTTGCTGGTCTCTCTTGCTCTGTGGCTACTGCTGGACTTAAACATCAGCTGGCGATTTCTAAGGAAACAAGGAGCTGCATGATGTGCAGTCAATTAACCATTCCCTCCTCCAGGGAACATGGGCGTAAGAAAGTTGCAGCTTGCTTATGAACTGTGCTGGAGTCTGAGATTCCTGTCCACTCAGCCTGGCTTTTCCCAGTAAATGTGAATTTAGATCTCATAAACTGATCCTTGTCAAGAGCACAGTTTAAATATTGTAGAACCAACCTTCTCTGTGTTTAAACATAGCCCTGTTACTGGTCTGTACCAAGAGTACCTTTGGTTGCAAATACACTACTGTAGTGATACACCTACAGGTAATTTCTATGTTAATGTCAGGCTGTAATGTGCATTCTGTTATAATGAACACTGACAGCACAGAAGGCATGAACATAAACTATAATTTTCAATTTTGTTCATGGTTGAGAGCAAGCAGAAATACTGAGATAACTTTTTGACTTGGACTTATTTGAAGATAGACCTCATTTTCCAAAAATAACGTCTAGAATAAACCCCATGGCAATACTGACAAAGGCTGGGCTAGCTAATCTAGTGTTTTCATAGAATCATAGATTGTTTTGGGTTGGAAAGGACCCCTAGAGGTCATCTAGTCCAACCCCCCTGCAGGAGCAGGGACACCGCTCACTAGATCAGGTTGCTCAGAGCCCCATCCAGCTTGGCCTTGAATGTTTCCAGGGATGGGGCCTCCACTACCTCTCTGGGCAACCTGTTCCAGTGTTT
>NW_009260126.1:459092-459715 GCF_000687185.1 Egretta garzetta
CCAGACATCGAGCCATTGACCACTACCCTCTGGACGCGACCATCCAGCCAGTTCCTTATCCACCGAACAGTCCACCCGTCAAATCCATAGCTCTCCAATTTAGAGAGAAGGATGTTGTGGGGGACCGTGTCAAAGGCTTTTCAGAAGTCCAGATAGATGACATCCATTGGTTTTCCTTTGTCCACCGTTGTTGTCACACCGACATAGAAAGTCATTAGGTTTGTCAGGCAGGACTTGCCCTTGGTGAAGCCATGCTGGCTATCTTGAATTATCTCCCTGGCCTCCATGTGCCTTATCATAGCTTCTAGGAGGATCTGTTCCATGATCTTCCCAGGCACAGAGGTGAGGCTGACAGGTAGGTAGTTCCCAGGGTCTTCCTTTCTACCCTTTTTGAAAATGGGCACAGTGTTTTCCTTTTTCCAGTCCCCAGGGACTTCACCTGACTGCCATGACTTTTCAAATATCATCCTGAAAGGCACAGAAATTTAAGCAACTAAGTAATTTGAATACTTCTGTAGATGTCTCTGAGCAGTGCTCTCCTCCTTAGGTACCAACAAGCCCCTACACTGGGTTGATGGCTGAAAGCCTTTAGCAGGATCCACAATAGCTTCCTTCTACAAGCA
>NW_009260126.1:459742-514548 GCF_000687185.1 Egretta garzetta
AAGTAAGCTTAATACAGGGACTTTGTGGCCTTCACCAATTTGCCTAGCTGGTATCTGCACCACAGACTTCAGCCAAAGGGGAAAAAGAAGTGAAATTTAGTCCTCAGAACTTCCTCCAGGTATTCAGAATAAATCACATTGGGACAGATGAGGTAGCCCCAGCACCACCACAGCAGCTTCAGGGAAGGCAAAAAATTGCAATACTGATTTGGAGGAAGAAATCAACCAAATGTCAATGAGACATTCCTTCCTAATCCTTACAGAAAACGTTAAATGCTGGGGTTTTTTTTTTGCCTTTTTTTAATCTTCACTTAAGTTTAGCCCTGTTACAGTGTTTGTCCAAAAAAGTATTTAATATATTCTACGTACAAAAAATCTAAGGTCCAAGGACTTTATAAAAGGATTTGCTACATGGCTTGAAGGACCAGCCAGCAGAGAGGACAGGACTTGGTGTTTCTGGGCCTGAGGCATGATCCCCTACTGCCCAAGCGGAATGCCTCGGATCTGTGTGAGGCTCTGCATCAAGAGCCCTGTGCATTCCCCGAGGAGCATATTCCCCAAGAACACGTTCTAAGCTGAAGTTTTGCCTAACATCCCCGGTGGGTAATTTAAAAAAAAAATAAAATGCAAGAATTGTATTCAAAGCTTCAACTCTTGTAGCATCCTACAACTCATCTCTCTTTCTGCCTAAACTGTAGCTTTTTTTTTTCTCATTTGTAAAGAACACAGAGCATTACTTCTGTGCTTTTCTTTTGGCAGGGGAATTTTCAAACCAGGCAACACATACTTAAACTATATTGATACAGAAATTTCTGGGAACATTTCAAAAGTTGAGTTTCTCTGGAAAAATCATCTGGATCATGTACACGGAGGTTGCATGGGAGCTGAAGAAGTCAGAATAATATCTGGGGAAAACGGAAATATGTGAGTACACAATCTTAACGGTGGGATTCTGTGGGTCTGGGGGGAAAAAAACAGCAAACAAAACAAACAAATAATAGAAAAAGGGAAAAAATACCCAAAGCACCTTTGCATGGTATCATGACCCTTAAAACAAGTAGGTTTAAGCACTGAAAATAAGGGCCTAATCCAAATTTCGTGGCAGTACCTGGGTGTTTGGCTGACTATGGTTACTCCCACCAGCTCAGCACTGCAGCCAGACTTCCCCAAAGAACAGAGATATCAAATCTGAAATCCTATGGGGGTGTAGCCCTGAACTTCTAAGAAAGGTTTTTCTCTTAAATTGCTGTTTCATGTGCCTACATCTCCATGAACATGTAGCACAGCACATCAGAACCAGCTCTGCACAGTGCCACAGCACGCTTGCCTTGGCAGGGCACTTTGGGCTAACTCCTGCCCGACCCCAGGGACCAGGCACCCACCAGCCCCTGCAGTACGTTATGTTCAGTTCTGGAGCACACCTCTTGGTTTAGTTTTAACCAAAGTAAATTCAGCTGATGTGTCCTGACACCGCTCTGTCATGTAAACCAAAGTGTGGTAAGTGGAGAAAACGAGTGAGAGATTCCTTTCAAAAGTGCACTCCTCGTCCAAATTAAAATGCTGATGGAGTCTGAGCATAAAGGCAAACACATCTTACAATTTAATAATTAGTCACTAACAAGTAATTCTTTAAAACATCATTTGATAACACACACTTCTTGTTCTGTCTACTAGAACTCATGCTTTGACCTAACATGGAATAAAAATAGGATTTATATTGATTATCTTGGGCTGCTGCTAAGAAAATGTCCCACTGTGCTGAATAATATTTCCTCAAACTCTTCCTCCCTTGCCAGGTCTGTGTTCTGCAGCTGTGGAACTGTGCAGCCGAGCATGTGGCAAGCCCTGGCGCTTTGCTGAGGCTCACCGAGCAATGCCGAGGTTGTCCACCATGGCAACCCTACCGACTGCAAGAGGACACTTCTTCAGTCAGCAGCAAACTAGTAACAAGGCTCCTTCAATAAATTATGAAAAGAATGCCCAGCCCACTCCAAAACCTCTATTTCCAAATGAGCATTGTAAGTTTTTCTCGATACAGTGGAATTACACTTCTGTGAATTCCAGTCACAATGACAGCTAACATGTACTTTACTAGAAACGCACACATGCAGTGTGATTATATTTCAGAGTCAAGGAGGAAAATAATGAAATAGGAAAAAAAGTCCTACCCAGTTCCCCACTGAAATACACTTAATTATCTCAGGACGAGCATCCAAAAAGAAGCAACAATAACAAAAAAAAAAAAAAAAGATGGGGGAAAAAGAAAAAAGAAAGAAAGAAAGAAAGAAGATGACAAAAAGAAAGAAGAAAAAAAGAAAAATAAAGAAAAATAAAAAGGGGGAAAGAAAAGAAAAAAGGGGCATAGACAGCTAAATTCTCTAATAGTACCTACTTACTTGTTCAGGAAAAGGACATTTTCATGCTTTCAGAAGCATCTGATTGCTTCTATCTCAGGAGACTGAGGAATAACTTTAAATATAAAAATAATCAGGGTTTGAATGGTGTTGCCTGATGTCCTTTCTTCCTGAAGAACACATTTAAACAACGTTTTAGCAGCATATCCAAAAGACTGCTTAGGAGCTGGGACTGCATACCAAGTGGTACAGTAGACCTTGAGAAACTCTACCATCAAAGTTCACCATGTGCCAAGCAGGACGGCTCAATGTACCGCAAAATATTTGATTGTTGCTTTTTTCCTGGGGAAGAACTCATTGATGTGCTCTATTCGGCTCTGCTGAACACTGGGTGAGCTGGGATTCTTTGTCCATACCTGAAACAGGCATCTTTTTTATCAAAACTATGTTGCACTATTGAGGATCTTCAATTTTCTGGCAGCCTTCAAAGCAACTATTTTTACTGGTGAAGCTGAATTTTCCTCCTCTGCCTTGCCTTTCTGAAGCCACTGAAGTTGGGCCTGAGCTGTGTTATTTGCATTACTACATGGCATTGCCCCCCCAAAATTTTGGCAGCTTTTTGATCATACTGGTTAACAAAAACAGACTACTAACAGTTATCAGCATCAGCCAAAATAAGCTAAGATTGTTTCTGTTTTAATACACACTACCCACAAAAATCCTTTCAGGTTTTAATTGCCCACTGAGGTCTAAGACTTATAGCTAATTTTTAAATCCAATGTGAGGTTTATCATTTGGGTGCAGAAATCCTGTGTGTGAATCACATTGGGCAACTCTGTTATGTCCCATCCAAACAACTCGCTATTCCAGAACACTTCCAGTGAGATTTACCAGAAGGTGTTAATGAGATGCGTTACACAAGGTTGAATGAGTGTTGAACAGGTGTTTCAAAATATACAGCAATAATTTTGAGATGTCAGAAGCCAGTCACCTCCTATGAAGTCTGCCAGAGGAGCTTGCTTAGGAGGTTTGCGGCAAGCTGACAAAGCAGCTGTCTATCTTCGCAGACTCACTGCTTCAGTAGCCTTAACCTCTCCACCCATGCAGAGTAGGATCCAGACACCATCCTGAGCAGGGAACTCATCCTCCTCTACCCCTTGGGGAAACTCCTTAGGCAAGACCCCCTTCTTGCGTAAGTAGGGACTCCCCTCTTCTGTGCTCCCTGGAGAAGTACAAAACAAGCCCCTGGGTACTTCAGCACAGTTGGGAAATATTTGTAGCTAGTAATTACACCATCTTTAACATCCTTCATAATTCAGGCATGGCTCTCTGCCCCACAGTTGCACACATAAAGGAGACTCAGGGAGGGAAAAAGGCGGACTTATTTTCCCTTTCTTACAGTCTTTCTTACAGCTGAAGCAAAAGAAATTTAAGTATTTTCTCAGGGTCACAAAAAAACGTGCAGCAGGGCCAGGCACTGGGTTGGGTCGTCGGATTTCATGATATGAGACAGCAGTGCGAGCAGTGCAACGTAGGCCACCGCTTCCCCCAAGAAGGAAGCAATGTTCTGTTGAACTCAAGATTTCTATAAAGCCCATCCCTTCCAGCCTCCATACTTGGCTGTGCCACTTTTGCAATTCTAAAAATAAATTTGATGGGTTTATGAGTAATAAATCACATTACTACTTTTGACAATACAAGATTTCATTTTGCTTAATTTTAAACTATTGATTTCAACAGCATTCTGACAAAACATAACAGCTCATATGGGCTGATGAATTCTGCTACAAATGTCATCCAGCTGATTAGACCACTTAAAAATATGCATTTTCTCACCCAATCAGTTCAGCTAAAAATAAAATAGAGCATTCATTTCTTCCCCTTGTGTTGTTCTGTTTTCTGTTTTTGTCATGTACTGTTTCTTGAGCTAATTTTCATTCTTTGGTAAACATCAACACTGCACTTTGCTAATACATCTATAGACAGAGCAAGAGAGATTTATTTTTATGAGCTAAAAGTGAAAAAAACCATTGACAGCAGATCTGTGTTACTGGTAGCAAACAGTCTTCCTCCTGTGTCCTTCTGTATTTAAAAAAGAAAACTGTTTGAAACCTTTGGATACTATCAGTTTGTATTGATGGAGCTCGTCCAAAAAACGCAAGGGTTTGATATTTGGCAAGATGATCTGCCATTGACAAAGACTGCAACAGGTAATTCTTTCATAGCTCCACAACAAGCCAGCTTTTTAGAACAATTTAAATTGCATCTTTAAAATGTCAAGTGAGATTGCATCATTTGATAAATTCGGCTATCATGTTGAAAGGTAGCTTTCTTTTTTAATCAAACGTGCTTCATTTGTCTAGGGCTTTTAAGGACATATGATTTGCATTGTCTTTTATGATATTTAAATATTCTGCAACACTATGAGTGCTTCAGAATTAAAATAAAAATTTCATGTAATACTCCCTAAGCATTTGTTCACTACAAGAATTATGCCAAAGGTAAATGAGTAACGAAGCCATTGTAAAGCATTCAGCCTCGGTCCCTTTTCCCTCTCACGATGCTCTTTTGGCAATGGGGTAAGGTACAACAAACACACATGCAAACAAACCTCTTAAATCTTTTATAGAAGAAGGGAAAAGCAATACTAAGTAATCCAAAACACTAACTCTCTGCTCCACTTACATCATCTGTATTTACTTTATATATAACATCAGAAAAATAATTTTAGAAGAAAGAGCGTGCTTGTCATAAAGTGATGTGTGCAGGTAATGAGAAAACAAGGACCCTTTTTGTCAGAGCTCTCCATTAACAGGAATAAAATACCCTATTGCATAGCACAGCAGACTCTTCTGTCCAAAAAGTACAACCTATCAAAATGTCCCTCATAAATATTTGTGAGCACAGTACCAAAAGCATAAGAATAATTAAAATTAATTAAATAGAACTAATAGGCAGAGACCTCAGCGTTCAGTTTAGGCAGTCATCCCTCTTCCTGCTTCTGATCCTATCTATTTTATTTCTGTGACTTTTCAGATTTTTTCATGCTACTCTAATATTCTAGAATATATTGATAAAATCCCTGTAAATGAACCACAGTATTGTAGGAATAAGCCTACCAAGCCCTTTTGGTCTTTCACCTTTGTTAGAAATGAAACTTGGCAAGGGTCCTACACAGAAAGCCTCCCCAGTGCCATCATTCTGTCTTTAAGGCTATCTCCCTTCTGATTATATCATTTTATAGCCCAGCCACTTTCCAGCATCTTTCCTTATAGAAACTCCATCATTTTCTCCAGGTAAAAATATATCAGGCTTTTTTTTTTTCTGCTCTAGATGATCTGTATTTCACGTGGTACCAAATGATTTTTTTATTAGTTTTTGTTTCTCTCTTCAGGTTGTTTCCCCAAGAAAAGCTAATTCTTTTCTGCATAGTTGCATTTTGATTAGTTTTGCTGACTTCTTCCTTTACATTTAATTTAGGTTAGAGTCTTTATCCTTGGCATACCAGAAGTGAGTGAAATTATAGCGGCTCAGTGCCTGAGAACACACATCCTGAAGGTACTTCTGGTAGATCTGAGGTCTGGTTTTAATTTTTTTTCAGCCCACAGTTGTTCCATACTGGTTACCAACCCACCTGTAAGGTCACATTGCCCGGGAGCAAGTCTATTTTCCCAGTTAGCGTTCTTGCAGGGACATCGCCTCACTACCTGCTCTTGCATTTCCTCCTGGATATTCTTATAGCAAAATTATTTACCTGCAGTTCCCCCACTCTCTTCCCTCAGTGGAAATTTTCTTACAGCAGGATCCAATTCTCAAATGTGTGCCTTTTATAGAGGAGGTAAAATAGAATCTTTGGAAAGTGATTTTACTGAGACTTTAATGCAGTCAGGGCATTCTGTGTAACCCCTGGCTCTAACAGTTCCAGCTGGCAGGCTCCTGGGACAAAAGCAAAAATGAAAATCTTTGTGCATTCCCAACATTTATTTGAGTTATTCTTCCAAAACCAAAGCTCGCTGGGGTTGGAGTTGCCACTGGGAGGGTAAACAATTGCTCACTGACCTATCAGCAAATCAATCTACATGGACTTTCTACCAAACTCATAGCTCTCTTCTACTTTTGTACTAACTTCGTAATTTCAAATAGTCTCCAGTTATTCTGTTTCCAATAATTAGGAAGTAGATGTTGATAGCATGACCAAATCTATTATTATGGCATATTTCCAAGATAAAACAGAGCCAATAATCTGTTCTTTATCATTAAGTATCAAGGATCTAAAAACTTCCGGAAAGAACATGCATCATCACCAACCTTCGCACAAACAGAGCACGCCCACACTGCTGTGCTGCAGAAAAACACACCCCTCCTCCCAGCTACCGCAAGGTTGGATGGGGCAAGCGTCTTGCAACACCGGAAGCGTAAGCAATATGTGAAAATACAGGCTGGCATTGGTGTCAGTCCCCTTTCCACCCCATATTTTTTCCTTTTTTTGACACTAGGAAAGCTTGGGACCTAATGAGGGAGATGTCCAGAGCCCTAGACAGCTAACTTTGTTCTGAGCCACTGGTCTGTATCCGAGCTGTTCAGAGCCACTCTTTTTCTGATCTAAACGTTCAAGAAGATTTGCATTTGCCTCTCAATCTCCAAGGCAAAATCTACAGTTATTCCCTTTTATTTCAGATGCATCTTTAAATAAGTTTAATATTATAGCGTTAATAGAAGATCAAGCATTCAGAATAGCGGACTTAATCCTATTCCCTTTAATTCTGCCCATTACTTGTAAAGAAAGCCTGGCTGTCCCTACCGACTCCTCTCTGTCTTCGGTTACTTTCATCATCTGCTCTAAAATTCTGCCCTAGTGTTATTTCCTTAAAAGCATACCATGCTCCGCAAGCCTCCAGCTCACAAAACCAGAAGTTAATGTTATCATGCTTGCTTTGACTGATTTAATTAGCAGACAGCATGTATTATAGAAGGTCATAAAGATTTATCATTTCCAAAATATTCTTTTTATTGCTGTTGTGCAGTACTGGAAAGGATACAGTAAGGCAAATTGGTTTTGCCTCTATTCAATATAAGATTTGTTCACTTGACCAGAATGAGCACCTTGGATCTAGACAATAGGAATAGCAAGAAAGTCTTCTATTCATGGCTCTGCCTCTCAAAGAGTAAAGGTAAGATTCTCCGATAAGGTGAGTATTAGCAATTCTCTAGCGGATGGAATACACAAAGCTACTTCCAGATGACCTCCACTCAAATGAAGAAATTTGTTAACCATCTTCAATCTAAAATTGAAATGAGAAAAAAAAAATACTGCTTTTACAATTTTATTCACTTGTATTTCTATGAAAGCCTTGGTAATTTATATATCGCTGCACTTGAAACACAGTTGCTGAGATTTCTTTGGAGAACATGATTCTCAGTGAGTGTTTTAGACCCTTTTTTTCCTACCTATGTGAAGGCCAGAATATATTTGTGACCTTGATAATTCTCAAGCTAACATTTATAAAACCACCTGCATGTGTTCACTTGCATATCGTCAGAGGCAACTGAAAAGCCAGCCTTTTCTTACTGTCCGTAAAAACCTACTGTTCCTCTTAAGACGTAAAACCAGACCCAGAAAAACTGTTCCTAAAAGAAGCTGGACCTCAAAACCCTACAACATGAGCTAGAAATTCTTTTTACTGCTAATTCCAACTTGTCATACTGGCGTAAATTAATTTAATTCACACCTTTGTGTATTCCCTCTGAATTACACCAACAGTGAAACTGTGTTGAGAATACATATGGGCCCCCTGTATCAACCAGGTTGCCACTTACCAACATACAGAGCAGATCAAAAAGTAAACTAAAGAAGTTAGCAAATTTATATTCTTGCCAAATGCAGTTTTCAGCTGTTTGTGTACATTTGTCCCTGGAGATATTTTTGCAAGCGTGGACTTCTGTTTCAGTTTGTAACTGGGGGTGGGGGGGCTTGTTGCCACTGTTTTAACACTCACACCCAAAGAACTAACTCTGTGGAAAGTCCAGCAAAGTATTTGGGCATATCCAGAAAACCTGGTCCCCTAAAAAAAAAAAAAAAAAAACCAAAACATTTCAAGGGGATGTGATTTTCACACAAAGATGTTCAGCAATTTCTGGAGATGTTTCATCATTAATGGAGGCACTCGATTCACCAGCTGCTTTCCATTTAACTTACATGCCAATATTTTGATAAATGGGGCACATGACATTCCTTATCTCTTTTCTGTGGCTCCCCAACCTCATTCCTCCCCAGACTTATCTAATGAGCTACACCATCTGAGGACATACAGGTCCCATAACTGCTGCAAATTTCTATCTTCCAGTCAATGAACATAGACTAGACTATAGATAATTTCTTATTCGCTAGATCTGTTCTGTCTTCTCTTAACTTACACACTTGTCTTCAGTGTAAGCAGTAATTAAATATGAGATCCAGTCAGTGACTAGCCACTGATTCCTCCAGATTCCTCTGAGACTTCTTTCTAATAATTATCATCATATATGGAACTGGCTTGCACCACTTTACCAACAAGAACCAGACCCAGATCCAGACATTCACATAGGCGCCATGTGCTACAAGGAATGACAGACACTTTTGACTTGGTTTTTACAATGGTTAGCAGGCTGAGTGTGTTAGATATAGCTCAGCACATGGAAAAACATATTTTTGGTGTTATTTCTGAAATTACGTCTTCTTTCAGGCAATGCACATATCTCAAGACCACAAACTGGCTTCTTATATGAACTGTAGATTGAACCCAAGTAACTTCCTGCCCTTAGGCACTTGAATCACTCCTTGTATAAGGGTGACAGTCATTCTTATACAGTTGCCTGAACAGGTGATTATGGCATCACCCATCCTGTAGATAGCAGTGTAGTGACTTGAGGCCTTGCCCAGGAACTGAAAAACCTGGGTAGTGACATAGTTGTGATGCACAACCTCCAGAGCACAGGAGAACCTGGGACTTACATGATGTAAAGCCATTACAGAGCAAAAAGATTAATGACATTATTATTATCATCCTATCCTTCTCCTCCTGACACAATTCTGAATTTGAATGGCTGTGGTTTCTCTGCCCTAAGCTGATCACAATATTGGCAGTAGATGCCAGTTACATTCAGAGCATGCCAACCGATGAGAGAGCTTGATGCAGAGACACCTAATCTGTGAATCCCACATGGCCTAAGAGGACATTGATTAGGCAAAATGGTAGTGAGTAGACAAAGCTTGAGGAACCTCACTAGAAAAAGCCAATAAATGCTCAGGCACCTACATTGTCCCTAAGTTGTAAGACAATTTTTCTTACTCCCCCCTTTTTAAAAGAAACTAGCCTGCTCTCTGTAAAAAAATATAAACAGGCTTGATTATATGAAAATGCACAAGGGTTTACTTCACCAGGCACATACGTCAGACAGATCACAAGCAGAGAGCTTGTGACTTCCAGCGAGTGACACAGAGCAGCGAAATTAAGCTCCTGTTCCGAACTGCCCCGCAGAGGAGGCTCAGCCCATCGCCTGCAGCAGGAGCTTACAGGTAAGCCTGGCACTCTGGCTGTGTGGACGTTGCGTACAACAATCCCTTCGAGGACGAGGCTCATCTTGCTTTTCTTCAAACCCATGACAAAACTTTAAGAGGTGAAAACTTTGATGAATTAGCTACGACAAGAGACAAGAAAAGGCAACATCTGTTATATTCAGCAATAAGGGTATCATTCTTACAAAGGTTCTCACTCACCCACACGAAGCCTATAATCAGACACCGTGTGGGCAGGTCCGCACCCACCGTCGTGGGACTGATTCCAAGTGAAAAGAGCCAGTAGCAACCAGGATTTGACAGGGAGCTGGCTGAACAGAGCTTGCAAAGCAGCAACCCTTTCTGCATTCAGAGTGGTAAGTGGCTGAAAACTCGGTAGGGCTTTTGGGCAAGCATCCTTACTAACTGCTGGTTGGGGCTGGAGGACAGCAAGGACTCCTGCTTAAAAAAAAAAAAATGCAGGCTGAACAGTATGGTCTGAATTAACAGGCGTAAAGCAAAGAGCAGAACTCAGAGTGATCCTGAGGAGAACCTGGCAGCAGCTACAAGGCTTAAAACTTTTCAATTCCAGGAAATCCCAGTAGGAGATGAGAATTTCTGGGCTGTGATAACGTAAAGCAGCTAGGAAAACAGAGTGGCCTCAGTAAGTAATTTAAGACTGAATACATCCCTATGTTTTTAAAGGAAGAGCAAAATGAAGATATTTGCACATGGAATCTGGACTACTTCTTTAAAGGGAAAATGCATGAGAACACAAATAACAGCTGAAATGAAAAAGGATGATAAATTAGGCTACAAAATTAAGCATTATCAGGAGCACTGCAGATTTAAAGGGAGAATGGAAGTGGGGAAGAATTACAGAGCTGTTATATGGAAGAATGTGGCAAACAAGATGTATTATGGTAGACTACCATATACAGATAAATTTGAACTAGTCATCAGCAAGGGTTATTCTGCACTTCAGAAATGGCAAAAAGGAAAATAGTGTTGGTCTTAGAGCTGACTAAATTTACCAGCAGCCTAATTATGAAGAGGAACAGTGAAGGTCCTTCTGGAAAGAAGCGGCCAGATGGTGGCTGCAAGTCAGCTGAAGGCTCCCTGGTTAGCACAGCATTGGCACAGCCACCTCCCAAAACTGAACCACATTTGTTGGTTTTTACAACGACAGTCAGATTAAATGATCATAATTGTCTCTGTAAATTTAAATGGATGAATACTAGTGTAGGGTCAAGGTGACAGAGCAGATACTGCACAAAGTCCTGAAGTAGGAAGCCAAAGACTTGATATTTAATAGGTTTTCTTTACTATTATCTTGCAATTTCTTTAGATTGTTCACCATTTCTAATCAAGTGACCTAAACACCTTAAAAGCCCAATTCTTACTGCATCCTCCAATGATGAACAAATATATGTACAACTCTGCATACTCACTAGCCTTTTATTGGAGTGCTTCCCACATTAAATGCCTCAAGAAAAGTATTTGCATCACTATTCTGAGTCATTATTTCAGGTTAATGCCCTAGTCCTATGTCTCAGACTCAGTTTAAGAGGTCAGTAGATACTCAGAAAACTCCATTACCCAGATCAGACAATATATGTGAGTGCTGCCTTGCCTTGGTATTACTTTGTGTTGGGTGGTTTGGAGAAGGAAATCTACAAAAGGTTCTGGACATCTTTGCTCCACTACAAAATTGATTTATCTAATGTTAAATTTGTGGGTTTCACAGCTATTCAATTAAGATCAGTTTCCTCCCTAAAAGCTGGTGAGCTAGCAGGAAAGGAGACTGGCTAATTCCAAGATGCTCTTGTACTTATTATTACTTGTTTGTATGGAAGCAGTGCCAAAGAGCCTTCATCCGGAATCAGGACCCTACTAGGGGTTATTTATGGGGAGGAGCTGGAGGTTAAATTAAGTCTTTTATCAATTATGCCAATTACTCTCCTACCTGAATTAGTACACCATATCACCAGCACTTTGTCCAGTACTGTGCTACCAGTTTTCAGTATTTGACAGTCTGGACAAATACTGTGTCTGGGCTACTGAATGGGGACTGTGTCTGGAAAAGATGGCATTCTTTGTATATTTTTAAAGAATGGGTTAGACAGCCTCTATGAAATTACATTCAAATAAAACAAAAAAATTATACTGTACTTTCAGATATTTGTATATCAGTAAATATGTACATGATCCCCTTTTACAGTAGTATCTTTGGGCCTCATATTTTTATTTTCCTTAGTTTCTTTTACTGTTTTGGGTAATGGTACAATAGCTCAAAGCCATACAAGAATTTGCTGAGAGAACAGGAAATTTAACCTGTAACTTGTACACCCAAGGCTTATACACTAAACTCTGGGTGGCTTCTTCTCCTTTGTGTTGCCTTTACAATGTTTACTGAGCGCTGTGCGAAACTACTGAAAAATATGAAAGGCTAAAATAAACCACTGGAAAGACAGAACTGGCAAAAATATTCTCTAAGTACAGTGCCAATGAAGGAAAGATAGAAAGTATAGTTGGAGTGGTAAGGCAGGAAAGGATGGAAAAAACCCATAAACAGTGAAAAATAAAGAGGCTTGAAAGAAAGTAAAGAACTTAAACTGCAGTAGATAAGAGGGGAAAGCAGACCTGAAAACTGGAAAGACCGCGTAAGACTGAAGGGACAGAAGCTGCCATGCTTAGCTTCGTCAACAGATGAAAATGAGCTAGCACTGCAGATTGTTACTGCAGAATGAGCTGTTCCTGCTCTACCAGTGCTTGTTTTGAACATAATGATATTAACAAAGGCTGTTCCCCACCTTGGCATAGGTTGCTGCGGTGACCCCTTCTTGTGGTTTAACCCAGCAGGCAGCTGAACACCACCCAGCCGCTCGCTCAGTCCCCCCCTCCCCAGTGGGGTGGGGGTGAGAATCAGAAAAAGAAAGTAAAACCCATGGGTTGAGATAGAGACAGTTTAATAGGACAGCACAGAAAAATAAAATAATTATTATAAAAGAATATACAAAATGAGTAATGCACAATGCAATTGCTCATCACCCGCTGACCGATGCCCAGCCCATCCCCAAGCAGCGATTGCTGCCCCCCTGGCCATCATATGGTATGGAATAGCCCTCGGACCAGCTTGGTCCCAGCTTCTTGTGCACCCGCCAGAGCATGAGAAGCTGAGAAGTCTTTGACTGGTGTAAGCCCTGCTCAGCAAAAACTAAACCATCAGTGTGTTATCAACATTCTTCTCATACTAAATCCAAAACACAACACTATGGCCACTACTAGGGAGAAAATTAACTCTATCACAGCCAAAACCAGGACACCCTTTGACTTCCCATTTGGCCTCTTTGAAACACAGGATGTTTCACTTCCACAGGAAGTGGAAGGCACCGTCTAGGTCATCGACCAGCATCCATGCCACTTCTCACCGTCACATTAAAATGTGATAAAGCTCCATCTTAAAACTAGCTGTGCTTTTTGCCCTGTGGCTCCAGATGGATGGCTGTTTCAGGATAACCCACTAGGCTTCATTTTATCCATGGCTAGTTCTTGTTCTACCACTACTGCTTTAAGTATTCACCTCTCTTCTGATCTCTGGTTGTATCTCTGGGGAACAACCATTTACACATCATACTCCTAGACTTCTTGCTCTGCATTCCTTCTTTCCCATCCTTATGATGATCCAAAAACCACCTTCTCCATTTTCCCAATATCCCTCTTGAACTGTGTATGCAGCACCAATGAAACCTCTGTACTCTTTAAATAATACCCCCACCTGTATATTGACTGCAATATATTTTCTGAAAATACTGTTCTCCCATCTTTATATGTGGAAACAAAGCCTAACAAGTTAACTGGCACTTCAAAAGTCACTAGTAATACGTTAGGAAGACTTCAAAGGCCTTTTCAGTTATTGCTCCCTCAGCAAATGTTCACCTCCATTCTGTGAGTATGATATGCAGTGTGACAGCATTTGCTTTCCCAAATGATAAAAAATAATTCAGCATTCATGACCTGGACTTTTTATTTACTAATCCCTTAGTCCAGATGTCAGTATGAACTCATGTTCAGCAATACCAGTGTTGAAAGCTGGCATAGAGTATAATGCCAGGAACTAATTCCTCTAAAATGCTAATCAGTGATGATCCATCACGAGCAGTGAGTAATTATAGGGTCAAAAAACACAGCTAAAAAACCATGGTCACAGCTGGATCGTGATGTGATGTGATGGTGCAAAGTAGCAAGAACTGTACTTGTAACTCCAGGAGTTGCCTTCTAGTTCTTTGCCGTTACAGTCTGAGATGCAATAATTACTCAATTTTTAAGCTACTTAATCCATGCATTTAATTTTTAATCTACTTAACCATTGTAATAGTGCATATATATGACCTTAATTTCTTAACCAGAGTATCAAGTATCAGAGCAGATCTTATTAAAATCTAAGTATTATGAGACTTAAAATGTTGATCTTGTAAGAGTGTCATGTTAGTATGTCATGTAACAGAATTCAACTACACAATTCTTTAATGGTTTTTCACCATTTTTCTTTCACAACTGAGCATCCTGTGGAGAGTTTCATTATTCTGCCTCCGGCTGATATTGGACTGAAACTCCACAGGTCGGAAATTCCTCAGGTCATTCATCCTTTTCTTCATAGCATTTTTCTTCAAATCACATCTCTGGAATTTTCTTACTAATCAATAACTTTACAAAAAATTGTCAATAGTTTTTTTTTATAGCTTTTTATTTTTTTAAGGATCTCAGCTATGCGTTACCAAAGCCCAATGATTTTGGAACATGTAGCTCCAGCAGCTGTTCTATAGCAGATCTAGAATTATTGTCTGAACAGCGTATCAGCATGAATACTATTTTTGGTGTGAACACCACCAGCTAGTTTTGGCAAAGAGAGAAAAAGAAAAGTGCAAAAACTTCACTTCAGCTACATCATTGCCTTTTGCTCCATTTTATCTAGTAATAGAAAAATTAAAAGGATGCAATGGTTTTGTTCCATGCATGTAATATTCCTTCTTAATTCATGTCTTTATTCTACTGCCCATAAACGTACATGTTGGCGTTGTCATTTTCCTTATGAAATCTGTGTGACTTACAGCTATTAATTCTCAGTTACCAGTATTCACCTTTTTTGTCCTCTTATATTCTTCCAGTTTCTTTCACTTTACCAAGTTGCCTGCAGGTTTTTAATCTTTTTCCTATTACTTTTTTTTTTCAGCGTAAATCTACCCAGTCTTCATTAAAGAAAACAGTGGCTGGTTTTTGTGCTGTTACCGCTCACCAGGAGATAAGAAGGTTGGTAAGAGAATGGTGAGTAACATTCTTAGCAGTTAGATAAAAAAACATATCTTGTTTTAAATTTAAAAAAAAAAAAAAATCTCTTTACTGCAGTGAGATTATTAAGTTAAAAATGCTGATAATTAAAAACCCTGAAATTCAGGCTTACTTCTCACGAATAGTCTGTGTGTGCGTGTTCGCGTGCATGTCCTGAGGAAGGTGTGTGGGTACATGTGTGGGACTTGAAAATACATTGTTGACAGTCATCATGACTTTCTCATATCTCACAAACCCTCCACTAGTGATTCATGGGCCACAGGTTGAGCAACAGTGTCCGGAAGGTGACTTGATGGCCTATCGTGAAGGTCAACACTTCACTTGAAGGTCAGTGTAGGTTTTATACATTAGGATGCCAGTCTATGAATAATTGCAATTTTATTTTTTTTTTCCCTGAGCTGAACAGCAATTTGGAAATATTTAGTGTAGGTTTTGCTTCAGAAGTGCTTGTCCTCTGTCCGTGGAATATAACAACCGAGCTCAGGGTTCAGCAGCCTCCCTGCCAGCAAGACTGGCTAGGCCAAGATCACGTTCACAAACAAGTCATTCCAGTTCCTCTTGTTCAGCACTAAGCCTCTTAAATTCCCAGTGAAAGAATTTTCCCCCATCAAATTGTATGCTGCCTCAACTCTTTTTACAAAGACATAATTTCTTAACCTCTTTGCAATCTTTTTGTCATTAAGTTAACATAGATCAATATAGAAAACCTACCCCCGAAAAAATTATCTCCTACCCAAACTACACCTCTCTTAATAACAGAATGAAGCAATATTCAACAAAAATATAAAATAAAATATCTGCATCTTCAATTACCTAGCTACATGTTCATTTCTATTTTCTGCCTTCAAAGGAAGAACCTCTGAAAGGAAACTACTGATCACTTTTATTTGGCAACACCCTCCCGCATTTTCTAAAATCATTACTCATTATCTGCCTTTCAGATTTTGGGTCTGAAAAGAAATTACACAATCCTTCCTGCCGTAGCATGTGGACATGGACTGTAGTGTGTGACATGGACTACGCATCTGAGTATGAGAGCTCTCCATTAAATATAAACAAATCCCACTGAGTTCTCCAATTCATTTAATGAGCCACATCTGTGATTTTCCTGCACCATCATCAGGTTCTCATCATGATGATGGGTGGTACTTGACAGATATTCCAGCTGAACGGAGGTGCTCCTTTTGGCCAACAGTTAGGACCTCTCTGTTCTTGTCTGTCACCAGCTGCTTAGAATAAGTCCTGATCCTTTTCCCTCGTACTCGCTGCCAGACATCGCCTCCACTTCCCACCCTCCTCAAGCAGCTAGTTTTCTTCTCTGTTAACTACATCAATGGATGTGTTAGACTTGGGAACAGAACTGTATTTCCAAGGACGTTTCATGATTGCTCTCAGCTCTGCACTTCGCAGCTCCAGCTCACTGCTGAGATGTTCAGCCTTGCTCCTCTGCCCTGCTGCATAAACAACGAGCGATTACCACACAGGGACTTCACAGCTAATGAGAGAGTGCTCAGAGACGCAGTCTGCGCTCCCACCTATCCCATTTGGCTTGGTTAGGAAACCACATCCCTACAGCCATGTAACCCAACTTCCACCAAAAAAAGCACATAGGTGGATCGCGTATGCCTTCTGTCTGACATTGGGCACACAAACTTCAGTGACAAATTCTGTGAAATTCCCAGTTGTTTCTTTTTTGTTTCAGAGAGCATTTGGTAGCATCAGTGACCTTTGGAGCACTGGTTTTCTAGTTTTTTCACATTGCCAAACCTCTAAAAATATCCCTTGGAGACAGTTTCCCACATAGAAAGATTTATACCTACTAAATTTACCATTTTTTCTTAATTCCCTCTAATGATCTATCTCAGCAGTGGCCGTTCAAAATCTCGGCTTTACAAGAAAAGCAGTATGTGGAAAATGGGAGGTGGGTGCTTCAGGAAACACCTAGAAGAAGAGGAGATTGAGAACAGTGAATGAGGCAAACAGGAGGGGAGGAGAATGGTGAAATACATGGAGCCCCTGCCATGGGAAAGCCAAATGAGGGAAGTGCAGAGGAAAGGAATCTGGATAAAGCAGGGGATACGAAGGTGCAGAAAGGCAAGGAGTCCTGGTTAAGAGCAGCACAAGCAGCCTACAGCAGCTGTCAAGCAAGTTACAGGTATCACTGTCTTTGTTCTACCACCTCCCCACCTATCTCTGCACGCTGGCGAGTCAGGACCTCGTGATGTGATTCACTCCCTCAGCAACCTGCACGCAGCACTGGCTGTGCAAGAAGCGTAAACAGCAGCAAATCCAAGCGGAGGGGAAGGATCATCTCCCTCATCCTGCTGGCAGCGACCCTCCTAGCGCAGCCCAGGATGCCGCCGGCCGCCTTTGCTGTGAGGGCGTCTTGCTGGCTCACGGTCAAGTTTGTATCCCTCGGGACCTCCAAGACTTTTCTCTTTCTGCAAAGCTGCTTTCCAGCTGATGGGTCCCCAGTGTGTACCGACCACTGTATGAGGTTACCCCTCTTCGGGTGCAGGTCTCTGCATTTCTCTTTGTATTACAGTCTTTTAAAAAAGACAAATCACTCTAAATAAAATGCTTAACCTGTATATTCAATTTGCTTTAGGTGGTTGGAATGTGGATTATTGCATTTTATCTCCTTGGCACAGTAGCAGGTGAGACATCTATAAAAACTACCACTAGAAGGTGAATTCAGATGAAATAATATATAGGAGATGATGACTGGTATTTTCCTTTACATTGAAGTTGTAGTATGATTTGTTTGTCACTGTATGACAATGTCTATCACTGGGCAAAGAACTAATGCTAAAATGCTCTGCTCTGTTTAAATTTTATTTTTAAGAATACAAGAGTCAGAACTCTGTGCTGAAAAGTCACAGAGGAACTCAGCCCTACTTCTCTCAAGACAGTGCACGAGCTGTCTTTGCCTGACCGCTGTATAAAAAGAACCGCTCAGCAGCAGGGTGCTTAGCACAACAGACAGTGCTAAAACAGAAAAGTTGAGCAAGAGACCTGTTTGATCTAGAAAAAGCTACTGTAGTGAAAGAAATTATCATTTCATTCACAGTACAAGGTTACTTCACCTATCCTTCATTCCTACGAGCAGAGACACAACGCTCAGGACTAGGAAGCACGCAGAAGCAATTCTAACAAGCACTTCTTAAAAGACTTTTTAAAAAGAAATTTAATTAATCCTTTACAAGCCTAGAAAATGGTGTCAAAACAGTGTCTGGGTCTTTATTTGGTTTATCATCAAATTATTTATCTCCCCTTGTGTTACCTGCTTCAGGCAATATCCACAAAGGAAACAAGGATGAATCTCAGTTTCAAAATTAATCACAAAATGAAATCCTTAGTTTTCCATTCTTCAGCCTGTTGTAGTCTCAAATCCATCATCAGGCAGAAAAGAATCCAAAATACAAAGAAGTTGTTTCTTCTACTCTAGGTAAAGAAGTTTGCTACCCCAGGCTTGGCTGTTTTACAGATGACCCGCCCTGGTCTGGGGTACCGGGGAGGCTCCTGACAGGTTTGCCCGACTCGCCGGAACATATGAACATCAGCTTCTTTCTCTACACCAGAGAAACGGGAAATAACTCACAGGTGACATTTATTTTTAACATCAAGAACGGACTAAACCTGTAAATGTTAACTTGTTAAAAAGTCTACATCACTTGTCACAGGCAAACAAGTCAGAATAAGATGGTTCGAAGGTACGGTGATGAATGCACATTGAAGCTATTTGGGGTAAAAGCATGAAAAAAAAAAATGTGAATGAACTGTAGGACACAACAGCTTTCCTGGCATTTTCCCACACAAGGGTATGGGTTGTGACAGACTTACCTTTTGCATGCATTCAGGTCTCAGGAAAGCTGAAGACTCATTCAAATAAACAGCCTTCTGAGTATTCAGATTCAAATACTGCTGTTTTACAGGGAAGCTGAGCTAGGAAGATATTGTGACTTTTAAAAATAAAAGTCTGAAGAAGACTGGTTTTATGGAATTTCCAAACCCACATTCCACCTTGAAATCTGAGCAATTTCACATTCTTACCTGCCTCTCTGAACTCTGAAAATAAGACAGAACTACTCAGGTTGTTTATGCTCTGAAATACTGAGCAGTGCAATGCGGAGGAACCTGTAAGGTCAGGGGCTGGGATCACATCACCTCAGCAAATGCTTAGGAGCTGCTATATCCCTTTCAGGCTCCCAGGGCTACTGTCCCCTGAGCTGTGCAGGGATGTTTAGGATTCCTCTGGCACAAACCATGACGCTATGGCTGCCGTTGCAGACATCATTGCTTACAGCAATCCTGGCTGCCATGCTGAGAATCAAATTCAGGCTCTCCAAGGATAAGAAGTTACAACTGTAAGTCTTTTATGATTTGCAGAGCAGTGACATGTGAGCACACAAGGTACCTTCAGCAGCAGGTTACTCTGCACTTCTGTTGTTGATTAGAAAAAAGTCAAAATCCACCTTGCACTATTTCCCAGCCACTGAAATGTATCTACCATCCAGGGCACAGCCCTTCTGCACCCAAACTCCCCAAGCTCACATCGCAGACCCTGTATTTGTCTGAAAACAACACCTATGGTCAGAGATCATTCTCAGAGTAAAAGGAAAATATATAATTAAGAAGCTTGCTGCAATGTGTGAAGAACGACTTCACCCCTGCTGCCATGCGGTTCTTGCATTAAATTCTTTCAGCCTTTCTGGAGTAGCTAATGACAAAAACAGGCATAGAAACATCACCTATCCAGAAAAAAAATTAAAATTAAAAACAAAATCTGTTTCTTAGCCGCAGAGCAGCACATGGAAGCCAAAGGTGAGGTCAGTAAAAGGGCAAGTTGAACCAGGAGGCGTGGAGCTGGTGGGCTGCTCCCTGGAGGAATTTGTCCAAGTCAGGCCAACAGACACCGTGTAACACTGTGGCCCTTTTAGACAGCTTTGTATTCCAGATAATACAAGTTCATAGTGGAACTGGGAAAAGTGGGACCCAAGGGTCCCTGGGTTCCAAAAATCACAGACTCTGCCCATTCAGAGTAGTCCCTTGAGTCCTAGAGAGGGCATGACCTAGCAGACTTCTTTTAAATGTTTGAAAGTATGAATAGCTAAAACTTTTTTTTTTTTTTTTTTTTACACACAGGTGATCTCAGCAATAAACTCCTCAACCATCCAAAACTCACATTTTTCCTCACGTAGGGAAACCTCCTTCATCATTCATGGATTTGGAAGCACTGGAAGAACAGGCTGGGTGGTAGAAATGTGCTTGGTATGAGAAAGTATCCTCTGATTTCCATCAGCGGTCATAACTACAATCTGTCAGTATCCTTTAGGCACTAACGTTCACTTTTCATTTTGGAATTCATTAGGCAGTAGCAGATACCAACTAAGAAGTAAATTGCACAAAAGCCAAAGTGTTCCCATTCTGGAAGATGCAACATAGTCAGGCTTCTTGGGCATCTCTGACATTGGGCATCTCTGACATTGGGCATCTCTAAAGATTTTCCATCCCCAAACACTACAGATCAGGTCAAAGCAATAAACTGAACATACATGTCCCTCCCCAGCTTCTACAGCAGCATCCGAATATCACATTAGACATTAGCCAATTCATTGGTTCTCCCATTAGGGACAGCTGAACCATCCTTCAGCCTTTAAAAGGCCTTCCTGGGCTGTAAAGCTCAGGTTTCAATCTACAAGCACTATCCTGGTTCACGACCATTCAGTTCTTAAAAACCAAACCAAACAAGAAGCAACCCCTGCTTTTTTATTACCGAGTGCAATGAAAAAAAGATTTCCAGTATGAAATGAGGAAGCTACCACAACACAGAGCCAGCGCGTCCTGGCCAGCAGAGTGTACTGTGGCCGTGACAGCCTCGGCTCTGATAGATAAGCAAAATCTATTCTAGTTTCTGCTTCTTTCATGCTGACAGGGAAAAGGACAAGCTAGAAAAAGATGAACGCTAAGTCACAGATCTGCATCGTTATTTTTGTTCATAAATCTATGAAAACTTTTAATTTAGAATATCAAATTTCCAATTTTTTCAGTTGAAAAGAAACAGCAATTCTCTCTGTCTCTCCACACTACGAGCTGTGTTTATGGTGCCCACAGGAGAGGAGGGAATCCGGGACTCGATGCACTATCACTTCAAGCTTCTGTTTCGCTGTCATTCACCTTCAGCTGTTTATCACAGATTAATTTTTGTTTTCACTCCTTGTTCTTTCTCAAACCTTAACTAAGCCTTAGTCGCAGAAAGCTATAGCTGCAGACTTTGAGACAGGACCCTTCCAGTGGAAAAATCACTGATCTCTGCAAGACAGTGACCAGTACCAGTGAGTGACACAGTAGCTTTCTTTGCTGAAACAGAAACTTTCTACTTTGCTCCAAACCTTTTCAGTCTGACATGTCTTTCTCAGTTTTACAAACACTTGGTAAATAAGTCTATTTCTTTGAGGGACGTTGGTAGCTTAACTGAATAGTATAGGAAAGTCACATGCTGCACATAGGAGCTACTGTGCAGCTGCGTGGCTCTTCCAAATTATTTCAAATTTGTATACAAATGGCTTAGAAAGCAAAATATTTTTATTACAGTCTTTCATAAATGACACTTTTTCAATTAATGGCTTGTTATATTCTGTTTTGTAAGAAGATGTGTTTCAGTGTGGTACAGGCTACAGTGAAGAGTCCTGTTTAGCAAAGAATGAGAAATTCCATGTTTATATTAAATCAGAATAAACATTAAAAGGTAAGTTGAATCTCCATTTGCTATTTTTTTTGTTTCCTTAAATGCTTTGCTTTATGTGTTCCCATGTCAGCTGTTACTGGAAGTGGAAAATATCAACTGCATTGCTGTCGATTGGCAAGACGGTGCAAAAGACACCTACGTCAGTGCAGTGAACAACATCCGCGTGGTTGGGGCTGAGGTTGCTTATTTCATAAAAACTTTACAGGTAAAAGACACAGCTTTACAACCTACAATTCATAGGTTGATCTAGTGGGGTTATGATGCTGCTGCTTTGATTTTGAACCTTGTCCAGGAGGGTCAGCCAGTGCTTCAGGAAGAGCTGTACAATGCTCAGTTAAGAACCAGCTAATTATACTAATTATCAACTCTGTAAGGACTTCTCACAGCCACAAAAGACGCAAATTAGGCTAATGTGGTTGAAAAGAGGTGCCAATTAATTAAAGACCAGTAGGTGGCAACATTTCCATATGATGATAGAGGCATTCAGTGGAAATGAGGCAAGGCCTATGAGTTCAGGGCTTACAGCAGCTTTGCCAGCATTACCTACACGGATGCTACAAGTAAATTAGTATCCCAGCTTAGCACCGCTGAAACGAGCAGGAGCTGGCTCACTTGATAATGCCACATTTTCTGTCTACAGGAACCATAAACTGTCCAGTTGCCTTCTAGTTCTGAACAACATGTTCCTGAAGGCAAGTGTTTACACATATAGCACAGAGCTGCTCAGTTCCAAAATTTAAGAGTATTAGCCTTGCCTGCTGACTTCAGAAAGACCGATGACTACTTAGAACTGCTGAAAATCAGAACACTGCCTGGCTGCGCACTTGATCCTGGTCAGGACGTGTTCATCTTAAAGTGGTGCAAGAGGGAGTTCAGAGCCCACAAGGCAAAATGCCAACTTTGTGAGCACCTGAGTATCAAAGAATGCTTCCCCAGAATCTTCTGGGCTACAAGCTACTGTTTCTACCTAGGACACTCCTACCTAGCCTCATACGTTTGCTTCTTTGTGTGCAAATCCCAGGTCACTTGAAGATGGGTTTCTCATTTAAAATCTCTATCACTGCACAATTTGCAGTCTAGGCCTCTATTTCCTCTATTACAAAAATGCATAAATGATCCTTAGACTTTCCTTCTTCTCCCCCATTTCTGGAGTTTGCCTGTAGGAGAAGTTAAGCTGCATTGCAAATTCAAGCACTGCAGTAAAATGTATTCAGAGGAATCTGCAGTCTAACAGTTAAAGCTAGACAGGCCAATACTAGATATCTGCTTTTATTTTGATACACACATTACAAGACAAAACCAAACTTGGTGGAAAAACCTCAAGCAATTAGCAACCAATCCTTGTTGACTTTGGTCGTTCCAGACCCAGTAAATCCCTGGGTGAAATGTGTCCCCCGAGTGCAGCCTACACGCTGGTTAATCTCCATTTCCCCCTTCAACGCATGGGTAGTGTCTCAGCAGAGCAGGTCTTGTACAGGTGATGCTAGGCAAAGAGGAGAATGAATGTTGCCCCACCTAAGCTTGCACTGAATGATACGATCACATATTCTTAGCAGACACATGGAGAACAGATATGTGATAAAAAAAGGCTCCATAATAGAGTAAATAAAGAAAAAAAATAAGATTATTTTGATGGAAGATGAAATAAGGTGTTGATCCGAATGAGAAAGAAGGTTCATATTTTGTCACCAAGGGTAACTATATACAGTAACCACATGCCAAGACTACAACAGTGAATCCATCATCACTGGGCATTTTAAATTCTAGATTGAATCATTTTCTATCAAGCCTTAGTGTAATTTAAAGAATAATCAACTCGAGGAACTCACACCCTATTCGCTATGCAGGAAGTCAGTCTAAACATTCCCAAAGGCCTATTAACATAAGGCACCCTCTTTGCTTGCTATTTAAAGCCTGTGTTCTTGTCTCTCACAACCACCACCTTAACCATCAGAAAATCTTCAGATACTCCCCTTGCAAAATCCATTTAATTGGCCACAGTCTGGGAGCACATACTGCAGGAGAAGCAGGCAGAAGGATTCAAGACATCAGACGGATAACAGGTAGGCTGCTGGCGAGGTGCAGAGCTAACATTTCTAAAGGAAAGAGACTTGCAACACACTGGTCTGTAGACTGGAATTAAATTATTGGCAGTGGTGGCAGACACCTGGTGTAAGAGCAGGCAAACTTTATGCTTCTCAGAAACAAGGGTAATTATTACAGCTTATTTCTCTAGTTAGCTTAAAAACTCTTTAGTGGAAGGACAAACATAGTTAATATGTTTGAACCATCACTGTCATTCACTGCGTTACACCAAGCCCTACACAAAGGCAAAGCAACATACCAAGAATCCTTAGTTTTTCCTACTGGTAAAGCTTTACAGGCCAGTAAAGCTCCCAAGTAATAAAATGCCTCCTTCACAGTAATAGGATGCAATCATATAGTCTATTGGAAAATCCTTTACTTCTCTTGGAATAAGTTTGTGCAAAGGTTTATAAAACCATATTATTGCCCAGGTTTTTTTCAGTTTAGCTTAGAATTCACATCATTATTTTTCAACATGCCTCATGCAGTACTGAATATCTGATGTTGTAAGTTGGCAAAAGACATATTAACATGTGCAACACTTGTCTCTCTCCCTCAACCAATAAATGTGGGGGTTTTTTAGGCTTAGACCCTGCTGGGCCCTATTTCGAAGGTACTCCTCCTGAGGTGAGACTGGATCCTACAGATGCAAACTTTGTTGATGTTATTCACAGTAATGCTGCTCACTTTCCCACCGTAGGTAAGTGTTCACGTGCAAGTAAATATCTGCAGAGGTGGGCATGTCACCAAGATACTGACATCATCACGTGTATCTCAGGGCTTGGAATGTATAACACCACCGGTCACCTGGACTTCTACCCAAACGGAGGAACTAAGATGCCTGGGTGCACTGATTTAGATACAGAGGTGAAACAAAGTGATTTCCAAGTTATTGCAGGTAAACGTACATTCCCAACATGCATAGTACTTCATTTTCATTCGATCCTGAAACATGAGCTGTGAAAGTAACTGTCCGTTTGGGAGAAAAAGAGCAAGACAAAATTGGTTTTTGCCTATTTACTCATACCTAAGAAAAGGAAATAAGAAACAATAAAATCTGGATCAGAACAGTGCACCCCAGGGAACACTGTAGAGAAAGGAGGTACAGCACAGACCTAAGCTTTGCTTCTGTAATTTGAGATTGGACCTGCAGAACACAAAAAGTCAGGCAACAGGAGTCTGCAAGTCCAACACCCCGACAACACCAGCAGGAGGTTTTCCAGGCTGAGACAGGCCACTGTCATGACCAAACCTGTGGCACGAAACCACCACCTTTGGTTTCTTGCAGATGCTGCAAAGAGCATCCCACAATTATAAGGCATGAATTAGGCAACAGCACTCAGTGTTTCCAGGGGCTGTACATGCCTCACCTCTCCTCCTGAGACTTCACTCTCTTCACAGGCTTTGGAGAGATCAGCAGAGGGCTGATGGATTATCTTTGCTCTATTAAGCCTCTTAAAACTGTAACTAACATCATCTTGCTGTGACATCTTTTATACATATATATGGCTGTCATCTTAAAAGGGGCTATTATGCCATAGCAGACCAACGCATTTCACTTGAAATCTTGGGGTAACTGGCACACAGTTCTCTGGATAAAACACAGACAAAACAGTAACTTCTACTGCAACTAGAAATGTGTAAATTCAGGTGAAAAAATATTACAAGACCACGCTACTGTTCTGTTCCATGCCTCAGCTGTTTCCAAGGAGAGCCAAGTGCAACTCTTGCACAGAACAGGAGGTGATTTCATGGATGCTCATAAACTTTGTTCCAACAGATGCTACAATCATTGGAGGGTGCCATCACTCACGCAGCCATGAGTTTTATTCTGAAAGTATCTTCCATCCCACCGGATACTTTGGATATCACTGTGAAACATATGAAGACTTTAAGTCAGTAAGTAAAGCCTTTGAGTCAGCCCAGGAATGGCAAGCTGTAAAGAAAGTAATCCAGGTCTCTGCACTCACGATAGGTCCCGCTGTGTGCGCAGAGCACTTGGATGCTGGTGGCTGTGCTCTCATGGTGTGGGGTTTGGTAGGAAGAGGTATGCAGTGAGGCACAGTGTACCATGGCTCCATCAACCATTCCAATCTGGAAAATGAATCCCCAATCACCAAAATAGGGGGTGGGGGCGGGAAATCAAACCCCAGGTAATTCTCACCCTAAACCTTCATGCAAGGAGCACGTAGGTTTGAGATATCTAACCTACTAATTCCTGGCTGGAAGAAGACACATTTGGAGCCTCCAGAATCCTTGACTGTTCTCCAAGTTACACTGGGCACTGGTTAGAGCACCTCAATAAATGCACTTATGAAAGATGCTCCTTCCCCCCACCCCGTGGTGTTGCAGTGTGAATGCAGGCAAGTTCCCTTCCACTAGGAGGGTAAACTTGTCTTGTATTTTGTCCTAGACTCTAGCTGAAAAATATCTGAACTAGGGGTTTTTGGACGATGATCCACACAGGTATCAAACCTGATCATCCTACACCCTCTTGGTATACGCATGGGTACAGGAGCCGTTACCTGAAACAAGTTTATCAGGTTTTGGTGGTAAGCTATGACAATATACAGCACTGCCACAGCTTTGCAAGAGCAGAACAGCATCCCGAGCCTTAGCTTTGTCACAGCTAGGATGAAAAAAATATACTCCTCATTAACTGATGCTCTTATTTTCCCTAGGGAGACTGTTTCCCATGTCCACAGGAGGGATGCCCAATGATGGGGCACTATGCTGACAGATTCCCAGCTAAATTGGAGAGAGTAAACCAAAAGTATTTTTTAAATACAGCAGCAGACCCACCTTTTGCTAGTAAGTAGAGGAGGTTGTTACAGTAGTTCACATGTTTGAAAAGCAAAAGCCATGCACCTGTGTTGCTTCTATAAGCAACTGCTAACACCTCTGACAAAAATGCTACATCAGTTATCAAAATTCAAGCTCAGAGTCTTTCATTTGCTAACGTGAATGAATTCCAGTTAGGGAAAAAAAGAGCTTTCTAGTATACTTGCATTTTTAGATTTCTCATATCAATGACAAACTAGTTTTATTTTGCTTTTCTTTACTCAGCTTGGAGACAAAAAGTATTTATCAAACTGTCTGGTGTAAAGAAAATGAGGGGGGAGATAAACCTAGTTTTCCATGACACAGAGGGGAACACAAAAGAATATGAAGTTGCCAGGTAAGATAAATTAATATTTCCTTATAGCATTTAATGTTGCTAACATTAATCTACACACTTTCCGCATATTTAAGCAGTACAAGCACTTATCCTGTGTTGCAGACATTCTGCTTAAGATCAGATATGAAAAAAGTTATCACATAGATAAGACCCACGAAAGCAGACAGGCGGTTGTGAAAAGGAATGGAAGTCACTTCCTTTTCATGAGTTCCAAAGAAACTTACATCTCTGGAACACACTTAATTGACAGTGTTCACCTGTTTCATATGCACTTCAGCACAGCCGCTCCCACACCAGCGTGGCAACGCGCACATCAGCACACCCATCCCACGTGCTGACGAGCCTCTGCTCTGCTGCTGACTTGCTGTGTGGCCTCATGCAAGGCAATCCTGTGCCTGAGCTTCTCAAATTTGCAAAGCGAAGGCTACCTCATTCCTCCCTAGGATACATTAAAAGCCAGCACTACTATATAAATGGCATGTGTATATAGCCTGGCCAGTGAGCTTCATTCACAACTCAGTCATTGCCCACTGACTACCAAAACAGCAGCTCCCACTGTCTTCTGTACCTGCTCCGAGATGAGCACTTCCACGTGTTCTCCCACCACCCTCTGTCCACATGAAGGCCAAAGCCCCACAGAAGTTCCCAGCTCTGCTGCACTACTCAACACACTTGGGCGCTGGAGGCAGCCCCAGCCTCACCCTCATCATCTCCCAGTGGTCCCCTGACACATACACGTGTAAAATTTTCAGTATTGTTTTTCATCCTCTCCCTGTTTGGAGCATAACACCCCAGAGGCCTGGTTCAGTGTCCTGTGCTATTGCAAAGAACAGCAAAAGTGCAAAATTCTGTTGTAGCGAAGGGGAAAATCCCCATCTTTCGGAGAATGTGATTTAGTTCAGTAATCTCTAAACCGTTAAATTTAGCTTTGCTGTCTTCATTCTATTTGCAGTGGAGTCCTTTCTCAAGACCAAGTTTATACAACTTTCCTTGATGTTGAAATTAACCCCAAAAATACTAAAAAAATTGAATTTCTCTGGAATAAAACCATATTTACTCTGCTATGGGCAAGACTGGGAGCAGAAACAGTCAATATAACTCATGGAGAAGATGGACATAGGTAAATATATCGCTTTTACAGGTCAGTAGGAATGGAAAAGGAGTGCAAAAACTCTGAGAGGATTGAAAAATGGTCTTAATAAATTGGACACATAGTTTGCAGTCAACAATGTGAATATCAGTAATGACAAGGACAAGATATTACACTTTGGACAGGAAAGAAAATGTTTGAGTGCAAACCAGGGATTAACAGTCTGGAAAGGAAAACAGCAATGAGTAATTTGGAATATATATTGTTTTGCCACAGCATTACAATTGCAAGCCAAGATAAAGCAAGTCTCATTCCCAGGTGCATGACCAGGAGTATTGCATAGAAGATGCAAGGAGTAATTATTCTAATTTAAGTAACTGGGGTAAGACTGCAACCCAAAACAGGGCCATTTTCAAGTTTGGAAAGTGTACTTCAGGAACAATGCACACAGACTGAAGTCTGGAAAAACAGAAAAACAGATTTAGAAAACTTGATCTGTGTAGAGGAGCTGAAGAAAACATGTTTCTCAATAAAGAAATGCCTGGAGAGGAGCATAAACATGTGCATAAGATATCTGTGAAGGGTCAGAGTCCACACATCTCCTGGACTCAGGTCAAGGTTTAATTAATGTATTTTACAACAGAAAAAATATTGGTTACATATTAGGAAAAAAGCTTCCTTATGGTTTGGCATTGGCATGGATTATTTAGAGAAGCTGATGAAATCCCTTTCTGTGTGAGCTCATAAAAAAAAAAAAAGTTGCAATCTAGTTAAGCAACTAGCCTAAATAAAGGGAGCTTAACAAGGCCCCTGTCTGACTTTTCATCTAGAGCTTTATATTTGTGAATCTAGAGATTAATTTTGTTCATGTATTAAAACTCATATCTTACAGCTGGTTGCCAAAAGAAGGGAATTCACCTTGTTACTGTTAATATGCAGATGCTAATACTCTGTACATCAGGCTTTTAGGAAGGCTTAAGTGGGATTATGGATCCAACTAAAAACCATCAAGTTGATAGCTGACAACCTTTCATTTTCCTTTGGTGGAAAATAGATAAATAAATCTTGATTCAAGTCTTTTTCTTCCCAGGTCAACTCTTTGCGGCCATGGAACTGTAACATATGGAGTTCCCCAGTTACTTACCCCTTGCTAGAGGCCAAGTACAACCGTTCTGTACACGGCAGCTGAGCAAACAACCAGTCCTGTGCAGGGGAATGTTGGTACTCAAGGCTATTAAAGCAAAACTCAAACTGCCTGTTGCTTCCTTCCTTTTTTCAGTTCTTTGCAAACACACTTGTCAATGTTCTTCACATTCAAACCAAGTTTATTGTGCTCATAGCTATGGAAGCAACTGGAAATCACATAAGCTTATAACACTGCACAGTCTTACACTACTATTGCCTCAAGAAAAGCAGGTAAGAACTGTTTCCCACCACATTGATCATTTGCCAAGCTTTCTGTCTATCAAACGCTCTCGAGGCAGCACGTTACCCCAGCGCACCCCTGGGGCTGGGAACGGTCCCAAACACATCCTTTCTGCAGCCTCCACTACTGCTCAAAACTTTCCAACCTCGCAGGTGAGCACTGCACTCAGCAGATGCTGTGGGATGAGGTGGAACAGAACAAGAACAGGGTATTTCTTCAGCAGGTCAGAACAGCCCTTTGGACACAGCCTCTTTAGGGAAGCAATGGGCAAAGTCAAACCTCAAGCGTTTGCTTTGGAAGAAATTAAATGGCTAAATCACAGCACCTGGCTGCTGTTTAATTTCAAACACATACCTTTGCTGTGGCCACTGACAATCCTGGAGAGAAACTCCAACTTTGAGTAACTCCAGGCTTTGCAAAACCTGGGATTGACTATTTCACATTAAAATGAACACTATTAATCTGCAAAGCATGGCATGAGTGAGCCACCTGAAGATTTAAGAGACCAAGGCAGCAGATATTTTTCTAAGTATAAAAACCAAACTCTGAGTTAATTAATAGGAAGAAGGAGTTAATCATTTATCCACTCTCATTTCCCCACAAGCACTTGGGCAGATAAACTACTAAGAAGCAGAAGTAGAAATACAATATTAAGAACATGTTTATAATGAGTATAAGTATCTGAATGAAATATTTTTAAAAAAAAAAGAACAACAGTCAGTGTTGTATCCTTGACTGAACACTAACCAAGCCTGTATGAAATTAGAAGCATAATTAAACACAAGTCTGAGGTTCAGCCAAGAGCGATCTGCAGTCCGGAGTAGTGGAAGTCCCCAGCGGGACTTGACAGGGGCAAGGGAAGCGTGAACAATGGCGGGAAGCACGGTGCTGATTCCCAGGAGAGAGCCACGGCATCCTCCAGCACAGCAAATCCAGTCCTCTCCTCTGCCTGCTTCCTATTCCAGACTCCAGCCTCTTCAAGACTGCAGAAACATTGCGAGTTCCTTATTTGTTGCTTGCTTTCTTGAAAGCCACCTTTCTTCCATCAGCCCCTGCCTGTGAGGCCGCAAGGACCAGCACGGCTCCTCCAGGCACAGCAAACATCCTGCATCGTACCCAAGGACACGCATCCCAGCCCTACCCCTTCTTCCCAAAGGAGAAGCAAGCAGCTGAAACCTGTCTGACCACAGCCTAAGGAATTGTCTGGTTATTCAGTTTGCCCTGGGTTATTGCTCTGTTGAATAAGAGCAGCAGACTAACTATGATAAAGTCCTAGCTCAAATCTTTTCCACCGGCTCTTAAATTAAATGGAAAAGACTGTTCACCCCTCATTTCGAACAAGTGTTATAACTTACCAGTGCACTAGGACATGTGCTGATTCTCCTGTATCACTGATATGAACATATTTACAAACTAAGATGTTACTTTGATTAAGGATGGGAGCACTGAGCTCTAAATCAGAATCAAAGGTGCTATTTTAGAAAAAAATAAGAAACTTCCCTACTATTTAAAGAAATAAATGCCACTAGTATGGATGATAGCAGTGTGATATCTATGTACACGGCTGGTATCCATTTGGTCATTCCCAGAGGTGGAGATTAGGGAATATCAGCCCTGGAAAGATACATGGCCACAGCCAAAAAGCATAGCCGGGCTGACAAAGCATTCTAGGTGAAGAGGTAGCTGGAGTCTTGTTTCTTCTTGAGTTCACTTACAGCCTTTTCCTAGAGATGAGCAAGACCCAGGGGTTCCCAGAACCAGTCCTGTTCACAGGCATTTTTTCACCTTTTAGTTGATGTCTCTATTAGAGCAACCTACTGAGTTCTGTAACATCACTACACAAAGCAGCCATATCACTATTTCGGGGGGAATTTCTGTTATTGATATATATTTCCAGCATGTTTGCTCTCAGTTCATCACTCAGAGGAGAAGGGCTTTCTCAAAACTTGGGTTACACAGGCAGCATAGAAAGGATCCAAAGGAGTAGACAACTGTCCTTCTCCATCTACTTACTTCAACAAGGAAATGAAAGGGACACCAGGAGGTCAGACTCTTTCACTATGAAAAGACCTACCAGACCCACTAAGAAGTTTTCCTAAAGGGATAAGGCTTTGCCAAATTGAGCTGATTCAGGAAATGGGCACAAAAGACCCAGAAGCACAGGAGCTTTCCACATCCAAAGTCACTTGATGCAGGGCAAAGGAGGGGACTTAAAGATGATGTGGTTCCCTACTAGTTCCCCCAACAGACTCCTACATCCCAGCTCCACAGCACTAAAAACAAAAGCCTTCCCAGACAAGACAAGCCATTAAATGCACTGCCACACAGACCCACATAATTGTTTTTAATGCTCCACTCCTGATATGTTGCTGCCTAGGAATTACCCCACCTCTGGAGCTCCAATTCTATTCTGGGCTCCAGCACACCAACTCAAGAAATCTATGTCCATGGATTTTGGAGTTTCCAGAGAAACCAATCTTAAAGTTGTTTTCCAGTTTAGCTATAAACTATAATCTGAAATAAATTTTCTTATCTTTCTGGAAATGTTCCCAAGGATAAAGCAGACTATAAAAGTACAAGCAAAGTTTGCACATTAGCGCATGGAGCTTCAAGGCTGCATTGTAAGTAGTTCAAGCTTTGGGGTTTTTCTTTTACTTCGCCAGGTATGTGGCTTCCCAAGACACAGCAGTAGAAGGGGGAATGGCACCTCACATAGGTGTCCTTATGCTAGTTCTGAAGTAGTTACTATACCCAATTAGAAGCATAATAGCAACAGGACAGAAATTACTCTGGCTTTAAGCTATGCTGTAGTAGATTTAGGAGCCCCACAATCTCTAATGGAACAAGCAAACATAAAGCTGACCCATATATGCTTCATGTACATGGCAGTCATAGGCACATGTTTCAGAGAAGACCTTTTCCCCTTGAGAAAATTCAGCACCAGAAAGGTACATGTGCTTGCTCATCAAGCAGGTTAGCAAATCCTAGCTACTTCTTTTTCTATTGTTCTAGATGCTTGGAGTTTGGATACTTGCACTATTTCTGCTCAGCACAGCAGAAGGTAAGCATATGGGGTTACTATTTATATAGCTTTCTATGATGCTGTATTTTGTGAGATATTATTCTACACTATGGTGCCTTAAAACTTACTGATTGAGGTTACACGGTTCACTTTCCTACAGAAGAATGACAAGACGAGCATGTGTGCATGTTGTCTTTCCTCTTCCCCACTCCAGAAAGCCCACCCTAGGAGCATACAAGAAATCCTGGTGTTTTCTGTCTCACAACTAAGCTATTGCTGTACCAAACCTAGGAAGTTATTTGCTGTGTTTTTCTTTAGTGATGAAAATGGAAAAAAAGCCTGGGATGGGGGCAGAGCCAGTCTGATGAGGGTATAGCTTTGTATTCAGCAGAAGCCACTGGCTTGTATAGTGTAAGACTTCTCACATACAGTGGAGTCAGCTGCTCAGCGCAGTCTCAAGTCATTGCTGATTACTTGCAATACCTTGGCCCGGTATTTTGCCTTAGGCAAAACACAGCTGGGGAAAGATAGCCAAGGTATAGTGCAGGATCCCCACGAAGGAACTGCACTGCACACCTTGCTGACGAGCGATAGGGTGGCTTCTTTCCTTGGGGTAAACTGTAGCCTTTGAAGATCTGAGAAAGGGCAGCTGCTGGTGTTTGCTCACTGTAAACTGTTGGATTTTCAAGAGACCTCCAGAGAAGAGATGCTATGAGTTATGACTAGCCTGCTCCACTTCTTTGCTCATTCACATATTATTCGTCTGATCCGCATGCTACAGGCAAAGAAGTTTGCTACGAAAGGCTTGGATGTTTCTCAGATGATATACCGTGGTCTGGGACTACAGAGAGACCCATCGCTAGGTTACCCTGGGATCCAAAGAAGACAGACACTCACTTCCTCCTCTACACAAGAGAGAATCCTACTAGCTTTCAAGTAAGAACTACTGCAGTTTAAACATTAGTAAATCCCGGCAAAAAGACAGACTTCAGTTGTGTTCCTGGGAAGTGTTAGAAATGGCTAAATCTCCCCTTTATTCAAGAGACAACCTCTTCCAGCTCCTTAGCAGGATCTCTGGGGCAGAACTCTCATCCTCCTCCAGCCCTCCCAAAGCAGCACTCCCCCACATGTTTTCTGTATGGCCACCGAGAAGTACTGGGAAACTGTGCATTTTTTTTAAATAATTGGGTAATTTTTTTCCACGGGCAAGATGAAAACACATGAAAAGTAAAGTCTTGGCTGCTCTAAGATATGTGTCAAAGCTTGCTTTGAATGGAGGTACAGACCCTAAGCCATAGTCATCTGAACACTTGCAGAGGAGTTTAACATTGCATAACTTTTAAATGCCTGTACAGATGAGCATAGTTCAAGTCTTTGCAATTTTAAAAAAACTTTTTACAGAAAGCAGATTTAAGTGTTTATTAATTTAATATCTACAACAGGAGATCTCTGCAGTTGATTCCTCAACAATCGCTTACTCAAATTTTAACACAAGTAGGATAACCAGATTTATCGTGCACGGATTTATAGATAATGGAGAAGAGCACTGGCTGTCAGATATGTGCAAGGTAAGTACCACAGGGAAATCCTGTCCCTGTGAAGATCCTTAGTTTGCATTTATAAACATATTCCCATAAATTGTGTGTTTTCTCTATTTCTAACCAATTTCTCTCACGGTCTTTGTGACGAGGAAGGGGAAAGAGGCCACATTTTCAAACTGTTAGCAAATTAAATATGTAGCTCTGCACCCTGAGGAAAGGCATGAGGTAAAATGCTTTCATTTCTCCTCTTTAGCAAAGTGAGTGACAACAGGGTTTGACTCAATAAGTGTCCTTTTTCTTGGTAAAAACAAGATAAAACCCTGGAGCAAGATACTGTTTAGGAACTAGGGTGATTCCAGAAATAACTGCAGACTCGTAACCGTTGCATTGTATTTCTCCAGACCAGAGGCAGGTTTCTAGATGGGGGAAGTCCATCAGAAAGGTATGGGCTGCCACACGGGTGTTGGCAGCTGAGGACATGGGCTGACCATTAACAGAAGTTATAAAGCTGCAGAAGTGTACATCCAGAAGGGACCTCAAAGGGATCATTTTGAACAAATCTTTTGATCTAGGACTTGCTATGAACAGTGAATGAAGAAAAGCACACTGCTTTATTGATTTTTGTGCTAATTCCCCAAGTGGTTTCTTAATCCTGTCGCCATACAAAGTTGCAGTTCCAGCTTGTGATCTTCTGAAATCCTATAAACATGCTTTCTATTGCAGCTGCAGCTAATGAAAGCTACTATCATACAGCAGAGAGCAGAATGCCAGCTGATGGCATATGCCTCCTGTAGCTGGAGTAAGAAGGCTTTGTCAGGAGGCTCCCCGTGATCGGGCAGCCTGTAGGAGACACCAACCACAAGGTTCCCTTTGTTGCCTCAGTCTCCAATTGCCTCTGATGAGGAAAAAAAACTTTGAATTTTTTCCCTATTATGGTGGCCTACCTTTTATCATAATACTCCAATTTATTTAAAAAAAAATAATTGGTCTCTGTGAATCCTTTCAGTAAGAAGTGGAGCAAATGGGATTGCGAGTACATCAGCCCTCCTATGTGTAACTGTTATTTACTTTCCTTCCCATTAAGTAATAATTCTATCCGCACATTTATTTTTACCGGTTCTAACATAGCCACAGATACTTCTATTACCTTTTTTGTCCTTTGCCAGTTGTAACTTGTTTTGGATGTTTTATTATGTCTGAACATAAAGCAAAGAATAAATAAGCCAAAGCTGCTGAAGCAAAATGCATTTAGCCAAACAATCCAGCTCAGAGGATAAAAACAAAGCTTCAGACTCTGTGGCAAACAATAAAGTGTCTGCTTGTATATACATACTCCCAAATAAAGCCATAAATCTGAAGTGATTATTCAGTGACACCAGCAGTTTATGCACCTTCTTAAAAACAGACACTTTCTTACAAATCTCTATCAGAAAAAACCTCTTGATTCTATGATCAGCAAAAATATAAGTTCTTACAGAATTTGAATTAAAGTACTTTTAAATGGCTTAAATGAATCAGTACACGAGTACAGCTCTTATTTAGTGTCACATACAAAGTTTGATTGAAATTAAGAATTGAAAGTATCAGTATTTATATTGTTTTCCCTTCTGCAAAAAATACTGCTGTGGGCATTTGAGAGGCTGGTGTGGCCATGGCTGCAGCATACCCCTCTGTTTCAGTATTCTGTCCCTATTGCAGCACCGTGCCAGCACACATACGCCTCTCAGCCGGTGTGACCGCATATACAGGCTGAGCTTTTGGTTCATTAAAATGTTCTCATGCAAATTCATGCAACATTTATGAGTTGAGCTGTAAGAAGCAACATGAATCAATTCCAGATTGTATTTACTGTGGGGCTCTTTGGTTTTTACTTTTGTTTTACAAAACAGAGGCTGCTTTCTGTGGAAGATGTGAACTGCATCTGCGTAAACTGGAAAAAAGGCGCAAGATGTCCATACACCCAGGCATCAAACAACGTCCGTGTTGTGGGCGCTGAGATAGCTTATTTTGTAAATGTTCTCATGGTAAGAATCTTCTGGTTATAAAGCCACAGTTATAATGCGGATTTGAAAGAAATATGATTTGGGAACTTTCATGAATGTGAATGTAACCAGCAGAAAGCATTTTCTTCTACTCAGTGATGATTTGGGAAGTTGTGCTGAAACCAGACTTTTCTTTTTAACGTTAGCAAACTATGTCACAGCAACAGCGTTAGACAGCTCAGGGATACAAAGGGCTACAGGACACCCCCATAGTACAGCCAAACAGTTATTCCACAGGAGTTAACAGATGTAAAGCACTGTGCGGTTTTAAATGCACAGAGACAATGGGCACAGCAAACTGCCTTTTCATGGAGACCAAGCAGCTCTTAAGAATGGCAGAAAACCAGCTGGTGGCCAGCAGCGGCTGGAGGACAACTGGAGCAACAACACCCGGGGACAAACAGGCCCCAGCCAGCTGCCGTGGGGGACAGCAGTCGTGCACATGGACAGGGGGTGCCACATGCCCCCTTTCCTAGCCAGCTTCGCATGGGAAGCGATGCTGGGCTTGAAGACTTCTTTTAATCTAAGTGCTTTCAACACAGATCATCAATAAAAGAACTATAAATTACTTAAATAGATAGTACGCCAGGCATAGGAGCACTCCGACCCATGTCTTGCTCTCCACATCTGTATTGCAGCCACGGAATTACTGTCCAAAAAGGCTGAAGGCATCGCCCCTCTCGTGTCCTCCTCCAGCTCCACCTGCCAAGTGTAACCAGGAGTTCCTGCCTGGCTCAGTCTTGCGAGCTAGATAAGCATCCTGCAAATCTTAATGGGTTTAGGACATAAAAAGGGTACAGAGCCTCTGGGGACTCTGTTGACAGAGCTGTCTAGAGTTTTAACAGCCTCCAAATGAGGGCAGCACCTGAACAAGCAGTTCTGAAAAAAATCTATGTATTGGACATAAGTACCTAAACTGGCAAACAGATGCTGAAATGCTATAGGCGTTCCTGAGTCTGTAGTCAAATTAAAAGTAGTTTTTCAGCCCCTTTTTACTCTTCCATGTTGCTGATAAAAACTGATGTAATAATTTTGTTATATTGCTATTTTCTCAGGAACAGTATGAATACTCTCCAGCTGATGTTCACATAATTGGCCACAGCCTTGGAGCACACGTGGCAGGCGAGGCTGGCAGGAGGCGGCCAGGCATCGGAAGAATAACTGGTAAGTCAGCGACTTAAGCCACAGCTCATACTAAAGATACCACTGCTTAACAAAATATTGCTGCTCATTTCCTTGTATTTGATTGTGGGCTCTAGTTTAGTCAAGGGTAATTTGGACATTATAGGTCTTAGCCTCTTCTCGCAGTACACGGAGAAGTGGTGCCCTGGTAAGTGTGGGAAAACAGTCAGTGTGATGATTATTTTGCTTGTACATGTTTACACAGCAAAGGAAAAGCTCCATACAGCTGAGGGAGCCAGCAGGCCCCCTGCAATACATCAGCTGGTTTGCTGATACACATACATAGCAGCACACCTGATGCCCAGCATCACCCACTGCTTGCACACCCTCCAAAGCACACTAGAAGCAGCACAACAGTGAGCAGCTAGTTCTTTTGTACTGCAGTTTTGCCAACAACTATCATTTTCCAGAAAAGGATGGGTGAAACGTGCTGTTTCAGAAGCGGTAGGCACCCATTAGCACCTTGCTTTGCTATGCCTACATAAACTTTTCACCTAGTAGAGTGCATTAACAGTAATTATTTTTTTATTTCCAGCAAGCTTTCTGAAGTTTCTTTTCCTCACTTAACTGTTGATACACTAAATCTCTGTATTTCCTTAGCAGCAAAAATTGAGTCACACAGGATTATATTGTCTGTACAGATTCAAGTAGACTTGCTAAGAAAGTGCAGTCATTCTTAAAGAAACAGATTTCAACCGAATCCCATTTTTCTTCTCGAGGGAGATCACAGGCATTATGTTTATACAACCTGTATTAGTTTGAGCTACAGGAGTTCACTCTTACTCTCCAGATAAGATCAGAGCTGACAGATGAGAAACCCCCCCTGCATTTTCACTAAATTCCTAAGTAATAGCCTCTCCTTTTTAGGCACTCCCACATTTCTGAGTTTAGATGTCTTTAAGGAATACGATGCCATCCTCTTAATTTTTGGTCAGCTACACTGAATCAGTTTTGCCTCCCTGGCACTGAATTGCTCTGTTGTCTTTCCCTGTTGCAAGTTACACGCTCCATGCTCCGAGAGCACAAGCAAGCCTCTCACTACTGCTGGGCAGGGTTTTCTTCTTGGGTTCTTTCAGAGCAGACATCTTTGCTTCTGGTTTGTTTTATAGCTGTCCACATGTCGCCCTGAATATGCAGGCTCTGGGCGTCCTCCACTGGTCCCATAAACAGTGTCTGTTGCAATAGTGTGGCAAGATATAACGGATCAAGCCTCTGACTATTGGCCAGAAGCATTCTCATCCTCCCTTTGATCCAACAGCAAATTTTCATTTTTCAGCATCCTTTGGCTTATAATCTGCTCTCTACAAGCACTAGCTGAGAGCAAATGACTCTGAAGGAACCATTTTGCACCACTGCAATTCATCAGGCAGGCAGTGCCAAGGGCAGCGTGCATTAAGCGGAGTGACCTTTCATACACAAAAGACAATTTTAGATATTATTAACACAGCCCTTTTCAATTGTTAACGCTTCCCTCGGGGATTTCAGGCTTAGTGAACCTTCTACAAAATTCAGTCTAAAAGCAAAAGCAAATCTGCTGCCCAGAGACAACAAGAGATGCAAGCATAAGATAGCAAAAACTGTGCTATTTGCAAGATTTTACAAGCTCCTGAAATTGCTGCAACAATTTGGGAAACAAGCAAACCCTGCTTTCTGCTAGGATCACAAGCATAGGTCATCACTTCAAAACTAGATGGTTTTCCAAAAGCTGTCTGGAGCCAGAAGTAGGCAGGTTGGCTTCAACCCCTCCAAGCACACGGGGTGCTATCAGCATCAATTTCTGTTTGAGTCCGCTCAAACCGTGCAGATCAGTTACGTGGGATGCAGACACCGCAACCTCGGTTTGAGCAACACTATTAAAGGGAAGTTCAATTAAAAAAAAAAAAAAAAAGTTATATCCAAGTGTTGGGATTCCCTGCCTGGGAGAAAAGCCCCTTGGTAAGTGAGAGCATGCACCATCATTTTATTGATGCCTATTCGACTTAGGTATAAGGAACCATAGACAACTATATACATTACATTCATTTTATACAGCGATTGCATTATGTGAAATGATACATCGATATCTCTTTATCTATACGTAACACCAGTGTTTTTCTCTCAGGACTGGACCCTGCTCAACCTTATTTTCAAGGCACTCCTATTGAGGTCAGACTCGATAAATCTGATGCAGAGTTTGTCGACATTATCCACACAGATTCAGCTCCCACAATCCCCTACTTAGGTGAGTCTTCAGCTCTACAGCATCAACACCAAAATATCTATGCCGTGTGGCACTTGAGCATCCTAATTGTTCATCACAACTCAGTTTTGGTGCATAGACACAGAACAAATACACCATACCAATCACTCATGTCTTAAAATACCAATACAAACTTCAAGCCAGGAGCTATACGCATAAGAAAATATTAATTTAAAATGTACTTACCCCTGCTTTAATCACTTAAGGTTTTGGCATGAGCACAGCTATTGGACATCTTGACTTTTATCCTAACGGAGGAAAGCAAATGCCAGGGTGTGGGAAGAACCCTATTTCACAGATCGTCGATCTTGATGGCATCTGGGAAGGTAAGTACATTGATTACATTACAAATTCCGGGACAGGTCAGCCCCACAAGGTAACCACTTAACTTCTCTGAATCCAGGTGTTTTGTGTAAGCTTTTGGGGTGTCCACCAGCAAGGCAGCCGCAGAGCGCAGTGAAACTGTTAATATGCTCAAACGCCCCATTTTCCAGAGCTTATGCAAAAAGTAAATAAGACAAAGAGTTTGCCCCTGGAAAATATTCCTCCTCTAAAGCGTCTAATAGCAGAAACAAAAATTACTTAAACTGTGCCAAAAATTGTGCAGGGTCTGTTACAACACATTGCTCTCTGTTTCTATTCAGCTGCCCCGCAGCAGTGCAGGGTGGGGTAGGGCAATGATGCTCCCAGCTGCTTCTCTGAGGGGCCCTTCAGCTGCCATTCTTCTGAGATAGAGCAATTAATTTTTTTTTAATTACCTATTACAAATCGGGGTTGCATTAAAGCAATATCATTTGGTCTATTTTTAGTCAGCTAAAAAAAGATTGGCATGGAGATGCTCAAATACACTTTTCTATTGTTTTGCATGGTGCTAATAAAAGCTCTAATTATTAGAAAGTTTCAGTTTCTTTATGAAGTTGCATATAACATTAAAAAGAAACAAATGAAGATTTCTGCTGTAGAGATTTTTCAGTAAATGATCACAGTTCTTCCTTACGTTACTGCAAACACCTTAAGCTCCAGGAACCCATGAACTTATTTGTGATAACTAGCCTTTTTCTCCAGGTTTTATTCAATGCAGCTGGAGCCATTACTTTTTTCCTTTTTTTTCCCTATAGAGTAAACTTGTTATCAATAATGGGGAATTAAAGCATAAAGAAATGACTGTGTTGTATATGATCTTCTTTTTAACTTAAAGTCAGGAAAATAAAGGCCACACAAAGGAAAATAATATATTCATTATCTTAATTTTAAGAGTCTCCCCTCCTTAAGCACCCCCCAAATAATAATAATTTTATTTTGAAGTCCTCAGCTGGAGCAAATCAGCATTGCCCTAGGAAGTTCCCTGTTAAATACTTTTCATTTGGTTTTCTTTTGTTATGGTAATGCAACTGTTGCCTACAAAAGACCTGTTTCCTGCAGTTCTCCTTTTTATTGTGAAACTCAGATTGCTTGAATAAGCGTTGGGGAGGGGAGGGTAGGGGCTGAGCTGAGCTGCACAGTTGGTCTCCACAAAGCATTTCAAGTTTGCATTTTATACCTGTTGAATCAGTGGCATTCCTTGGAGCATCAATTCATTGCAAAAGCAAGCTTCAAACCTTACACCTGATACTCCAAGAAATGTGACGAGGCTTTTGAGGAGGAATGATTCATCCCAATGTCGTGGCGAGGGCTGTGCCACTATCTTTCCTCAAATGGTACCAGAAAGGAAGAACTAAACTGGGACCATCTTTTCACAGGAACTCGGGACTTTGTGGCTTGCAATCATTTGCGGAGTTACAAGTATTACTCTGACAGTATTATCTACCCCGATGGATTTCTGGGCTATTCTTGTGCTTCATACGATGTTTTTGAAACGGTAAGTAGTTCACAGAGCCTCAGGATGGACTGTATCAAAAATAGTGGCTCTTATCTATACATCTGAAATTGTATTTATTTATGTTAGCTTGCACCCAACGAGTGCATGCATAAGAAAGAGATGCGTCAGATGTCCTAAAGTATTATAGCTCATGCAGCTGACATGGGTCAAAGTAGGAAAAGGCAACAACGAAACTGGGGCGCCCCTGGTTCTGTGCTGCCATGACAGCCCTGAGGTGTCACTGGAGCTGGTGTGGCTTCCCCAGGCCTGCTCTGCTGCATCAGACTGGGGAGGAGGTGAGGATGAGAACCTGCCGCTGTAATTACCAAATGTTTTATCAAACAGCAATGAGTGGAATCCCGTACTGTAGCAGGTGAGCTTTCAAACATAGCTTAAATATCCTCTTTTCAAAACAGCAAGAAGTAAAATAGTATGTGATGGTCAGTCCACAGTCAAAGTACTTTGGTCACTTAAGGTGGCCCCAGGGACAAGGCACAATGGTTTGTGGACCAGGCCAGGAAGCCCTTCCCTGCCCCAGCCTGGGAGATGGGGAACTACAGCCTAAGAGTAGCAGGGAGGTAACGGGTTTGTCACATCCTACAGGCAGGACTGACAGAGGTAGCAACTTACATAGTGCTTAGGCTGACCTTTAAGTGTTCTGGGCAGGTGATAGAGATCACACTTCTCAGATCACTTTGGGAGAAGGTGACTACCTGCTTCTGTCACCATAGTAGAAAGCTGCTTTGACAAGAAAAATGAGGTTTGTTTTCAGGACAAAGCCTTTCTTGACCCAACCTGAAGGTATAAGGAGACATCATTCTTTCTCATCGGTTCCTGGGAAGGACACGTCCCCCTCCCTGCTCCAGTTTGAGACTACTCAAGGATGCCACCGATGTGAATTGATGAATTGAACTAAATAGCACGAGAAAGAGCCCTGAAAAATCAGAGCCTTTGAGAAAGTTGTCTAACTAATATGATCTTTCTCAAGTAACAGAAAGGGTTACTTGAAACTTCTTGTTGCTGTGATGCAGGGCCAATTAGGGGGGTATGTTAAAAATAAATTCTATGACTAATTTTTTTTTTCTTGGCTGGGTAGATAATTTTATTAATAGATATATTTGTTTTCACTAGGAAAGGTGTTTCCCCTGCCCACCAGAGGGATGCCCGAATATGGGTCACTTTGCAGATAAATTCAAAGGGAAAATTAAAAACAATTTCCTGAAACTTTACCTGAATACAGGAGAGGCCAAGGATTTTGCTCGTGAGTTATGATTGCTTCCATTGCTACTTACTCCTTTTAAACACACCTTTTTATTTTCCTGGTTTGTAATTCATTTTAACAGATGAACAGACCTCATAGCAGTGCAATGGCTCTTCAGTCCTTCATGACTTTTCCTCTTTTGCTCCAATACTGGGGCCCAGTTTTGGGCCTTTCCAGACAAAGAAAGATGTTGACAAAATGTTGAGTCCCATGGAGGTCACTGAGGTGTTTAGTGGGCTGCACTACAAGGTGCAAGGAGAAAGGCAACGCACAGAAGTTGCAGCAAGGAAATTTCTTATTAAGTAGTATGAAAATTACTGTCACAATAACAGTGGTTAAATGCAGCAAGAGGGGCCCAAAGAAGCTGGGAAATCTCCAACTTTGAAGATGTTCAAAGCTCTGTCTGGTAAAGAGCAAGCCCATCACAGCTGACCCTGCTTTGAGAAGCAGATGGACCAGATGCCCTCCTTTACAACCTAGGTCATCCCAAATGTCAGCTCATACAGGATGGTTCTTTGCCTTTGTAAACAAGAAAGAGAGGAAAAGAGCTGCTTCTGCAAATTGTGTGCTAAGAGAAAGTTAGCACAAAAATTATTTTCCTTGAGCTTTGAATTTATTTACTTTCTTCTCTACACTGCTTATATTCTGGTATGTATCAGTATTTATTCCCAACACCTCCTTCTTTCCAACTTCACTTATATCAAAAACTTCCTGGTCAAAATGCTGAGATCTATATTGTATTTACCACCCCCACCCCCCCCTTTTTTTCCCCTCCCAGAAAGTAACACAAAAATCTAGGTTGATCTCGTTAGGGTATAACAACAGATCTGACTCTGGTGCTTTGTGTTTGTTCTGCATGGTTATAACCCTAGGAAGAGCAGGGAACACCAAGATTCAGGTGTAAGAGAGCATTGTGTTAACCCCTTTCACTTCAGACAGCCTGTGATGTAGTCTTGAGCTGAAAGTGAAAGCCAGCAATAATTTTCTTCTGCTTTCAAATACACTGTACAGACCAAAAAACCAACAGCTGCTATTTGGAGACTGTTTTTCCCTCAGTACAATCTAACTTACTGTAATTCTTCTGTGTAGTTTGGAGGTACAAAGTAACCGTGACCCTCTCTGGAAAGCATAAAGTTAAAGGATATGTAAATATTGCCCTGTACGGAAGTGATGGGAACACAAGGCAGCATCAGATTGTCCAGTAAGTTCAAAATTCAATAGAAAAGAAACTTCAATTCTAGAATGTTTAATTAACGTTTTCAATTAATGTTTCTGTTTAAATTGGTCCTATTTTATGGATTGCTTTCACCCCCAGATACAGCTCCCTGATGTAAATGCAGTGACAATTCACTCATTCTGGATTTGAAGGTGGCTCAGAATGCAGGATTTTAAAAAGTTAGATTTGGTGTCACTTGTTTGCTGTACCACCAAGGTCTTGCTGGGCCTACGCTAGCAGAGTTCTGATCTCTTTGTCTTTCACAGGCTTGTAAAATGGGGCTGCTAGAGCTACCTTGTGATTTACTACTACTTTCTGTGGCTCATAAATTTGCCTGCTGGTACTGAAGCTGCTTGCTTACCTCGTGTGGTTTTGTTTATTTGCATTTTTCTTGTTTGTTTCAATTAAAATGTCTGAAATGATGAAAAATGGGGAGAAGGCATTTTGATGTGGGGTTTGGGTTTTATTTTTTGGTTTTGATTTTTGCTTATTGACAACTATGTCACTTCTACTTTTCCAAGAAGGACTTCACACTTGGCAGTGGGCGTTTGCTATGGGTCGATCCCCGTTTGCAGGCATCCATGCATTCACCAGAGAGCAGTCTGCCAGCACCGCATGCACTCCAGCACACCCTCGCTGCTATTTGCAGGGCCTGTGTCAATTCAATTGCTGGAAGTGAACTTTTTTTTTCCGCCCAGCAAATCTTGCTCTAACCTACCAGGCACGACTGTGGATCCAGCAAAGAAACGAAAAGGCAAAGGGATTTTGTCCTGTCTCTTGTTACTTCCACTACCATAAGCCTTATAATATAGAGGGGAGCAAGCATGCTTCTCCAAAGGCAGATGAATGAGAAAGTGCAAAGCTAGGAGCAGGAATACAAATCCTGTCTTTCTCATGAAGCTTATTAAAATTATAAGGGGTTTTCTGGGTGGTTCTTCTGGGTCCTGTGCTTTTTTCCCCCTCCTGAATCTCTCACGTCATGTCTACAATAACAGTTCTACAGTGATAAAGGCATCACGCATTCAAATGTCTCTTGACTTCATACAGCAGGGGTAAATTTTAAAAAGCAGCCCTTCACCTTCAGAACGTGGGGGTGGGGAAGGAAGAGGGTCAAAGAAACTTTGGCTCATATTCAGTAAGATGTAGTAGCCATAGCCATTACCAGTCTCAAACTGCTGCCATTAAGAGCTTGCTATGTTGATGCAACATGAAGTAAGTATCCCAATTATAAGCTATGAAGACCCAAGACACATCTGTCTTAGCCACAGTGCTTCAAGTGTGGGAATCTCTGCTAGCGAGGCAGGCTGAGCAGCTGGTGCATAATCCCTTTGGCCAACCCAAACAAATCCAGCATCTATATCACATAAATTAATTAACATTAAATGAAAATGTCACTTATGCGCAAAAAAACCCTGCCTACATAAGCAACATGGAGCAAGCTCTAACTTCTCCACAGGGTTTGTCCTGTAACTGGGTCTTCATCGTGTATGCAGTGTGACTGCAGCCCATCAGGCCTACCTGCCTTTGCTGCTTCTGACAGACACTGGTTTGGGATGTATTAGGTTGGAAAACGAGCAATAATGTTGTTACCATACTATAAGCTAAGTACTGTCGCACTGCTAACTTTCTACTAGCTACCACAGCCAACAGTTGACAGGACTGGTAATTAATATTAAATGCCAGCATGCCTCACATTCATAAAATGTAATTTTCCACAGGGGAACCCTCCAACCAGACAACTCTTACACAAGCTTCATTGATGCAGAAGTTAATGTTGGAACAGTTACAACGGTCAAATTTCTTTGGAACAACAACTGGTTAAATCCAACTTTACCTAAACTAGGAGCTGCGAATATCACAGTACAATCTGGAGCAAATGGAAAGGAGTAAGTATATCCATTGTGAAAATCTTGAAAGTTACCTGGGGGGACAGGTGACAAAATTATATGCGGGGTGAAAGCATTTTCACAACAAAAGCTATTTCAAGCATTCAAAGACTCTCAAGAAAACCTTTTATTTCCTTCCTTTCAAGACACTGTTCATCCATAGTTCAGTTCACTACTACTTCAGCCCTTTGCCTTAAATAGCTTCAAAGAAAAACTTAAAAATGTTTCCAGGCTTCAGAAGAGCAAACTTCCTGTGTAACCCTTCGGGTCAGAAAAACTAACACTGGCTGGGATTATCAGCATCGTTCTTGCCAAGTTCCTACCCACTGCCCACGAGAACTGATTATCTGTACCTGAGCTTGCGTTAGGATGTCTGAGTCATCACTGGCAGCTAGAACCAGTGGAAGTATTGCCTTGACACTGGTGGTCCCTGAGGTGATGACTGGTGAGAGAGAACGGTGTTAATAAGCGTATGCTTCCAGGGAACAAGACCAATACTTGAAAGGTGCACTTAAAAGGCTAAATCTAAAGTCGAGGGAAACAGGCTAAAACTGACTTCTGTAGACTTCATGGAATATGGCCTGGATGCTCACATTGTAGGAACATGAGTTACCAATCCTGTTTTGCTCATTTTATTGGACTTTTTAACGCCCTCATTTACTTGATCAGTTGTGTTATTTCATCCACCCCATGATTCAGTATCTAGAAAAGGAGGTACAGGATATGTTTTAGACCCATATAGAAATTCATAGTTAAAATACCGTCACTTAAAAGACAACATGGGAGATGGAAACAGTTTCAAGCAAAGCAAAATGGTCACAGCCCAGCAGCATTACCTTTAAGCAGAGCTCCTAAGTCCAGTTGTAACCCCCATTCACCAAAGCACATTGCTGATGAAGTGTGTTTCTGTAGCAATGCACTCGCTCTTCTATTGACTCATGCCCTTTGCACAAGTTGTTGTGGCCATCTACACACTGATGGTAGCACAAAATCTGGAAAAAAAGAAACCGTAAAATGAAAGGAAGGCAGGCAGTGAACCAGAATGAATGCAGTCCATCAATACTTGCCCCAGCAATAATATTTCAAATGTATGAGCTCAAAGCATGTTGTGTTCAGTTGTGTCAAGTGACAAAAAGTGACTTATATTTTTAAAAATCCACTTGTATGATCTCAACAAATGCTGATGACTCAAGGTGCTTTTTTTCCCTTTTTCTTCAGATTCCGTTTCTGTGGTTCCGAGACAGTGAGGGAGGATACTCTACAAACTCTTACTGCTTGCTAACAGCGTGTACAGACACCCAAAACCTTGCTACCAATAAAGCTAGTCATGCATAAACCACTGGAGCCTCCAGTCACTGCAGTTATGGTCCTGGTGATGTGTGTTGGGGTTTGGGGGCAGGGGCAGGTTAAGCTCGTGGATACCTCTCTATAGACAGAAATTTTAGGAATGAATGATCCAAAGCCTGTTGAAAAATTCCCCTGATTTTAGCCTGTTTCAGAATAATTTCAGACAAGAGGAAGAAAGGGGGCAGGTATCTGGATAGCGGCTTCTGGGCAGTGCCACGAGAGAGCTGACCTGCTTGGGTGTAGCAGGAGAGGGGAGGATTAAGGAAGCTCATGTTCTTAATCAAACTGAAGGCCAACCCCAGAATTAGTGTGAGATAAAGATGAAACAGAGATAGGAGGACAAGTGATTGCAAAATGAGGACAGAAATTTAATTTTAATTACCTGTGAGAGATGGAGCAGTGAACATGATGGAGAACTGGTAATGTGTTTTGCCGTGTTAATGCTGAACTAAGCTTGTACCATGTGATCTGGACAGAACTAATTTGAGAAAGCTGCACAGCAAATTTCAAGTGCTAGTGAAGTTACACTAAAATGCTCATAATCAGAACAGTCATCAAAGTGTCCTGAAATCCCATATGCTGGCCCTCAGCCTTGAACGAGACTGCCAGATGATGTGGTCAAAGCAGGTGATGCAGTGAAGGAGTCACTTCTTCCCCTGTTTTTTGATAAACACATTCAGCTGAAGGGTGGATGTTTCACAAATTCCTTCCTCTCCCTTGGGAAAGCCTGCCCGGGCTCCCCCAGCCTGCTGCTGGAAAAGTGGGTTGCCGCTTCTCTGCTCCCAGGGCAACCCCATCCTCCCTGAAAAACCCACAGAACTCCTGGGGCCTGGAGATCTACCGCCCCTTGGGACCTTTTTTCTTCAGTGGTTTCTCTTGAGGTTCCCCAGCCTGGGGCACTCGCTCTTTCTGCCTCTCTCCATGAACTTTCCTCCCCCCGAATGTCTTGTCCTGAAGGGTATCAACCCCTTTGCAAGGCTTCAGATTCCCCTTGCGGTGGTGGAGGGTGAACCCAATTTATTCTCTGTTAGAGCACTGCTCTTCTAATAAGGAAGAAAAAGCAGTTTAATAAACTTGGTGCATAAGGAGTAGAAAAGGTACCACAAGCACTGGAGGTTAGCAACCTATGGGCATGCTCAGAGCTGGAATAAGTTCCTTCTGTGAAAACCAAAGTGTTCCTTGGTTTAACCCGGCTGAAGAGAATATCCCCCAGCAATTTCTGTTTCAGTCAGAGATGCACAGGCTTGCTTTTACGTTTGAAAACCTTCTAAATTGCACTTGCGCTTCTTGCCCAGATAAAAAGGCACTACACCCAGTTGTGCTTCCCAGGAGCACAGTATGAACCAAATTTTTACCTGGATAATCACTGTCTCCTGACTCCCTGAAACCTTGCCCTAGGGAGGATAATAGGGAATAAATACATGAATTAGTAAAGGGGGCATGCCTTGCTGTGCTGTCACGGATGTGTGGGGTATTAAAATGCCAAGCCGCTGTCCTGTCCGCCTCCTCTCACCCTGATGATATTACTCGTGTCTTCCCCTCATTACATTTCTTCCCTCCTTGTGCAGCTCCTCGTGGCAGCAACAAGTGCACAGCAGAGAAGTTTGCTCCGTGTGTTTTCTTCCCGGCCTGTGCTGCTCACGAGGCCTATAGGCTAACGCTTATTTTGGCTCCATTTTTTCCCACCCATGGTCAACCTCATAGTGGTAGAAGAGGGTAAGGCCTAATAAGTTCAAAGACGTGAATTGTTTGTCCTGCATCGTCAGGCTGCAGCAAGGCCAGCCTGGGGCTTGCTCCTGCAAAGCCTTTCTGGGCTCTCCTCAGCCACACGGCCGCAGCGGCGCAGGCGGCAGAGGATCCGGCCACGGGTCTCTACGCGCTCTCGCGCTTCGTTCGTGTCATCCGGTCAGAGGAGGAGGATGGGGGGGGAGGGATTATGGAGTTTGCCCAGAGCACACGTAACCATAGACATGGGAGCCGGCACCTGACATCGCGTTTCCGTGTACCCTGTGTCCGTTTGACATCACCTGCTTCCTTCTGCCTTGCCTATTTGTCTCTTCCAGAATTTGGCTTCCTGATCTCAGTACCTCCTGCTGAGGAACCCTCAACAGGGCTATTAACTTCCTAACACTGCAGAAGAGTTTCTCCTTTGTCTTTTGTTCCTTTACCTTAGTATAAGCAGACTCTTGCCTACACAATTGTTTTGACAGTCATGATATTCTCTGCATTATCCTTTGCCATAGCCACTTCAGCAGCCCCATGTAATTTTAACAAACACCTAACAGAATCAAGACGTTAAAGTTGACAATAGCATAATAAAAAATCTCCTTTTAATAATGAACTGGAGCTGCCGTCATCTTGTTTTAGCAGAGTAAAATCTCTCCCCCCCCCGAACACTTTACAAAGCTATTACATAAAATGCAATGTTAAATGAACAACAAATTACTTTCCCTTTAGCTAGCTTTTAATGCTAATGGTGCTATTTATTCCTGACCTTTTGAAATATTAGATTTTTTAAATGACAACATAAAAAGAATTCTTGTTTGAAAACGCAAGCGACTTTAAACCACATGTTATTACTTGTAAGTATAGCATGCACATGCATCATTCATTTCAGTGTCCCATTTATGGCTAATTGGTATATATTTCAGTTGACATATATTGTTCTCCTGCAAACGTGTCAAATTCCTTAACGATGTCAGTGACAAAAGCATAGTGCTTGAGATATATAAATTACGCTCTTTACCATATAATCATTCTTATCTATTGGGAATGCTATTTGTGACAAATCATGTTCAAAAATACATGCTAAATTGATCATTTTTTTTAAACTTTAATATCACACCATTCATGGCAAGTCTTTGATTGAATCCTTAAATGTAGAAATGTTTTGATTTTTATCTGCATCATTTTGTAGCTTTTGAAAAGCTCACTTTATTTATTAAAGGAAGAGTAGCACAGCGCAGATCTTAAAATGTATCTTTTGTTATCAGCATAAGAAAACAAATGGGCTGTAATTGTGGATATGGAATGAGTAATTTGGTGAACAACGCTTTGTGCTGTAGTTTAGGTTTTATAATTCCTGCCAGAAATTACTATTATTTTGTTGGTGGGCAGCATTGCAATCAGAATTTTAAATATGGGAGCAACTTGGGCCACATATTTTCATTATATTTTAGATTGCCATGTGCAATGTATTTCTCTCCTATACTAGAAATCATCTGAGAACAATCAAAAAAAAAAAAGATTTCATGTGACTAATTATTACAGAGATATAGCAGTGCTCTTTGTTGTCCTTAGACAATGCTGTCTATAGTCATTACTTTGCTCCATAAAGCAGTAGGATAATGAGGTTCTATCTTTCAAGAAATACTTGAGTGTATCTTAATTTGGCATTGATGAATTCTCCTTCTTGAACCTCTTGAGGTTTTTCTAAATCTAGTTTGTCATATTAGAGCTTTCATCACCTAGCCACAGCTGACAGTGTTTATGTACGCATATTTATTCCCGTACCTCTCTGGGATGTGTCCTCAGAAGTTGCAAATAGGAATTTTATGATGTTATGCCCAAAGGCTGTTTTGTTCTTAATTTGAGTGTAAATCACAAGCTATTTTGCCACACCCTCATACTGCAGAAATACACAGTCTGTGTGGTTGTAGTTAATTGTGAAAAACCAAGGCTAAACTTGTTAGAATCTTCTTACTTTTAAAAATTGGAAACAGTTTCTTTGACAAAAGGCAATTGGAAGGAAACACTGGTTTTTGCCAAAATAAAGCTATATAATAAGTTCAGATGCCCATTTTTTCCTCTGCAAACACTCTCAAATTTGAATATGATGAAAGGGTAAAACGTATCAGCAGTTTTAATCATTCAAAACAGAAGGCTTCAGTAGAGGGCAGAGGAAGAAAGGAGAAGGTCGATGTGATGCTCCCACAGCCCTAAATGAAAAAATAATAGTGGCCTACATGCCACTTACTTCTAAATTGTGCCTGTGTACAAACAGAAAGAAGCAGCAGAGTACTCTTTAAATTAGTCTAAATATTGTATTCAGTTACACAATAACAATCGAGCGGCTACCGCACTTGCCAGCGTATTGAAGACGTGTATTATGTGAGACCCAAAGACAAAAGTTGCATTCAAGTCCCTCTTTGTGCTATGGCCCATGTAATTATTGTTGCGGTACATATCCTATGAAAAATCTTATGTTTAATTGCATTAAGTGGATAATTGCTTCACATCAAACCAATTAGGCAGGTGAAGGGGAAAAACAAGGGGATCTGAACCTCCAAAGCAGTGCACTTTTTTGCATAATAATTTGCATTATTATAATTTTGCACATTATTTTAGATAAACATAAGTCTCACTTGATCTCATCGAAAATAACAACAATGAACAATGCTGGTGGCTTGGGTGCCTCTGTTTGGGGTTTAATACATTTAGTGCAGTTTCAGCATTTGGATTCCCCTGGGAGTGCTGATTATCCTCCTTGGAAAGTGAGGTCTCTCGTGAGAGTGGTAGCATTTCTCACTCAAAAGAGGTTCTTCACAGAGGAGGAATATAGTTATCACCTTAACTACGTGAGACACGAAACACACAATGAGCATGTGTATGTCTTGCCTGAGATGATGGAAGAGCAGAAGCCATCCCCTCCTTCTCTGAACACCAAGCACTGTGTTTCCTGACCGCAGCCTGAGCCTGCAGAAACTTCCAAAGGAGCTGCTTAAAAATAAACCCCAACTCTTGTTTTAGACTGTCAACGTTTTCCTTGCGGTCCTTAATTCCTTACGCAAACACCAACCATCTCTCATCTGATGAGGGAATAAAAAACAGGGAGGAAGGATGCAAAAGGTTCTCCACCACCTTCAGCTCTCGCCAAGGCTGCCATCAGTCCCCTGGGAGGGAGGAAGGGAGTGCCTCTCCCCTTTGCTTGCAGTTTGGAAACTGCTGCCATCTGACCATGTTACACCCCTGCAGAGGCACAGTCAATTCTGCAGGGAGTCAGAGAGGAGGATGTGTTTGCTCCCCCTGCAACCTCAGTTTGCAATCATCCATCTCCAAACCCGCACAGGGAGTGAGGGTTTGGGAAGGGAGGCTTCTCCACTTCATTACAGAGAGACTGTAGATCCTTAAGCCTTTGCTTCAGTTCAAAAAGGAGTCAAAATATCATGAAAATCAGCCTCTCAGTCCCTCCCACTGAACCTGAATTACAAACCCTCTCCTGGCGGCCGCGACAGAAAGGACGCTGAAGGGCAGTTCATAGCAGCCATGTGCCATCCCTCACTGGGTCTGAAGAGAGACGACGACACGGCGGCAGAAAGGGGCATATTTTTGTTGCAAAGGACGATTGCACAGATCAACAACTTCTTTTTAAGCATGGAAAATGTTAAAAGTGAAGAGAAAAGTGACTGCACTAAAGAATAATTCTCCTTTTGACCCACAGAGAAAGAGGTGCCTAATGAAAATATATGATCACGGACAGTGTGAAGATAACTGTCTGATCAGATAATGGAATTGTTTTCAGTGATAAGAATGAATCCATTACTAATGCAAATAACGATAATAATTATAATTTGCAATACAGTAAAAATCACCTAGTCTACCTCCTCCTCTGACAGGAGACTGTATAATAAATTATAGGCTGAGAAAAAAAAATTCAAAGGGATAAAGGTTAAAAGATTAAAAAAAATTCTGAAACTTAAATGCTTAACAGGGAAGTCAAGACCTGAAAGCAGAAATTGGTGCTATTAAATAAAGCAATTGTGAAGAATGAGATATTATGGAATTGATTAACAAACCAGAAACCAAACGTTTCCTCGTATCACTACCTCTTGTCACAGATTTCAATAATTTTGAAAGAACAAAAAAGTAAAGAGTTGGCGTACAACAAGAAAATTAATTATTTAAGTGTCAGTGAATATGCTAATAGTACTCTGGGAAGATGAATGTAACTTAACACACAAAAAGCCCCCAGAAGGTTTCAATAAATTTGGGGAGTTTTATCCGTTGTTTTTGCTCTGCTTTGGTACCTGAAACAGGCCCAGCTCTTCCGTCACTCCCAGACAGGACTGCATTTGCAGACCATGCATATCTATAGGGCAGATCTTTGGGGATTCTCTGGGCACACCTAGATGCTCAGACCAATCCCATAATCTTCTTTGTTCATGTGAGGGCTTTGGGGTATGGAGACAATGTGAAAAATGCTTCACTTCACCTTTGTGGAGGAGTAGAACAGGGCAGATGAAACAAATCTTGTATTACCGAATTTTCACTATGGTAGACTGCTTTGCTGCCTACCGCAATTCTGCTTTCTCCAGCAGAGAGGAAATCGTGCTACACAGGGCTTACCATACATTGTTGGCATCACACAGTCATATAGATTTAGGTGATGGAGCACTGGGAATCTACTACGAGAGCATGTGATTCTTCCACACCAGGTAATTTGGAGCAAAATAGTACTTAAATGACCGAGTCTAAAGCTCTGTCTTCCAACACTCTTCATTTAGATCCTCGCTTTCCAAAGCACAGTATGTCCTGGAACAGCCACATGAGAAGAGCCAGGGATTTTAATGACAGAGGGTGTGTAAAGGAGACTTAAAGACCAGAAATGCTGACACATAGCCAAAGTAGGGCTGACTACCAAATGAATTTAGTTTTTAACCTCAGAGTGGAGCCTGGTTTTCTGCAGCTGCTGTATTTTATTGCATTTTAAATTCACAGTTAAAAGCTCAATGTATCCTGCCTAAACTTCCCCAGCAAGTCATTGAGGAAGTTAGAGATTTCTCACCCTCTTTGAGGTTTTTCAGGGCAGGATTTTTCGGGTAGCTGAAAAGCTCAACACACATCAGGTCAGTAAAGTACAAGCAGTTTATCAGAACTTCGACAGTACAGGAGTTCAAGGAAAATGCTTTAACGACGGAAATTCTAAAAGAAAAATGGGTACAAAACTTGCAGGTTTCATACCCATGATTTGTGGTTACCTCATAAGTGCAATTTATCAAAACCACACCCAGCTAATACAATATTAACTACTACAATACAATATTAACTACTGCAACAAGCTCCTAAGGTTTACACACGCACCCCTCAGATTGCATGCAAGGCGGCCTTTAATCAGGGTTTGCAAAAGTCAGAACCACAACGTGTCTCAGCTACTCACACAACGTTTCACTGTTTGCTGACACTTCTCCCGGGCTTTCGGTTTGCAGCAGGATGTGCATAACACAAGTCCACCGTGTGCGCGCACAGAACGACTCCTTCGGCACGGGTTTCCAAACGTCCTTCCAGCAACAAGAGGTTTATCTGCAAGAAACCAGCATCCACTCTCTAATCCTCAAAGTTGCCAACAGAGACATAAAAAAAGATCACAGGTCTACAAACCATGATTGAAAGACCTGGGGTCTAATTAGAGAATTAGATTCAGGGCAAGCATGAGACTAGTCCTCAGATAT
>NW_009260126.1:514561-516717 GCF_000687185.1 Egretta garzetta
CAGAGAGTCAGAGTTGACATTATGTAAAACTTTAGAAAGGTGAGGACAGCAAAACACAAATAAACTGCCTGAGTAGGTGGCACCATCGCAGCATAGGAAGGTTTAAAACCAGATGAAACAGAAGTCATGAGTATCTGGGACAGAATTAACACCGTTTTGCCGCAGTAAGTTGATGCCTGAGGTCCTTGCCAGGTACACCCATCTCCTGTGATGCTCTGACACAGCCGCAATTGCAGTCAGCAAAAATAGTGGACGGATTTGCACAGAGATAGAGAAAAAAAAAAAGAAGAAAAATCTGAAGGCACAATGAATGCTATATACCACCTGACTCTGCAGGAGAGAAATGATAAATGCTTCTGTGGGATATGATCAGTGTATTTTGTAGAATCTTCGATAAGTGTGTGGGACTCCTCAACCTTCGGTCTCATCCCTAAGACAAGCTAAAATAACTACCAAAATAATTTAAATGTGTTTTGGTACACCCTCATTCGTGTTACCTGATTCTGTCAAATGCCTTACACAATTATTAGACTTAAACACTGACCTTTTTGCCCTGAGCTCACAAAATATCCATCCTCCTGCCCACTCATGTGCTACTTGCTGAGGACTTTTTCATGGACAAGGCAGCTGGCTGCATGTTCCCAACGCCCTGCAGACACTGCTGCCACCTGGGACCTCTGCTTACACAGGCAACGCAGGGAGAACGTTATATGAAGGAGGATGCTGTAATGTTGCTTGTGGAAAACCACAGTTAAATACAGGAACCCTTGCAGATGTCATGCAGGACCAGCACCTTTTCTGCTGGATTTAGTTCTTCTTACAGTTTTCCTTCAACTCCACTCATTTTGAGGAGTCGATAGGCATCTAGATAAAGCGTGTCTATGTCGGGGGGGGCAGGAATGGGCTGAGAAAATAGATCCATTGTGATTGTCACTGGATGAAAAGTAAAAGCTGTGTGAACAATGCGTTACACTGCAGCGCTTTAGCGCAGCCTTGCTACGCGTTAGCGCGTAGGCAGTGACGGCACACGTACGGCATGCAGCCCGCTTGCGCGGGGAAGCACCAGGTCAGCGCCGAGGCTGTTCTTTGTACTACAAAGGAAGAGGATATGTTCAGCCTGGTGTCCGCTCTTATCGGCTGGCGGCAGACGGAAGCCCCTACTTGAGGTGCAGGGCTTATTCTGCAGAGGGAAGGAAATACTCCTTCTTGTCCTTAGGAAAGGGAGAGTCTCCTTTCTAACTCCTCAGATTACTATGGTGTCGCAAATTTTGGCATTTACAGCCATCAGTCTCACTACTCCTTTCTACTTTGAAACCTTCCCTGGTCTTCAGTTACTGCTGGAGCACACCAATGCCTCCCTCCTCCTACGTCCAAACCCATGTTACACACCTCTTCAGACAATCCTTTTGGTTTCCTTACACCCAACCCAGCATCATCCTCCTTTTACTTGTTGGCTCTGCTGCAGCACACAATATTCCCAGAGTAAGCTTGACTGAATTTTTCATTCCCCCGTGTTTATGTAAGCTCACCTGTGAGCAGTGACAGAAGGATCACAGCAGTTGCAATCTACCGAGCTCTTAAAACAACTACTTGCCATCACACGGCGGCAAACACTAAATCCTAGTTCGGTGACTTCTGCTCTGGGCACAAAGGCAGTGCTCCTGGGATAGGAGCAGGTAGTAAACTTTTCCCTAAAAAATGAGAAAATAGACACTACTTCAAAATTATAGCCAGTACCTATACAACCGTATGTTAAACAAAGAAGATACAGAATTTCTTGGTTTGCAGAAAAACATTTGCAGTTAACTGACTTAATATACTGCACTTAGTCCCTTCATATCAGTGAGGTATGTGCTCAGCTGCTTTTGATATACCCCTTAGTGATGCTGAGATAATCTTAGGGGTTTTTTTTATTCAGCTAGCTCCTCAAAATCTGTTTACTTCTGCATGTGTATTGCTCTGGCTACAAAGGATTTGAGGGTTTGGCTAACAGCCAGACTCCAAGCTCCCCTGAAGCCAGTAGGAACCTTTCTATTGAATTTAATGAGATCCACAACAGCCCCTGAACAGTGGAAAGGCTCCCTCGTGTAAGTGCTCCTGTCGTTTCCACTGCACTGTCAAAATTCGCTCATAGGAAATTGCCTCCTGGCTGCCAA
>NW_009260126.1:516772-552574 GCF_000687185.1 Egretta garzetta
TTGAAATAGCTGCTGTGTTCAGGCGCCGGTGCTGGCTGCCGGGAAGGAGCGCGTGAAGCAGCCTAGGAAGGAAAGGAAGAGACAAAACTAAGAGTTGCAATTAAAGGAATGTTTTTTAGCAAGGAAGGGTTATCAAGGCAAAATGGGTTTCTGGGCCATCCTTTGTAAGGCTGAAATACAATGAAAAATGCCAGTATGAGACAACCTTTGGTTAAGGTGAAGGGAGGAAAAAAGTCTGGATTGCAGTTCAGCTTCAGCTGATGCATTTAAGAGTGAAGGCACGTTTGAATTTGGGCATTATGCTTGCAAGAGAAGATATTCAATGGTTTGAACGTTTTTCAATAGAGGAGTTTGCAAAAATGTTTGGAAAGAATGAACTTCAAATGGGGAAACCAGGGTCTCACCTTCTGTAGGAGTCCAGAGAACTGGGAAGAAGGCTACGGAATTACAATATAATATAAATTAAAACAGGAGGGACATCATCCGTTCGTCAGTAGCAAGTAATTATGGTTGCAGTGAAATTTGTTGTAAAGGTAGGCGTTAAATTGCCATGTAATAGAAATGGCACCATTTACTACGAATACTGTCTTTACTATTAGAACAGTGATTTCACATTCCGGACAATTGGACAGGAATGTTTAGTGCAGTAAAACTCAGACCAGATGAAAAGCATGTTCGGTGGGAATTTAGACTACAAGGCTTCCTTTGAATGATTAGTTTGTTTCCTAAGAACGCAAAATAAAGATCCATGAAACTTTACAAGGAAAATCTCAAATGTTGACTCAATTTTTAAAGCTGTCTTATACATTAGAAAAACTACTGGAGCTGTCATAGCTGTTTTAGAGCTTCTGTACTTAAGTTTTTCCAGGATCTGAGGAAAATGCTCCCTGCATTGCCTGTGTAGCAAAATTTGTGCCAGATTTCTGAGCATGCAGCTAATGAAGTCAGTGAAGCCATTTGCGTGTTTCAACAAGGCATATCCATAAGAACATCCACATATTAAGTTGCAGGTGTGAAAACAGAATTGTCATGAACTCATAATCCCAAATGCATCACCTCCCCAGAGGCTACCCAGCACTCCCGACATTTGCTGTGATGTACTTTCAAGATGGCACAAGACAGTTTTTGCTGCAGGAAATTGCTCTTTGCATCTGTGGAACTGCACAGGTTGTAGCACAGACTCCTTTGTTTGAATATCCACCTTCAGAGCTCTAATTTGAAGGGAAAAAAGGACAAAACTACAGCGGCCCCACCACAAAAACGTTCCTGTGTGTTAGAACACAGCAAGGGATAATGAGAACTATTAAACCAGAATTTATTCCTAATAAAGTAAGCGTAAGTTTTCCAACATCAGTACCTAATGAGATTAGGGCCCAAATAACGGGCCTGAATCCCAGTTACAGAAAGCATCTGCAGTTCTCATGGATTTACCTCTCGAAAATCAGGCAGGTCTTGCACTGAGGAAGGGGAGTGTTAGAACACAGCAAGGGATAATGAGAACTATTAAACCAGAATTTATTCCTAATAAAGTAAGCGTAAGTTTTCCAACATCAGTACCTAATGAGATTAGGGCCCAAATAACGGGCCTGAATCCCAGTTACAGAAAGCATCTGCAGTTCTCATGGATTTACCTCTCGAAAATCAGGCAGGTCTTGCACTGAGGAAGGGGATTCCAAATCCATGGTCCTTAAGACAGATGTCTGGGTGATGTTTAATGTAGCTGCTTAGAAAACTGAAAGGAGAGAATCTCTTTGGAGATGTTGGACTCTGCTGTCATGGAGGTGATTTTATAAGTTGTTTTATTCCATGGCTATTAAAATGAAAACACTGTCTGCAAATTCCAGTAAGGATTTATGTGATCTTGGTAGAACCAACAATTTATACAAACTCCTTCCTATCCGGATGGGGCTGTTAACTTTAAATACAAACACACTCATATAAGAAAAACTTAAGATTCAGAAAAGCCCAGCAAAAGGGCCAAATTCAGTCAGTGAATGCAGGTACATGAAACTCCCCTGTAAACCAGAGCAATGCGCTAGAGCACTGAAAGCAAAATTTGGTTCTTAATGTGTCCCTGAAGCCTGTAATTATATTTCCCATTGTACTAGTAACATTAATTGAATGTTTAGCTGAAATCAAGTTCATTACAAGTTAAATACAGTACCTAGCCTATTAGGATGGTGTTTATAATTATAGTCATAAAGCACTTGTAAAACATCTTCGTTGTAGCAAATAGGTGGAAGTTGGGGTGTAGTGGCTCCTATGCACCTCAGTTCATTCCCTGCATCTTTGTGTCTGAGCAGCATGGCAGATTAAGGTGGCATATGCCACCGAATCGTCTCCACAGCTAGCGCTGACACTGCCGAATTTGAGAGGGACATGGCCTGCAACAGTTAGCAGAAAAATGTAATATTGCACAAACTGTTATACAAGTGTTTTTTTTTCCAGTGCAGATGGACCTTACTAAACATTCCTAGATCTAGAAACACACAGTAGAGACATATACTCTCATGCAAATACACCTGGTTACTGGCCAGCTTTTTAGCCTGATAACACAATTTTAGCAATAAACCAGCCTTGGCAAGGCCTAGGAGACGAAAGTCTTCTCCGATATATCAATTTTTGTATTTGATTTTCTAGCTCTCTCAAAGCATCATTACAGAAAATACCTCATCTGCTCTTCGCAGTGCCCAAAGTTTTTCTGCTTTTGGTGGGGCCCAAAGTCTTTCTGTCTTAATTCCAACCAACACCCTACTCCGCGCCACACCAACTTTGGTGGACGTTGAGTAATCCCCCGTGGTGGACTTCTACCTCAGGCACATATGGAGTCCCCCTAGAAAACACACAAGCGAACTAAACATGCAGCAGCCTCTTGCCAAAGAGTTGCGTGCGGCACAGGGCCTGCAAGCCCTTGGCAAAGACTCCAGGTGTCCTCACATCTGAAAGATTGAAGAAATCTGATAAGCAGCACATACGGTCGATGTCACTTTTGCTCAGTTACACATATGAAGGAGTATCCAAACGCAAGTATAACCACTTGGCCTTTCTTACTTTCAAAATAAATGAGGTTTCTTTTTATAGTATTTTTCAGAAAAATAGTAACACCCAAAAAGAAAAATTAGTTTTACTGTATTTTATTTGACATGGTTGACGACACAAGAACACTCAAGATACAATCCAGACAAGTTGTGAACAGCTCCAAACATCAGTGAAATCTGAATTTATCTTGCACAGAGGTGAACAAGACCACAATGTTTGGTTTTATAATATAGTTTAAGACTATTTCAAGCAGGTGAGTACTGTGACGTTATGCCCAACAACTTTTATACTATTCATCCGCTTAAGCCACTTCATATCATAAATATGCAGCTTATCTTGGCGATTAAATCTCTGCAATATATAATTAGCCGTCTCATAATAATGCATTAACACTCCTGTATATAAATATTGGTATATTCATACCAATGTAAACTGTCCTAACCATCACTGCACATTTATCATATTCTAGCACAATTAATCGTTCTATCACAATTAGCTGCTAACTTTCAGCCTAGAGTTAAGTAACTTGGACCCAAACTTGCAAGTCGCTGCTTAGAGCAAAATTTCTGCCAAGGCCTTCTGCTTTCCCCAAGGACAGCAGGCCTTGTCTTTTCAACATTAAGTTGCACAATGTCATCTGAAACCCCTTCAAAAAATGCTCTGCAGGGAATCTCCTGCAAAAGCATCAGAACTACTATTCTAAAAATGACTCGTTTCCTAATAAATTTCATGTTAATTTTACAGCCTAACATCCGTTATCAAAATGGGCATCCACATGCCACTTACAACGTTGTTTAACAGGGCTATAGACTACGGACCACAGCATAATATTCTACTTACAATTCTAATTCCTTAGAGAGACAAGCTAATTCTCCATTCTTGTATTTAAAGAGGGCAACGAGGGCAGCTGGGAGTTTGTTCAGTGGTTCAGTGCTCTGCAAAGATCAGCTTGACAGTGCTCTCATCAGACTGACTGAGGAAGTGCAAAAAAATATGCAAACCACATTGTACAGTAAGTGTGGAGTCATTTCAGCAACAACCCCCTGCTTGGATCCAGATGGAATCTTACCAAGGGTGAGTAAGAAAGGGCAAAGAATCGCTACTGTGCAGGAAACTATGCTTCAGAAGAGCTGCAGAAACTGCCCTTAGCATTCCCTGCAGACAGGCTGGGAACAGCACAAAAATCACGGGCCACTTGATCTTGTGGTTTGCCTCCTCTTCAGGGGTGGGGGGGGTGTGGTTGCAGCCATTAATTAGACCAAATTCTGTGTTAACCTAAGGCCACCGGAAACAAATCTGTGCAGAATTGGACCAAATCAGTTTAACATAGGATACAAAGACACCAAAGCCTACTTTTCTATAAGACTTTTGACTTTGGGTAGATGGTAGCGGTAGACAGACTGGGTCTTACCTGCAGCAACAATAAATCAGCATTGCCTGTCTTTGGAAGGTAGTTTTGTGTTTGTTTTGTTGGGGTTTTTTTGAACTAGAGAAGATCCTTAATAAACCCCCAAAACCTAGTGAAGAAGCTGTATATCCAGATCATACTATCTAATTTTTAACTTGGTTTTACAGGAGGATTCATCCATTATTATGACGAACTGCTGGGGATGGAATGGTCACCATCTGAAACAAAGAAATTAAAATCCCAGCAACATACTAGTGCATCTGTGCAATATGCTTAACTGGTACGACTTGCATTGCAGGAAGAATGCTGTATTCTCTGACACACCAACACTTCCTTCCTATTATTATAAGATCAGCCTTTTACATTTCATATCTTACCATCTTTAAAAGCCTGTAATTACAGAAGCTGATTGAGAAACTATGTTATTTAAAATTAACAGCTGAATGAAATCAACAGAGGCAAAGAGCATTTTTATACAAGAAAATAGCACTGTAGAAAGAAAGAGTCTGTACAATATTTAAATATTGTATATACATAAAATTATATTGTTCATAACTCATCTTAAACTTTCTCTTGTTTGTAAACCATGGAAAGCAACACACAAAAAAATCCCAGTATTTAGCTTTTAAAGCGTTTTGCAGGCAGCAGGAAACTGAATGCTAGCAAGCACACTTTGTAATTATAGAAAGTATCCAGCCGGATACTGTGACTAGCACTCTCCATAGTCCTTTTTTTTTTTTTTTTTTTTTTTTTTTTTAAAGCTGAATGCAGGGACAGATTTCACATTCAACTAGGGAATTCTGCAGGAGACACAGAAAACTCAATGGTAAAATGCAGTAGACCAGTTCTGCAGCTCTTTACTGTGGTAAAACTCCAGGCTAAACACAGAAAGCTTAAGTGCAGGACTGGAACACAAATTAGTGAAATAATTGATAAAGCTCTCATTTCCCAGAAGTGTCAGTAATGGATTTAACTCATGCTCAACTTATTAGAGATGACGGTTTAGTTTAACAATTAACATTGCAAAGTTTAAAAAATGTAATGAATTCCAGCAGGTAATCAGGCAGCTCTGTATAAATGCTCTGAATTTTACGGTGATTCTACAGGTTAGTATCAGTCTGCCAACTTGGAGTGGGGTTTGGATTTGAATCTGAGCCTGTCAGTTCATGGCAGATATAGATTGTAGGTTTCAGAAGTTATCCACCTGTAGCATTTTGCAAAATAAAAACCGTTCCCATTGCAGAAGAATTTTTTTTAGGTGAACGTGCTTAAGAAAACATTTTCAGAAAGTTACTATTTGGGAAACAAGATGCTACCATGACCATCATTGCATTTCACCTGCATTAGAGACGTGTGCTCGTAGCCATGTAAGGAATGCTTTACTAAATGCTATTTGCAGTTTCATTCTCTTCGCTTCTGCCTTCCACTTTACTGGCCATTCAACTCAACCCAGAAATACGTTTTACTCAATTAAAATGTATGCTACTGAAAGTATTTGATCTGGGACATTTTCTCTCTTTTAAGTTGTTTAAATCTTCCTGGAGAGCCATCATCTAATTGTACTTCCAAATCTTAACACAAGGGATTAACAAGAAAAGACATATAATCACTTGGAGAAGTGCCTGATAAACCAGATGGGTCAGAGGGACCTCAAAGGGCTAGAGACACGTGCAGACAGGCACCTCAAAGTTCAAAGGGAAGTGCAAAGTCCTGAACCTGGGGAGGAACAACCCCATGCACCAGCACGTGCTGCGGGCCAGCGGGCTGGGAAGCAGCTTGGCAGAGAAAGACCTCGGGGTCTCAGTAGAGACAAAGTTGAGTATGAGGCAGCAATGTGGCCTTGCAACAAAGAATGCCAATAGCCTCTGGGGGTGCATTAGGAAGAGAGCTGCCAGCAGGTCAAGGCAAGTGATTATTCCCCTTTATTCAGCCCTGGTAAGACCGCATCTGGAGTGCCGGGTACAGTTCTGTGCTTCTCAGTACAAGAGAGACATGGACATGCTGGCCTGAGTCCAGCAAAGGGTCATGAAGATGATTAAGCGACTGGAGTACCCGTCATGTGAGGAGAGGCTGAGAGAGCTAAGACTGCTTAGACTCGAGAAGGCTCAAGGGATGCTAGGAATGCGTATAAATGCCTGACAGAAGACAGTAAAGAAGATGGAGCCAGCATTCTCAGAGGTATCCAGTGAAGAAACAAGAGGCAATGGTCACAAATTGAAACTCAAGAAAAAACTGTTTTGCAGTGAGGGTTCTCAAACACTGGAAGAGGTTGCCCAGACAAGTTTAGGCGTCTCCATCTTTGGAGATACTCAAAACTGGACAGAGTATCCTGCTCTAGCTGACACTGCTTCAAGCTCAGAGACAGACAGTCAATGGATGTCACCTCCAACCTCAGCTATTCTGTAATTCTATGATTTCCAAAGGAAACTAATAAAAATAAGTTTAGAAGACCCAAAAAGGGAAATAGGTTTGTTCTTAATAACTTTCCAAAATATAATGAAGGTAATGCTAGCTATTCAATCCAGCAGCTAGTTCTGAGAGCTTTGACAATAAAGGCCTTGTTTTCAACCTGGAGCAATCAGTATTAGGCTCCTTTTATACATATATTTTTTTCCTAAATTTAATTTTAAGGGTGTCTGAGGATTTTCTTTTCAGTGGGATCTCAGAATTCTAGAAACTCAGTTCCCATTTCTTTAAGTCATTGATTTTCAGCACTTAAAATTTTGAAAGCACAGGGCAAAAATCAAAAGAACAAAAGAATACTATAGACCGCTAATTTGTTCCCATTGCCAGAGGATGGTGCTGTTTAAACAGATACGCCTCCTACAACAACCACATGGGTTAGTGAGTTTTTCTTGGGAGGAAGAGGAAGAACAAGGCAGAGAGATTACAATTTTATATATTTTTAACTAATCTTCAGGAGCCAACAATAATCAGTATTTACTTAATAAGGGTAGATCTTTAAGCATGCTTGAGTAAGTTGGGAACTTTCATTACCTCTGTAACTTTTGCTCCCTAAACTTTTTAAGGTTCTTTCAAAATCCAGTCTTTGGTCATCAAAGGGCACAAACACGACATATCCCACCTTCCTAGCTGTTCTCATATAGCCTGCTGAAATTCAAGTTGATTACATGATACATGGAAGTCAAAAAATGGAATAGTGGAAGATCAGTCTCACAAACAGGCTGTGGTGGGGAAAATGGGCTGTTAGTAGTTTAAGAAATCAATACCAACTTTGACACTTTTAGAGGTGGCAACATCAATGGCCATGGCTTTGATTTCAGTGTCCCCAAACTGCATAAGCGTTTTGATCTCTCGCCGGTTTGGCACTGAAGCATCAGTTCCTGTGAGATCCAAGCGAAGGGTGCCACACTTTTTCACTCCAGATTCGGTGATGAAGCTGACATTATCTTGTTCTGAGCTATAGATATTGATCACTATTACTAACTGAGAAGGTTTGGCAGGTGTGTAACTGCGTGTCACAGTTTCTCCAAGGGCTACAGATTGGTCGGCTGAGATAAATTTGTCAAAGACATCAGTGCACCAGCGTGTGCCGTCTTTGATTAGGAGCTTCTCTGGTGGATGCTTCCCTTCCACAAACCGATTGAGCACACCCACACCGTAGGTGAGAGGTGAACGCCGCACTTTGATGACAGCAGGGTCTAGACCAAAGAGAACAGCTCCTTTGAGGATGGTGAGCCCCACATCCTGAGGAATGATGACTCGACATCTTGAACCAAAAGCACTCTGGACAGCTTGTTGGAGTAACGGGGATTCAGCGAAGCCACCCACCAGGAACAGAAACTTGACGTTGGTCACTTCTGGCTTATCAAACACATCACCTAAACAGAAACAGAGCCCATTCAATAGGGGAAAATCCACTGTGACAAGGCAATGCAGGTGAAACTCCTAATGTCCAAGTGCACTGAATGTCCCACACACATGCACAAGATCTGAAACTGCCACTTCTATGCCTGTGTTGCCACTCCCAGCGTGCCCTAGTTCCACGTCTGCAGTCTATTCTATACTTTATTTCACTGTGAATGGAAACTTACCTCAAAGCATGCAATATTTCTAAAGTGGCACTTAAACCAGAATTTTTATTTAGCTTCTACCAGTAAAGGCAGACACGGATTTCTTGCAAAGAAATCCTGGCAGTCACATTATGGAAGGTAGGGAAACAGACATCATCTTGCCTCTTCATGTATCAGTGACATATTCCCAAACCTAACTGATTCGCACACCCTTTACTACATGCCAGGTAAGTCACCCCATTTTAAATTCAGTTATTATTTCTGACCCTAACATCTTTACCACAATATGTACCATCTGCAAAATAACACCTCCTTACATTTTTACAGATGTTCCTTCTTAGCTTAAGCCCACATTCCCTACTTTCAAGAAAATCATACAGTTCAGTTGTAGGCTCACCCTTAGTTCAAATAACAGAGGCAGCATGACTGAGGTATCTGTCACAACTACTGTAATTCTGGCCCTCTACCTCTCTGCTCACATTCAAGCTGTTCTGCACTAGCTAAGTTGTGACCTCTCAAAATTTATCTAGTAATTCCTCACATATAACAAGTAAAGCTGGATATTCCACTCCAAATAGAATTCAATTAGTGCTTTGTAATGTGTAGAACAGCAATACTTTTCTCAGTACATATATTATACTCTACTTGATAGAAACCCAATCTTTCACCAGGAAAACTTTAAATAATAAATTTTCCAATAAGCCAATGTCACTTCCCATTACTGGATAAATAAATTCAGTGCTGCTTAAGCCATGCCTGCAAGTACTTTTACCATGATGCATCATTTATTATTTGTGATTTAGAGATGTTAGTAATTTGGATGGTCATGAACAAATGTGACTTTCTAAGTCCTTCCACTGAGCAGAAATGAACTAGAGGTCTTAATAATAGGAATAATCAGAAACCAGTTACGTTGCTGGCATTATTTAGTTGTTGCCTGAAATAGGGAAAAGAAAAGCAGGATCTGGGTTAGTCAATGCATTTCAGCCTTCTGAATGCTTGCAGCCCTGGGAGTACAGAGTAATTGAAGCTCAGACAGTAACAGGACTAAATCACACTCAATATGTGATGCCCTTTACTTTTATTATTTTCTTAACTACATTGTAGAGAACTACAAGTTTCAGAACTAAATTCCTTGCCCACATCTGGCGCATGCTAGGGGGGTTGTTTTGACTTTAAATCCAGTTACTGGATTGAAACAGGTAAGTGAATCTTCAGTTTCAGCTCAGCCGGAAAGTGGAATTACACACAGATACGTACTGAGGTGCTGAACAATCTGGTCAATGGTAGGTTTGAAAAGAGCATTCATTGCATCCGGGCTCATCCTCAGCATTCCCTGGGAGGACCACTTCACAAAGTCCACGCTGGAAAAGAACAGTTAGAAAGGACATTAAAACATTACAGCTGAGCTGTAAGAAACAGCCAAGCACTCACAAGACACACTAAATAAATAAATGGATATATTTACAGAATCTGCATGCATTTTGCTTTGAAGAACGAACCTCGCCTCACCCTAGCCCCATACCAACTGCAGCAATGTAAAATTTCAAGGGAGAATTGTTATTTTTGCTTGTCTAATTGCTGTTTTCTTTGCCTGATTGCCTTCTGTCGCATTACCAATGCTCAGCTGCTTCCTGAAACAGCTGGCAGTCAATCCAGTGCTCGCTCATCTGAAACAGCACTGATTCATCTCCAGAAGGGCAACATTTAGATTATAGCAGTAGCAGGCCAAAGCCACTGGAAACACACAAGGAGAACAAGCAAGTATGGGAAGCCTCAGGAGGCAGAAGGGAGCACAGCATTTTTAATGAAGCGTTACACTTGTTAAGTGAATACAGGCATTATATTATTCCATCACTGATGCACATCCATATAGCTCAGCAATCACCTTTTCATTCATGCACATTACATGTCACCTTTATACTCTTTCTATCCCGTTATCCAATTAATTTCATTTTATTTGAAGGGAACATTTAGCATTCCCTCTAAGATTCACCATTAAAACTATTAATAGGGAGATGGTCTTGCGAGGGGGACTATTTCCAGAAATTTTGAATTATTTCAGGAGCTGTCTTATTTAGGAAGTGACTCCGAGCTGGATTCCAAGTCATTTAGGCTTAAAGCACATTTACCAATAACTTCAGGAAGAGATGCAGGAGTTTCAGCCTGCATACTACATTCAATATTCGCTGGATTAAAAAAGAGGCAGAAAGAAGCCAAGATACAGGTACTAAATATCATGTCATCTGCTCTCAGGTCTGAAGCATTCTGCCCCAGATTCACAGGCTCTTTTGTTCGTTCCCTTTGATGCCATTAATCTCCAGGTCTCCCGTAGTATATAACTTCCAAAGATGCAAAATGCCCCCTTCTACCTTCTCCTCCCTTCCTTTTAGGTAGCAGCCCGTGACCTTGTCATTTAGGGTGCTTTCTTGAATTGCAGGTGCAGGGAATTATGTCTCCCCATCTACTCAGCAAATGCTCTAACTCTTAACATCTAGGAGAAAAGAAAGCCTGCCATCACTTCAAAAGAAGGCAGCTTTCCTCTCGCAGAGCTCAGTGCAATAGTGTATATTTTCATCGGTGATCTTGTATTGTTTGTAACTTTCCTCACGTCACAGATACACCTTACACATCTCACGCAAGATCTTGGGCTTGTTCCAGGGCCCAGGCCTCTAAAAATTAAGGTTCTAGGTAACTAACTTTTAGACATCAATTTCTGTACTTGATCTGTCCTTCCTAATTAACATGTAAGAGACTCAAAATATATGGTCAAATTCAGGAAAGCGATGCAGTGGTGGTCTAAAGAAAGCCATAGAAAGCAACACCAGGAGAGTGCAAGTCTCATACAGAAATGCTCTTGCAAGAGATTGATCAGAACTTTTCACTCTGGAAACTGCACTTCAGGCAACCCTACTTTCTCATGCTTATAATACATTTTTACATTATTCTTTCAGTCTACATATAATTAGGGTATTTCAAGTATCTGTCTTTGCTACCAGTAGTTAATTCTGCATCCATGTGGGTTAAATCATCTACTCACTTGCTTTTCCTCAAGGCATGTTCTACACTGTGACCTCGAAACTTCTTGTAATAGTCAATGAAGGAGAAAGGCAGAGTGATGTTTAGTGGATTGGTCCTGTCTGGAGCTGCTGCCCGTTTACGGGACTCAAACGCTATCATCAGATCTACCCAGGCAGCAGGACGCTTGATTTTAAATTGCTCAATAAAATCTTCTCCAAATATTTTACACAGGAGCTTTTCAAATTCATAGTCCACACCTAAAGAACCATATGGTCCACCTGTATTACAAACAAAACACAGCTTTAATATTCTGAACTGCTTACCAGATTTCAAGTTGACTACACATCAGATTGACACTACTAGGACTGCCACAGGAGAAGCTCTAAAGAAAAAGCTATCTTTTCTAAATATAACAGTTGGTCTAATACAGAACATAATCTTACCTTTGCTTCACTTTTACTCCTATACCATCATAGCCACTGTAACATTACCACTATAAAACAGAAACATTTTCATTAGAAGCAAAGGAAACTGTCTCCTTATCAACATGTGAGAAGGTGTGAGCTGGACTCATATTCAGTAGTAGGCACGCTTGATGTACAGTGTCCTGTTTGCTCTTATGAGGTTGTTTCCTGAGGTCGTCTTACAGCCACCAAGACTGAGAATGCTCAGTGATGAACCATACAGATGAAGACTAACTCAGTATGGAGACGCAGGAACAAACAATAGGCTGTCTCATGTGGGTAACAGCTTAGACACAGGACAAAGTCAAAGGCAATCTGGAGTTCAGGAAGGGAATATCAATCATATCTTTGCTGCAGACCAATCATTGTGCATTTTTCCCAGGCGACTGTAGACCCTCCTTGTTAGACTGTCTGTGAAATTACTTGAACATATAAGCTTCCCCTTAAATCCAGGGAAACTTCTGTTCTGCCAACAGTCGCTTCACAACAAGATCCTTGCAACTCTCAGCTATTCATATCTCCACAGTACGCCTCTGAATGCCCGGACAGAGCAGCAATACACAGGTGACCTCTCAAAGGACAGGAAGATGATGACTCTGCTAGCAGAATTCAGACCAGGACCATGGCAGGAGGTCATGGCCTGATTGGGAGTAACAGAGAAGATGGAATTTCCTTACCCTTCTAACATGAGGTTTACCATCCCAAAGCATTAAGTGATTTACCCTTGCCTGCTGACTGGCACCTAGGTTATACTGATTTTGAATGCTGATGTTATATTTCAGGAAGAACTGTTAGTGACATGTAGTGAATAACAGAAGCATACGTTTCCTTCACTGACAAGTAAAAATATTACATAAATAAAGCAAGCAGTGGAAGTGACATTACCTGTTGCCTTGTATAGCTCCTTAAGATGTCCTTCAGGGAGCCTTATCTGATGGACAGTCATATCCACTGTGCCACCTCCACTGTCAACAACGATGTAACGGTCACCTAGTTTGCCAAAGGAACAGGCAAATGGTATTTACATTAAGGTTACCACAACAGTGTATTGCAATGAAAACTTTGCAGGGGCATTATCACCATGACAGATAATGACTTACAGAAAGTCATGAATGTCTATGCTGAAGACCTGATCTTTTTTAGTAATTATGATATAATGATTGACAATAAATATGAAAATCATATGTCAAAAGCTATTGATTTAGCACAGATGAGAAGTGGTTTAGTAGAATTGCTCATGCTGCTAGTGTACCTAGTAGGTTACCAAATGAATACAATGCCATATTTACAAGGCCTATTCTGAGGAAAATATTCTGGTTGCATTTTAACACCTGGATTCCTTTCTACCATCTCCTCAGTATTTTTCTAGAGCATACAGAATAGAAGTTCAGCTTTAGTAACTAAAAGCAACACATGAACTTGTATTTTTTTCTTTTCCTATTCATAATCACTGTGAGAACGATGCAGTGCACAGCACATTTGTGGAAACACAATGTTTGCCTGCAATATAGAACCAGTGAGAGCAAAGTCTATTCAAGAAAGGACACTACCTTCCTCCAGTTCAGACCAGATCTCTCCTATGACGTTTTCCACCAAAAAGGTACGACTCTGTCGATTACGACGGACGTGTTCCTTAGCTAGTCGTTGAGAAGAGAAAACAACACTGAGTGTAAGAAAGCATGAAGAAGTTGATCTCATAAGCTGCAGGAACAAGCGCAAGCAGGCTGACAGATCTGTATGTATCCCTTCTTAACAAAACAAATGAACAAAAATTCTTGTACTAGAATCGGGAACAGGATGATGCTGTTTCTAGAAAGGAGGAGAAATGTTCCTCAGCCACACTGATCTTCCTTGGTACTAACTGGATTAAAACCAATGACACAACATGAAAGCTATGAACAGGTCAGGTCTGATTTTTTTTTTTTTTTTTTTTTTTTAATATTAGGGTTTTAAAGCACCGTCTAGAACCAGGAGGGCTCGCAGCCAGTGGCAGCCCTGACCTGAGGCCAGGGAGACAATCCCCACATTTCCAAAAGTCACTGCTGGTTTTGGGTGCTCAGGCAAAGACGCCTCCTGAGCCTTTCAAGACATTGGTCTGCCTTAAAACAAGCAGCCAAAAGCACTGCTTCTCAGATTTATAACTTCTAAAGGCCACAGCGATCACCAAGTCTGACCCCTCATAGTATTTTAAATATACACCATTTAAAAATTAAACATAATTTAGCAATACTATTATAACAATAAACTTACAAAACTTAATTGCTAGTTAGACGTTAAAAGCTGCAGAATAGTCTGTGAAGAGAAAGAGTAGTGAGAGCCTTTGCTATTATGCTTCTTAATCAGCTCCTACACCTGAATGATCAGAAAATGACTCCCTGCGTAACCTTCACTCACCTTCACAGGCATTTCTATAAAACACTACAGAAGAGAGGCATCCTGTCATGTATGACAAAAAATCATTCTTTCTGAAAACACCAGCCTATGAATCACTGAATGCCTTTTGCTTCTTGTTGCTATAGCGCCTACCATCAGAGAAAGGCCAGGGGCTCCACTTGCAGCCGTATCCTCCCCACAAAGCCCCTACGATGCAGGCAAGCCACATCAGCCTCGCCGTGCTGACTTAGCAGCACACAGCGAGTGCTTAAACGATGAAGCATTCAACAGAACAAGCACCAGGTCCAAGCAAGGGCCTGACACAGGGCCCACAGAAGTCAATGTGCGTCCTTTCATTCACTCCTGTGGGCTAGAAGTGAACACAAGAGCCAGTCTTTAACTATGACTGAGGTAAGGTTATCCTGGCTACTATGAACAGTAAAATTCTTGTTTTGACTTCACAGCAATAATATGGTCCTTGGAGTGCTTCTCTCTGTTTATATTTAAAGGGTTTTTCTCCTTAATCTGTTCTCCGCTTGCCTTGGGTGCCTGCCATGCCTTTATGAAATTTTAATTCTAACCCCAAATTAATTCACTCCAAACTTTGTTTTCATTAATTTTGACATGAAACCTCTCTCATCCCCAATAGCTTTTACCATACAAAGTCAAGAAGGAGAATGGTACCCCCCACCCAAGAAAAAGCCCATTAGAGAAGTTCATGATCTGCCAGCTTCAAAACCTTAACCAGAGAAACTCTTTTCTTTTATTATTTTCCCAGAGGCAAATCCCTGTGTAGCCTGAAAGTGAGTTCATGTAATATCACATGGAACTAGAATGGTTCAGGACACGAATGAGGGGGACAGAAGGTGAGGGGCCCCTGAAGGGACTGTGTCCTGAAAATGGACTGTCCCCTGTGCTCTGCGTGGGCCTCCGCAACACTGAACACATCTGACAAGTGCTGGCTAGGAGAGGCACAGATGTGAGAGAACGATGCAGTGACTCTGCCGAACAAAAAAACCCAACACCCTCTGGTAAGCACAGGAATAGCTTTACTAGCTTAATCTTCCATTCGCCTGTACTGTTTTGACCTAGTAAATGTGATAAAATACAAATTCTTCTGAAAAATGCCTTCTGGGACAGCCTGGCACGCTACCACCACCATCGGCGCAGCTGTTACAGTTCACGCAGACGGGAAATCCCTGCGTTATGCAGCAATCACACCTTACTGCTGCTTCCTCTCCCTTCTGTTTTTCCTCTCCTGTTTTCCTCCGGTCTCAGGTAGGATACCAAGCTCAAGATCTTTGGTGACGAAGGATCTTCTGGCAAGTGACTTAGACTGAGGTCCAGTCTCTGTAAGTCAGTCTTCAAACATTGATATTAGCAACAGATCCCAGGTCAATACATCAGAATTGCCTTATCTAGTTGCTCTTCTACAAGCAGATAAATTCATTCCTATATTCCAGTACTGTGTGTTCCCCTGGGTGTTGAAAGTAATTAATGATATTTCATAAAGATCACATCAAAAAGCATCTGCCAAAACTCTGGAGCACCTCAGACTAAAAGTCTCATTGCAGACCCAGTTATTTAACACCGCTTCAATAATGCAGCTAATCGAGCACATAATTGTTTCCAACAAATTAAAATTAAAAAATGATCCAACAGGAAGCACTGATTTTAATTAAGGCAGAAAATTACTGTTGTGAAAATACTTAAAGACTCCCACAACATCCCAATGAAGTCAAGGCGATGAAGCTACCTGTGTGCTAAAATTCAAGCATGTGCAAACATGTCTGCTGGATCAATGCCTAAACCAGTCTAATTACAGTAAATAGCTAAACAGTTTATAAAAGCAAACTGATGCTAGCCCAAAACATTTCAAGAGAGCAAAGACAACAAGAAATGGTAAGTAAACAGCCCTCATGGACAAAGCAAACTTAGGCATAAGAATCTAAAGAAGTGAGTTAATAGAAGTAGTACCCTGTGTAAATCCAGTTCCAATAGTGTCACTTGGGCTATAACCATTGACAGGCGCCCTACTACTCAGGTCTATCATCTGGTGCAGGCGGAGCTTTCGGCAGTAGATCGAGGCAGCCTCGGGTTCCAGGGCAATGATCAACTGCTCGGGATTTTCAGGAGATGCCATTCCTGCCTGCGAGAGAGAATCGATCAGAGAAGTGGGGTGGGAAATACTGCAGCCTAGCAGACCCTCTCCAGCACGTCCCCAAGCCTCTCCCCAGCTGGCGGTTTCAGGAGCTGCTGCCTCTGGCTAAAGGCCTTGCTCTGGGAATCCTGCCCAGGACGTACAGCCCAGCTTCGCAGGCTGTCACAGGGAAGTGTGCATGCACTTACCATGCGAAGGGGCTAGCCCAGCGGCTGGGCACGCGACGGGTGGAGAAAGGAAGAAAGTCGTTTTGGAACCTGTGATGAACGGCCTAAAACCTGAACTCCTAATTAACCTGTGGAATCTCTAATTAACCTGTGGATCTGCATGCTAAGAGGGGCCCCAGTCTGCTTTAAAAAATGAAGGAATATCTTCGGCCTCTCCTCCCCACGATACTTTCAGTATGTCCGTCTTTATATCCCAGATATATATAGTCCTTGATGAAATGGACCCTCCCCACACTGTGGAGCTTAATAGGAATATACGATACACTTTGCCAGTAATGCATCTGTTGACTTAAACCCAACATTTTCTACTTCAAAATCCACTGCTTCCAAGCACATTCACTTTTATAACATTTTCAAAATGCTCAGTTTATTCAAGGACTCAAAATACAATAGGGCAGGTTCCCTGAAATGTAATGGAAACAAGCCTAGAAATAACCCCACATTATAAAATCAATATTTGCCATTCTTTCTATTTTCTTTCTGGATTTTCAGCCTCCAGACACACAGATTTTTCAAGAAGCCACAAGTTCTCATGTAACCACATCACTCTCAGAGCTGGGCTTAGAGAAAAACATCAAAGAGCAGTTGACAAAACTGTGTTTTCATTTATTTTCTCCTGTACTTCCCCCTATGTATGATTTTCTGTTAAAATAGATAAAAATACCTTCCAACTCTTTCTGCTCAACTTTTGGTTTACCTGCTGTTGTTTTTCAGTTAAGTGAAAGCATGCTAGCAAACAAATAAATGTATGAATATTTTTCTGCTTCCATGGTCAGTCTTCCAGCAAACTTTTCACTTCAACTCATACACAACGCACCATGGTGGCTCCAGAGCATCCCCAAAACAAGGCAGACTCACATTGGGAAGACTGCGGACCTGGACTGGAATTTTACTTCCTTCATACAGTCACACTGTGGGCTGTGGGACCTGCTGGCAAGTTTACACCTGCAGCTAGAAACTCAGAGTAAACCTTGTTCAAAAAAACCAATACTGGGGTAACACTTGGAGACATAAAATTGTCCTTCACATTTACTGACTCATTTGCCCTCTCCATCTTAAGTAAATAAGATAAATAGACTTTTATAGAAAGCATCTTCCTCACTGACAGTAACAAAAAAGGAAAAGCAACAACAAATAAATTCCAAAGTAAGAAAGTAGGAGTTAAACTAATCACAGTTGCTCATTATTTTAAAAGCACACCTCATGACTGGGATCATGGCCACTTTACATCCTTCATTGTTGTTGGGCAAAACCTTGTGCTTCGGCCCACTGGACTCAACAGCATGATCTGGAACTAGTGGAACTGTCTGGGAAGGAGGATGCTGCGCAAACGCCACAGAATATCAAACCTTGCCAGCTACGTGGCAACACATATTGAAAAAATATTATACTGAAAAGAATGTTTGCAACCAAACTTTCCAAATTTGGAAAACGCAGATTTACAGCAGCCAGATTAACCCTAAAAGATGCAAAAAGATTATCAATCGAGCACAGGTCCAAGCCAGACTCTCCTGCTGTCATACCACTTCCATGCAAGCATGTCGGCAGGCACAGGCTTAGATAAAGCTCTGGAGCTGTACAGGGGATGAAGTTTTGCATTGTGCCTTAGCATAAATCCAATCTTTCCTCCAACCGGTCTGGATGTACTAGGCACAAGCAGGGTTGGTTTCATGCCAGCTCACTTCAACATCACTTATCTCCAGCTGAGCTCTTCTACACACAAAGATCTAATTTGTTGCATTGGAAAGGGCAACATTCAAGACATGAATCAGTACTTGGTCCCTGACAGATATTTATCTAATCTGCGAAAGAATTCCAAAAATGTATGGTCTCTGTACACAAATTATCTCAGCCCTTTACTGTCTTTGCCTTTGGAAAGTTTTGCTAAAAGCCTAATCTGAATCTTTCTTGCTGCAATTTTAAGGCCAGCACCTCTTGCCCTATCCAACAAGGGCATGGAGAACAAATAGCTCCCTACTACCCTGTTGCAGTTTTCACATATATTAAATCCATTACCGTGTCCTGTGAGACCTCTGAATCTGAGCAGCAAGTTGTTTGTTTTTAATATCCAACAATGTGCATTACTTTAGCGTGCTCAGTCTGCGCCATGCACTGGGCACATGTAGTAGCACAGAGAAAGCAATTCTCAGTCTCACATCTAACCTACGTACTAAAAGAGAAAATTGTATTTTAGGGAAAAAGCAGTTTTTTGCTAAGGATATTAAAATTCAAAGGCTACATCATAAGTATTTGCAGAGGTGACAAGAACTGAGTTGCACACACAGGGAATGCACTGCTATTTCCTAAATTGAGGGGGGGCGGGGGAAAAGATTGCTTTTATTGCAAAGTCATCTGTTCTAGGGTAGATTTTGGTACAAATTTCCAAGGGTGGTTCTGCAAAAAGAAAACAGTAAACCATCAAGAGTAACGCTTGCTTCCTCCCCTCCTCCAGCCTCCAGTCTGTGCCACAAGCTTTTCACATTGCAGCCTGCACATCAGGAGAGGAAGGCAGTGACCTGCAGCGGATGGGCTCAGATCCACGTTCTCAGACCCTCCGAGTATAGCAGATGCTATTCTTGCTACTTTGCCTCTCTAGATACTATTTTAACATACTCAAAATATGTCCTGAGGAAAACATTCAACAAAAACGACAGTTTTTAGCAGTTCAAAGCACAGCTGATCCTAACAGAATTTCATGAAGAAAATGTTGGGTCTTCCTGTTAAAAAGCTTTCCTTACAGAGTTTGAAGGGCCAGTTACTATGAAGAATGAGTTATTTCACATCATAAAAAGACTATACAGGAATCCTGCACAGTGAAAGGTACTAGGCATCCAAAATATATAAATTTTTATACTTACATATATATGTATTGATCAATACGGACTCTATTTCATACCTTGTGTATGCAGTATTGCTAATTAGATCATCAGAGATAGCACATTACTGTACATATATATATCCACACATAGCACAGAGAGGGAAGGGGAGATGAGAAAGAAACATAAATACATACATACTGCTGGGGAGGAATGGAGCAATAATGTTGTTTTAATACAAACTCTGAGAAGATGAAGACTTAGGAGGCAGTCATTACAGCCAAGGAGAAAGGGACAGATGGGAGAAAAATATCGAGCATGCAGAGAAAGAGGAGTGAAAACAGCAGGCGGTCTACACAAGGGAACGGTGATGCATTCACTAAAAATATTAACTGTAGAAATTTGGGGATTTGCTATATTTTATATTTATTTCTTTCTATCTGCTTCACTCCATGCCCTCGCCCACTGCTGCCCAGGTACTACTGTAACTAAGAACAGAGATTCACAAGTTAACAGGCTTCAACGGCACAGATCTAATACTGATGTCTCGGTATTCAACATTGCATGGATCATTCTGTCAGGGGGACAGATGCCTCACATTGCTTTTGCCTAGTGCAGCTTATAGCAGACTTTATAACAGAGACTTATCTTGACTCTAGTCTGGTAAGGAGATTTTCTTTCTGCCATTATACTCACTAGCAGTATAAACCCAGTCATCACTTAGGAAACGTGAAGAAAGCAGACAGCGGTTTTCCCAAAAATGCAAAATGTGGAAAACTCATCATGGAATTACAAAAATCCTTTGAGCACCAAAAAGGTCTTAAAAATTAATTTATTTGCAGGACATTGCTACATTTATATAGCTGGAAGAAGCAAAGAACACGATGAAAAGAACTGCTTTAGAAGATTGCCCCAAACTCACTTTGCTCATCTGCCTGAGCACTGGGATTTCATACTTTGAAAAGGGAACTCCCAGATTTTCACCCACTCCAGTAAAACAGGTCTGTGAGCTGGTGCCAGTGCATTGCTGTTCATTTGCCAAGATGCATCACCGACAGCAGACCTTAAAGTGCTTCAAAGCCTCAAGTACTGGAGCACAAATAACTTCACCATCCAGATGCAGGTGAATTCTCAACCTGGCACACTAGATCTGCTTTTAGAGCCAGAGATGTGTCACCAGATGAGAGCCACAGCTGACCACAAATACATTCTTGATTCCCTGAACTGTGTCAGCTGCCAAGTGTTAGACTAATTCAACACTAGCAAATATTGAGGTCTGGACTGTAGCTCAGTACAGCAGTCTGAGTATTTGCAGAGAACTAAATGATACTCACTCATTCCATGCTCAGAATCTTCATTACTACAGATTAAAAGATGCTGCTTTTAAAACCCAGCCTCACAAGCCATGATGCACAATGAAAAAAAGCGATGCACATTTATTTTTAAAAAATATTATAATGTATATGGCCTTAAAGACAGCACTATAGTAGAATATTCCATGTAGTTTGAGCCTTTTTAGAAGGCAACGAAAGCCACGAGGTAGGCCTAGATGAAAAGCTCCTATCTCTGAACACCACCGTAATTAGCAGCATCAGCATTTAGCTGGAGCACTCCTGTACTTTGTCACACAGCCAGGCAGAACCCTGTTGCTCTATCAGGCTTCATTCGTTACACCACGGTGAGCTCAAAAGGAAGAGCACAGTAGGAGATACGCCATCATTGACAAGGTGCGCGTTTCCTACGACTATCCTTTCAAACTACTGAAAGTAAAAGTTAGATCTCCTTTTTTGCTTTTTCAGAAATACACATCAGGCACCTTTTTACAGGCAAACAAAAAAAAAACATGGACTTGTAACACAAGGAACATGCCTTATGTGGAATGCACCCATTTCTTTGAGCTTCTGATTAAAAGAACTACAGGCTTAAATAGTGCAAAAACACCCACCCCCACATACAGAAAATAGCACTCCATCTGTTGAATTTAAGATGCTGATTTATTATTAGAATCATATGTTAACTGGAGTCAGCCCCATGCTTTTCGTATTCATCTTTATTTCCTTGAGCTTCACCTGCCTGGAAACCCTCTCTTTCATGTACATCCATTTCCTCTTCACTCAAAAAACTTTCTAGTCAAACTTGTTTTCTGAATACCAAAGCTTCTGACATCTCACAGCTGACAGCCACGAGGGCTGGGAGGCTCTCAGCTCACACTGCAGCTTTTCCCATTGTCAGGGAACACATAACCATGCTTTCCAAGGAACATGCCTTATGTGGAATGCACCCATTTCTTTGAGCTTCTGATTAAAAGAACTACAGGCTTAAATAGTGCAAAAACACCCACCCCCACATACAGAAAATAGCACTCCATCTGTTGAATTTAAGATGCTGATTTATTATTAGAATCATATGTTAACTGGAGTCAGCCCCATGCTTTTCGTATTCATCTTTATTTCCTTGAGCTTCACCTGCCTGGAAACCCTCTCTTTCATGTACATCCATTTCCTCTTCACTCAAAAAACTTTCTAGTCAAACTTGTTTTCTGAATACCAAAGCTTCTGACATCTCACAGCTGACAGCCACGAGGGCTGGGAGGCTCTCAGCTCACACTGCAGCTTTTCCCATTGTCAGGGAACACATAACCATGCTTTCCTGCACACAGCAGCCTATTTTCCATCATTTCTGAAGCTCCTGCTCTTCCATCAATGCTGGATAACACAGGCAGGCACACACACTTTCACAAATCACTGCATAGGTCTAGCTTACTTTTGGAACCAGATCTTTAAAAAGGGCCAAACCTGCACAATGAAACTACACAGGGGCACAACAGCAGTGATCAAAACACTGCCCTGTCTTGTGCAGACTTCCCAAAAGCTTTTCTCCATCCAAAAGGAAAGTATTGGTCAAGCATTAGAACAGGCTACCCAGAGAGGTGGGGGAGCCACCATCCCTGGAGGTGTTCAAAAAACATGTAGCTGTGGCACTTCAGGACATGGTTTAGTAGGCATGGTGGTGTTGGGTTGACAGTTGGACTTGTTGATCTTGGAGGTCTTTTCCAACCTTAATGATTCCATGATTCTATTTAAATTTATATGTACAATAATTAGACTTTTATGTCCCTGAGGTTGTGTGGAGGATGAACAGTCTATAGCATGGCTGTCAAACCCAACCAAAGTTGTGGGCTAGGCTAGTGCTACCCTGCCAAGCTAGGAGGGAAAGCAGCAGCTCATGGGACCAATCCAGCCCCACACAGGCAGACTCTGAGAAAACTGATAACAGAGGGATCTGCCTTAACAATATTCTGCAGCATGGGGGGTTGGGAAAATGAAAGCATCAAATAAATAAACTAAAGGATGAGGTGCATTTTACCCCACACTTATGTAGGATTAGATTCAACAGTTCTTGCACCTTGGTGTTAACACAGACAAAAAAACCCCAATCTGTTAAGATGCAGCTGTACTTAATATTATAAAATCAGCATCTTCCTTATGGCAAAAATATGGTGAAAATATATGTATTAATCTTAATACAGCCTCTGAAAAAGGTCCAAAAAGTAAAAGAGAAATGGTTAAGAGTCAGTACGTACTGGAAATAATGGATGTACAAAGGCGCACTCCACAGATTTAGGATTAATCAGATCTGTACAGGCAGCCCGGTCTGTTCCCCTGCTTCACTAGAACCTAGAGCCAGGGCCAGAGCGAGCTGCAGCTGGGTCTCCTTCAGCACTGATGCTCACACTGGCTTGCAGAGTGGTGGTCTTCACCACTGCAGGAGCAGCACAGAGGCCACTCTGAGCCCTTGATTCCCCTGTGGTCCAGGGGGTAGCTCAGGCCAGTTCTCTGAACGAGAGAATATAATCTGATCAAGACCCGTTTTTTACCCATTTAGCAACATTTGCTACACCACTTTCAGGGTCAAATGGAATAAGTAAATTATTCCAACATATACTCACAAATTTTAAAAAGTGCATTTTCTCTGGATAAGAACTGTACTTGCACTCAGAAGTGAATTTTACTTTCTGTTGCACTACTAACCAGCAAGATGATCCTGGCAGACTCTGTACTCCTTACCAGCTCAGATTACCTATCTGTAAAATACACATACTAGTGCCTTTGTCCTTTATGCATTGAAAGCCACTAAAGGAAAACATTTTGTAAACTAATAAACTAATATAGAGTCATATACTATATTACCTTCATGGCAGTTAAATTCGATCTTTCAGAAAGAGAAACAAACTAGGAATGAGGTCTGATTGTATGAGTTCTAATTTACTGACTTGATAAATTTTCTATTCATCTAAGACCTCATTCAGTACTGCGTCAGTGCCACAGGCACTGCATTCACAATTAATAAGACATTTCCAGATACAAAAATGTAGCATAAATAGACTAAATGGATAATCATGTGCAAGAGAAGAACCACCCTCAATTAGACAGTTGGAAAAACAAGGCACAGAGGCAAAAAGCCTTGGCTAACGTTGAGCAGGAACCCACAATAAGGTGGGAATTCACTCCGCAGCCCCAGAACTCCAGTTCAGCATCCCAGCCAAATGCTACTCTTTGCCAAACAGCAAGCATCAATTCCTGCATGTGACATGCAGCAGAGCAGAAGCTGCAGGGACAGCTCCACCACAGCCTTGGGTCCCTGTTCTGCTTTCACAGTTTGCCACCTCCACCAACTGCTTTAACTTTAATGACTTCTGAACCAATGCTGCAGACCAGGTGACTGTGATGATCCACTCTTCTGCGTGGTAGAAGACCATTTTAAACCTGTTTTAGCACTAAAGCCACACCTGTAGGCACCAGAGATGAATTTTAGAAGTTGGACTCCATGAAATAGCTCCTTAAAGATAATGCGGTTCATTAGGAAATGAAGCTCTGTGGGACAGCATCATTCAGCCAAAAAAACAGAAGCTGTGAATTAACATCAACAGTTTTCTATTTTCCCAGATATTTACTATAATTAGTAACAATGGGAAAGCCGTGATTGCAAGTTAAGCACCGCACAGCCCGCATGAAGAAAGTATTGTGTGACTGAATCAAGGCAACACAAAACAGCAGTTGGAAATAAAGTGCCTCGTGAAATACACACTGTTTAAACTAATCAGTTCATTGTGCTAACAGATTCAGAACGCCATCCACTTACTGCCCTGGGAAGTGAGCTCTTCTCTAATCCCCCTCCGCTTCCACTAGCTAGCACTTTCTCCACTTCTATGGCATCAAACGGGGAGGTCACAAATAAACAACCGAGATCTAATTACAGAGGCAGAGCATGCCAGGAAAGAAGATGAGCAACATGGGAAAAGACTCTCAGCATTATCACGAAGAGGCGCGTAAGGGGGAGCTGGGCTGGCAGGGAGCGGAGCTGGTGGGTATCACAAAGCTGGATGGAAAGCACAGTGCGTGTAGCTTCGCTTGATCTTCAGCCTTGAGACTTCAGAGGCCTTCACAAAAAATGTCTGAAAATCACTACGGCATCACACAGACCGATGCTTTGCCATTAGTCTTCAGAGTGATGACGAGTACCACAGTACAGTAAGTATCATGAATAAACACAGAGCGAGTTCAGACAGCCCATTTAGCTCAGACCACTTATCTGTTCAAAGACGGATTCTTAAAATTGTTTAACAGCCACAAAACAAATGGGATTTTCAAAAGCACACAGATTCCTCCTAGTGACCACAGCAAAGAGGCCTACGTTTGCCAAAGGCGGGAGGAAGAGCTGCTGGGTGCTCCCCTCATTTCAAAAATTCATCCTCAGGGTTTAAGAGCCCAGACGAAAACTAAGAATTAATGTCTGCCTGTTTTTTTTACACCCAGTCAAAAAAACGTTTGGGTGGTGGTTGATCCTGCAAAGACCCGACATCTACAATGTCACAGAGGCGCTTTTTGCTTTACAGAACCAAGAGTTTTTTGCTTTCTCCTGAACAACATTTGCTATACATACATGCATATATATAATAGATATACATAAACGCATACATTTTCACACTATTGTTGCCTGTTGAGCTAAAATTAGGTTTGTGGCACAGGCTGTCCTTTGGCCTATGCTGATCAGGTGCCACTGATATTCTGCATTTCACAAGTGAGACCACAGTGGATAATTATCCCAGCTGCAGAATTCCTTCACTGCCAGCTTTCCCATCTGTACAGTTAAGTGACAGGACAAAGATACTCATCTCTCTATGAGAAAACTGCTTGAGATGGCATAAATGAAATCTAAGGCTATGCTAAAATAGTAGCAACTTCATTTTGCAGACAAAAGAAATCTAAATTGTGAAAGATGAAAAGCAAAAAAGCCATTGGTTTAAGGGAGCGGACACAAACCTGGAAGTTAAGAGACCCCTGTAATAGTTTTAATTTATTCACTTTGCACTAGCATAAGTGATTAAGTAATGTGAAAGATGTAGAAGGATGAACCCTAATGTAAAAATCAGTCTTTAAACTGTCTTTAGGATTTCGGGATTATCCTAAGACCTCTCTGAGACCCCAGATATCTTCTCTTCTGCCACGAGGAATCAGATACTGTTACTACATATTTATACAATTTTTCCTTGCTTTTAAAATACCAGAGTGTAGGCTCTGCGGTCCCATTTGAATTCCCAGGGCTTGCCCATACCAGAAGCTCATACAAATTAACTAACCTGCATAAAATCCACAGCCTTCAGGTAGGCTGAACTTACTGCTGCTCCCACTTCAGAGGTGGAACGCACAAGCTATGGACTCCTGGGGAGAGAGTGTTTAGGTGAGATCCCCTAACCTGCAGGAAATTGGGATAGATGATAAGGTACCTCACACTCGCACCCACAGAGCTGGTTCAGTGAACTTCACCAGACAAGATACAAATTAATTCCAGTTAATGGCAACGCTACTCCCCATTTAAGAGGTTGTGCATGAATGTGTATGTTGAGGGGGCAATAGGTTTAGATTAGCATTTTATTTATAATTAGAAAGTTTTATGGTGGAAGAAGCTCTTGGATACAAACTTCAAAAAGCTGGGATAAAAATATATAATAATTGTGTCAACTATTATTATTATTAATTCCAAAGAAGCCACCGGAATCACTTACATCCCTCCACTACAGCACTTTCTTCCTTGTTCTTTCTCAGTATAAGTATTCACGACTGCTAATTTCCATGAGTAATGGCTACAGAATGAGCTCTGTAAAGGCTACCAACAGAACACTTCTGCACCCCGCAGTTCAAGACAGACATGGAGAAAGTGGAGAGGGTCCGAGGAGGACTGCTAGAGAAGATGTTCTGTAAGGAGAGACTGAGGGAGCTGGGTTTGTTCAGTCTGGTTACGAGGTGGCCAAGGAGCAATCTAGTAGCTGCCTGCAGCTATCTGAAGGGCAGTTACAGAGAGAGCAGAACACACTTTTCTCAGTCTTGCCAGGAGATATAACAAGGGGCAACAGCCACATATTGCAGCTTGTAGAGTTCAAACTGGAGATTACAAAAGACCCTTTTCACTAGGAAGGTGATGCAGTGCTGGAACAGGCGCCCAGAGAGGCATCTCTGTCCTTGGAGATTTTTAAGACTTGGCTAAACAAAGCCACTGCTGAGCTGGTATAGGCAATAACCCTGCTTCAAACGGAAGGCCAGACTAGATGATCTCCAACAAATGTTTCCAAAGAATGCTTCCATGATTCAAAAATGGTGCAGGTACTACACACTGAGAAAGACCAGAACTGCTGGTAGGAATCCTTCCCAAACGCCAAAGACCTACACACTTCCTCATTCCTCGTCTTTGAGTGCCATGTCAAATCCTTGCCTGTATCAGGGAGAGGGAGCCCATCGTGTCTGACAGTATGACAGCAGTGCCAGACTCACTGTAACAAGCCTACACTTGTTCAGGGCCTCACAGGTTTCCGTATGGAGTTCGGTCATCTCTGCAATTAGAACTTTTATTTAAGTGTCTTGGGATCAAAAGGAAACATTTGGCGTAATATACTTTCTTTTTTTAAAAAAATCTGAAAGCTACACTTTTAAAATCTGAAAATAAAGAGAGCACAACAGTCCTAAGCACTCCCTTAGTCCTCAAAACCAGCCATCAGTGACTTTAAAAAGTGATTCAAAAATAGGGAAAGCTGTTAGTTCAACCCATCGAGGATGCACAAATTGAGTTTACAACACTAATACAATCTGCACCAAAAAAACCCTGCCTCAGTTTAGTGTCTGGTCAGAAAGGGAAATTCAATTCCTAATTAATTCATTTTCCTGTATTTGGTCATAAAGAAAAAATGGTCTTGTGCTTAAAAGCATGAGAATACAAATAGCAGACCTGGACTTGAAGCTCAATTCATCTGTATTTCAGCTCTGCTACAAGCTTCCCATGTAACATTTTGCAAGTCACTTCAACCAAACTTTGTGAAACAATCCACTAAAGCAAAGACATCAGTTTCTGAGTATCCAACTCAATACCAGGGTATACAATGGAGCTATTGCTGAACTTTTTTGGAAGGGGTGCTTGCACTCTGAATAAGCAAGCTGACTTTCCACCACACACATACGTGACCATGCTACTTAGCAAGCTGGTTTGGACCAAAGCATAATCCATTTGATATTTCATTTCTGTTTACTAACCTATCAATAAAACTACTCCTATGATAAGACATAAAGTACAGCCCGTAATATTGCTCCCTCCTAACAGCTGCTTAGAAGCTATGGCATTATCCCATTCTGAAAAGCAAGAAGATAAATGTGGCACCTGGAACTGTAATGAAGCGTGACTTTTACTTTCAACACACTCTGAATAATGAATTTTGTGGAGTTGCATTGGCTACAGTCAGAACTGCTGCATTTGTGTGGTCACTGATTAGATGAACCAATTTGTTACAGATGGCTAGGCTGTCTTATTGAGATAAATGTCTTTGCTAAGCATGGTCAGACTGCCTCAATTTATTTTTCCTGGGGCTGCTGTTACCCAGCTAAGAGTACAAATTGCTTTACCTGTGCATTTCCATACTTTGTATTTTATACATTATTTTATTCTTTGTATTTTCAATTTGAACCCAAGTTCAAATTCTTTGGGACTGTAAGCACTGTTTGATTCTATTATTAACACCCATACTCATCAGATCTTCTGGATTTTGTATCGTAATTTCCCTTTTTTAATTTGTAAAACAACAACATTTACTAATCCTAGCATATAATACAAACCCTTGAAACTCCTAAAATGCATAATGCAATCCAGAGAAGGATGAGAAGCAGATAATCTCAAGGGCTCCTAAACTCTATGAAGGATTACTCAGGGAAACATGAAGCTCTCCTGGGCAGTAGGAGCAATGAGAGGACAGAGAACAGGAAACATCGAATACTGAATCCCTGTATGTGACACTGACAGAAGTGCAGAATATTGAAAGAATACACTATCCACTATATAAATGTTACAAGGATTAAGATTATACTTCTAGTCCAAATGCTAAGGTAAATAAGGCTCCTTGCAGAAAACAAGAATGCTGACAGAAAGGGCTCCTCTCTGCCAAGCCTTCCAAAATGTCACCTTCCCCTCGCATCAAAGAAGTCCTTCAACTGGTTTGTCTTAGTTCAAAAACCTGAGGAAATTCATAATTTAAAACTGTGCTGTGACAGCTCTAATGGGGGAATGTCACCCTACCCCAAAACTAGAAGACACGTTCTATGACTCAAGGAAAAAGGCCCTTGGGACAACCTTGAACTGTTTTACAACTGTCAGACTGCCGATGCAGAAGGTGAGCAAATCACACAGAAACGTCTGCAAGCTCTGTATTCTAACATCATGCTTTCACTGAAAAAATACGTCTTTAATTTTTGAAGGGCTGTTAGTCATTTGTTTACTTCTCTAAGGAAAAAGACTATTCACGCTGAACTTCCATGGAGGTGATTTCTGGGTTTTACAGGGCCCTGTGGACCTAAAGGCTAACGTGGAAGGAAAGAAGCAGTGTTCTGTCTTGGCAAAGGTGAGAGATGGAAATCAAAGAGATAAAAAAAAAGAGTGTGTATGCAAAAAGGTTCTGCAGTCTACCTGTGCCTGTACCTCAAAAAGCTTTTGCGAACCACTGGCAAGAAAGAAAGATAATTTCTTGCTACATACAAGCATGGCACAAGTTTTCTGGGTCATCATGAGAGAGAAAAGGATTTCTTGTATTTGTGAGACAGAAAAGACTACCAACAATTGCAGCAGACCTTATATCCGGTTATTTTGGTCTCAGAAGTAATCCCAGATATGTAGACACAATTTTCTAAGGGGAACAATCTTGGATCCCTTACAAGATGAGGAACAACCACAAGACTCTAAAATCACCAACTTTTTTCTTTGCACAACAGGCTACATAAAATCTCCGAATTGCTTGTTCTGTTGTGCCCCTGCCCTTTCATTCCTCCAAAATTTTCACAAGTATTGGGACCACAAATAAATCCAAATTAGCATTACTAAAGCTGACTCACATATCGCTGAACGACAACATGCTAAGGGACAGGTTATGTTTGTTGACATGTTGATGGTGAATGGGACCACAGCGGCATTGAGTACTGAACGACAACATGCTAAGGGACAGGTTGATGGTGAATGGGACCACAGCGGCATTGAGTCCACATTTCCACTAGGGTGATGCTGCTGCAGCTCACTCCTGCGTGGCTCTTGCCGCAGATCCCATTTGTGCAGTAAATGAAAGCTTAGCTCCAAGCGGCATTACTAAGAATTTTTTGCTGCATTACATTATAGCCCCCAAGGTGCAGGAGGACATTAGTTGCAAGTTTTATGACTAGCGCACATTAGAAAAATGGAGCCATTAAATTCTCATAAGCTTTTCAATTTTTCATGTTATATTTTTCTATAAATGCATTTTGTACCATGGGCACGCACCAGTTGCCACAACAGCAAAGCCTGTCTCTCTTCCTATTTAAGTATCTTCCTCATGTCTCAGGCTCTCCCCTTCCCTTTGTTTCAAAATACCCTCGTTGTAGGTCCTTATGGCTTGGGCTGATTTTATTAAAAAAAGAGACACAAGTGGCCCTGACTCAGATCAGTTTCGCCAAGAAAACGATATGCTTGCTACCTTCTGTTAGTTGCATCTTATTTTGTAGCTTGAGCCTTCTAATTTTGCCTTAACATTTTTCATTATAGGCCCACTTTCAGCTTGTATTTCTTTTCTCTGTCTCTGTAAGTGAATACTGGCATCTAAGAGATCTTTTAGACCGATCTATTATCCTCCTCCATTGTCCTTTCTATGAACTTATTACAAACAATCCTAACCACTGGCTTTTTAGAACTTGTCCACACTGATTTATGTTTGTTTGTGGACTTCTGTCACTCCCACCACTCCTCCTGATTGTAGTTCAAAGCTTTTCAGACTGTCTTTTTCTTCTTTTGGCTGGAAAATCCCATCTAGCAGTTTTTTCTCCAAGCAGGGGGAAGATTCTAATTTTTGGCTATTTCTGTTCATTCCAGTGCCCTTTCAGGTAATTTCTAAGATGGTGAGAAATATGTTCCACAGCTTTATAAGACAGGCACAGATCCATCTACCTATTCTTACCTAGAATGCTATGAAAACACTCTGGTTTACTTGCTTAGCAAAATAAAACCTCCAAATATTCCAACTTGTGCCACAGAAGTGGACAAACAGAAATGTACACAACTGGATTAGCAGATGGCTTTGCCAACTGCCTCTGCTTTCATGTGAACCTGGCTGGGTAATTAAAATGTGTAAACCGAGATCAATTAGTACACATTTCCCACTGTGCTGAGTTCCCACTCTGTCATCTTCCCTCCTCAGTTAGCTATCCTTTCCTAATTAGACATAGCTACAAGATACAGAATCCTCCCTAACAGATCACTTAATAAACATTTTAATCCTTATGATTAAAAAGATCTTAATATCACAAAAGTGAAAGCGTGGACTCAAGAGAACCCCAGAAGCTGCAATAATCAGGATGGTCAATGCACTAACACACTTCTGCCTCGGCTGCCTCCACTAACGAGTACCGTTTCAAACAAATCACTGGCTTCCCAGTGCTGCTTATGCCTCAGCATCATTGCCTTTTAATGTAGTTTATAGCAGGAGTCTGTTACACTGTGCCCAGACAAATAAATTTTGGTTGCATATGGCTGATGTACCAAAGAAAATACTTTAAAAGGGTAAGAATACCTCGGCTTCACAGCTATCAATCTGGTTAAGTCTCTCTATAGTCATCTTTTTAAAAATCAAACATATGCCACGTTTTCATTATCAAGGGATTTTATGTGCCGTCACATTACTCTCTCATCAAATCTGTTCACTCTTCTCTGAAGGTTTCTACAGAGCAGGGTAGCACTGATCAATGTAATGTAACGTAACCCCTGAACACAATGTGTTAAATAATTCTCATTGTGTGCATTCCATGATGAAACTGATGTGAAAACTTTAATAAACATTCAGCATAAGAGCCAGTTAAAGAAAACCTCTGGAATTCCAGGCTCACATGCTTATTCCTAGAACCTAGGCTGCCTCTCTGTTTATTTATACAAGCTTACCATGCAAACAATTTTATTTGCTATTTGTAATTGGAATATAAATCTACTTTGGAGTTTTAGAACTCCACTTCAAAATCAAAAGTTAGTATTAAAAGAAAAGAACCCTCAATATCTCTAAGTAGACCAGCTAACTGATGTTTGTAAGATTACAGAATATTTCAGGCAAGTTTATGAAAATGCACTATCCTTCCCTTTCCTTTGCTCTGCCCTGAGTGTAGCTGCTATGCCATGTTTTACTTTCTTATTTTATAGCTTCTGCATTCACATACTTCTGTCCCGCTCCAAACTCTTCCTTAAAACCTTATTCTTATTGGCATGTTCAAGGAATTCCAGCCTGCAGGTTCTGCTCCGCACTTACTGTGCCCAAAGACTTTGTATTGAAAGATGAGCTGGAAGAATGCCTTTACTAAAAAGAAACACTCCACCAAGAATATTGGATCTTGCGTTCTTCTAATAAACAATCTACAGTGCCTGAATTTCATTTGGATAAGGGATTAAAGGTGCTGCTCATAGTAATATATTAAGACAACAAAGTGCTGCTAAGACTGAACCAATTATTCACGCTTACATAGATTTCTACACAAATGGTCTTGAACACTTTTAGAGTTTCACCTTTCCATTAGTGGACACACAATTTTCTTTTTTTCTTTTTGCGATCAGTAATACAAGATTAACAAAATGCTGAATTTTCTTATGTCATTACAAACTCAGATGACACAGAGGTGGGATCCTGGTTTTGTGTCCATGTCCACACGCCATTCTGATGAGGCTTTAAATGCCAGGCCATGCCCACGAGCAGGATGTGGCTCGCCTCCACACCTAAGCTGCCTTTTCAAGTTGGGGTCTAAAACTCAGGCCCAGTGCAGGTAGTTGCATTTGGCTGCTTCTGCAAGGACAAGAATAAGGGCAGGTCCCACCCACATGGGCGGGATGGAGTCCTCCCACATGCTGTTCAACCGGACCACACTGCAAAAGTCTCCAAAATAAGAAAACATATCAGCAATTTGAATTTATTACTCACAATGCGAGTTCTTCATGAGAATGGGATTCCCTCTAATGCTGGTAAATACAGCACTTCTGACAGAACTACACCAAGGCAAAGAATTTGAACGAGAACAACTAGGACACAGAAACAAAAAAAGTTAACGCTATTTATGATGCCTTATATTTCACTGAGGGGAAACAACGGGAAGCCTGAGTGATGCATCCTAAGAGTCGTTAGTCAGGATGTAACGAACACAGATGCAATGCACACTAATCCCAGCAGACACGCTTTGGGAAAGGAAACTGAAGCCAAAGTGGGTTCTACAGAGACGACACTCTGCTCTGGCCACAGAGCCCTCTCCAAATATGACCAGACCTCAACAGGTGTCACACAGCTTTCAGAATATCTCTGGATACCTAGGAATTAAGCATGAGGGACAGGAAGAAGCATCTGTGGACTGTTACTCAAGAGGAAAGTAATTTTGATTCAGCAAAGTGAGGTTATAAGGACATGCAACTCTCTGCAGCCTACTTAGTCCCTCAGGAGGCCCCAGAGAGCAAGACAAATGAGAATAAACAAATACCTGCTTCAAAGAGGTAACAACTCAAATATAAAAAGACTTAAGAATACAGGAAGTACAATAGATGAATACAGATGGGTCAGGCAGGGTCACAGCAAGAAGCAGTGAAGAGCAGCTTTCACATATCAGTAGGTCAATCACAGTCAAGTTTTTGTAGGTGTGACAAAACCCAGCAACTCAGAGAGGGTTTCAGAGGAGGAAAATGAGTTAGCGTTACAGATGTTCATGTCCAGGACATGCAGCTTATGTCGGAGATGTCACAGATGAAGGAGTCAAATGTAGGTTGATTCCCTGTCAAACATGAAGCTACAAAACCCTTTCGCAGTCGTATTCTGAAAGGATACAAAACAGGCCAGATGACAGTTGCCAAAGCCAAGGAAATGATGTTGCAGTAACCAAGATGCAAAATCAGAGACAGCTTTGATGAAAGCTCAGCAGTGCATACAGACAGGAGAGGCTGTCATGCAGACGGAATTAGCAGAATTTTGAAAGAGAGAGGAAGAACTGTGAGCTGAAGGGAACACCCGGATTACTCATTCAAATGAGAAAGCAGCACAGCAGCTGGAAGGGGGCATCGCGGGAGCCCTTGGGCAGATTAGGATTTCCAGGTTAGCAATGATTTGTTTAAGGCAAAACAGAGATGAGGGGATATCAGAGAGGCATTAAGATTGTGGGCTGCGCAAAAGCTGATGGATGCCGAGTGCAGAGGCAGATCTACAACACTTTTTACTTGATTTCAGTAATTCCATGCAGTATTTAGCTTTGCCTAGAAAACCACTTAACCATTCCAGAAAGGCTGGGCTTTAAGCACTGATCCAATGACTGAAGTCGTTAATATTTTTCTTCTCTTAGAGCTACGTCACTGGCCACAGATTACTTAAGCAGACCTCCACAGCTCATTAACATTTCCCACTAGTTAACTCTCAGCTCAGACTAGTGGTTGTACCTCAGTGTGTTTCCAGTAACAAGGTTTCTACCACTGCCTTTTCACCCTTTTCTCTACTCCATGCCCCGGTTACTCTTACGACAACAAGCTCTCACTTTCATGACGCTTGGATGTTCCAAGAGCTAGCAACAAGGGCTGCAACTTCTGATCCGTCTGTACACACTGGTTTGAGGAACATGTTGGATCCAGCAATAGGAATCTGAAAGACCGAACGGCAATGCAGAACAACCCTCAGTTTTCTGCACTTCTTTCTTCAACCCCATTACTTTAAAAAAATCAACTGAGTGTGCCAAGTAAACATCAATTATTTCCCTAAACTCTTATGTTTTCCTGCAATTGATCACACACCCCAAGTTAAAAGCCTTGTCAGTCCTTGCTATTTATCAAGCTTGCCGACAGAAGTACACAATCACAGACACAACCACAGACACAGACACTAATTAACAACATTCCATTGTGCCACAAATGAGAAATGCCAAGAGATCTACCTCACCCTGTCCTGCTCCTTACACAGCTCCCGCTTCACGAGCACACATGCACACAGACAGCAGGCAGACAACAATATACAAAGATAACGAATGGGTCTCTAGTGTTTCAAATTTACCTACAACCGTGTCCTTCCATCAGAACTTTAAGAGTGTTTTGCTTCTGGCACTAGCATTAGCAATCCCACAATAAAGACTGTTAAGAAAAACGTTGCTCAACATTAGAGATAGTTGGAAACAGAGTTAGAAAAATCTGGGTGCTTCCCAGGAGCGCTCTGCAAATTACTCATGAACTACGAGATATTTTACAAACTGTGCATCGCATAGCTGCTGCCAATGGGTTACGCAAGTCTCTGACCAAAAATAAATAAAACAAAAGAGAAAATTAATATCCTGATGAAAAGAAGAATGTGTACATCTTGTGTATCAAAGACGCAAACTAAATTTGAAATAAAGGACGTGTATGGGAAGTGCACATATTTGGGGGGGGAAGGGTTAAAAGGGATAAACCTCTTACTGGTGAAAATAACAAATAACATTTGAATTTAATTTTATATCCAGACTATCCGGTCCACAGTCCTTTCATTCCTACTGTGGGAAAATGGGAACTGGAAAAAAAGTCCCACTGAGGAGGCTCTTTGCTTTCCCTCCTCTTCCCCCCCCCCTTTTTTTTTTACTTTAAAAGTCTGCGATGACCTAAAGAAAGTAACAAAACAAAACTGTGCCTAGTATTTTAAAATCAGCTTTCCCTTGGGTCTCAGAACCGCATCTGTT
>NW_009260126.1:552625-557798 GCF_000687185.1 Egretta garzetta
GAGGGACAGCAACACATCAAAGTAACTAGAAAGAAAAAGCCATTTAAGAAGTGAATACAAATGACTTAAAGCTACTGCTTGGTAGAGTTAATTTCTCTTTCAATGTTTCTAGTCTGACTCTTTTCTGGACTGTTTTTATACAGTTTATACTAGAGCTAATTGTCCCAGACACAGTTTATCATTTAGCCTATCAGCTGGGGTGGAGGCATTTCTACGCTCAGCCTGCAATCTTACCTTGTAGGCAGCTTGTCTCATAAACTGCTTTGCAGGCTGCTTCCAAATAGCAGGCACTGTAATGACCCATCTCACTTCAGTGTTTTCAAAGTCCGAGCCTCCTTGGTCACTGAGCTCCTAAACAAAAGGAAAAGAGAGGTGAATGCAAAATGGTGGGCATCAACTTTATTAAAAAAAAATTAAAATATTTTCTGCTGCCTCCAGTAACAGTAACTTTCTCTTTTCAATTTTCTTCCTGTTACATCTATGCTACAAATCAGAATTACTGCAATTATTGCCAACCTGTCAAGAATGCTTTACTGTCCCAGAAGCTGGGATTAGGGTTGATGCCTTCTAAAGGAGGCCTATAGAGAAGTTTACTGCTTAACATGAAGTAGAAAAGTTATTTTTTTCCAAAAGCAGCTCATGGACTGCTGAATATTACAGAACATTTATGTACGTTCCTAGTCACAGTGTGGGATTTGCTGTTAGTTTGAAGAATTCACACTTGCATCTTGATTAATACACAGAAAAATATTTGAGGTATTACTGATGAACATTATGTTTTACAATCTGGATTTTTCAATGAATTCTTTATACACCACCTACCTTTAAATCAGATTTTTATAACTCAGTTAACAAGGGGAAGTTACAGTTAAACCCTTTAAAATAAATGACTGATTGCTCCTTGGAAATTTTGCTTTAAGCAAACATTCAAGACCAGTTTAGTTCTTTTATTGTCTTTATTTTCCCCCCCCAAAAAGAGGAAAGTCTGTATTGCATTTGCAAATTAGGTTATACACTGACATGTTTCGGGAAAGGTTCCAAGCAAAATGTCATTACCATATGTCCTATCTAAATCTCCATCCAAACAAGGAAAGGTTCAGAAAGGTGAACAACGGGCCTTTAGAATGTAAAAAAATGTTTCTGCATGTGCTGTGCCAAGGTGTTGTGTTTGTTTAGCTATGCTGCCGTTCAAAAATCCATGCTAGAAAAGTAGTACCTTTATACGGCACAGGGCACTAGGAAGGGACGGCTTATAGTCCAAAGTAACAGCTCATTTACATCGCTTGTCTAATTAGTTTCAGCATGCACTCACAAATCACAGGGATTTATTTATGAACTTCAAGAAAGGAAGTAGCCCTGAACAGGCAGCACAGCAAATACTTGGGATTGTACCCAACAGTGTTCATATTCAGTAAGAATTCCCCCAGACTATGCACAGGTTCAAGTCTGTGACTCTACAGTCAACCCCAAAATCTAGCTAAGAAAGTCTTTGACAAGATGAGGAATTTGAGTTGCAGTTTTTCTCTGCAGCCATGAAGAATAGACTGAGATCTCACAGAGAATAAATCAAACTCCTTCAAAAAAGCAGGTTAGTTTTTAACAACAAGGCTATTTTAAACAACGCTTGGTTAGATGAATATTCTGATTTGACCCAGCAACTACTATGCTCACGTTGACATTATAGCGGTGCATGTGAAGCCAATGTGTACTTAACTCACATTTGACTGTTTACATGAGATTTTTAAATCTCAAAAACTGTTTACTGTGGACATGTATTTCACAGGAGAACACAAGAAACAATCTTGTGACCCAAGAAGAACATTACAAGAAATCAGTATTGCAACATTTCAAATAGAAAATGAAAAATAAAATGCATTTTCCCTACCAACACCAGCCACAGCAGGGGAGGGGGGGGGGGAAGCAACAACATAAATGGAGGCAGTCCATCAGAACGTGGTATGAATTTACAAATTAAACCCCTAACAGATGACTGCCTTACTTTTTGGTTCTCCCTAATGCTTGTTAGATTTTTTGCATAAACATGCATTAAGGATCTCACAGCACAATGACATGAAGTTCACCCCTGCAAAGGGTCAGCACAGGCTCAAAATGCCACGGCCTAACTGCGGCTCTTTGGCACTGCATACTGCAGTTTAACTCTGTAAAACTGTGTAAACTATGTAACTATGTAAAGGAGAGTTGTGCAAAGGTACCTGAGCTGGTTTGGGTAACGGAGGCTATATATCCATGCCAGTGCAGAATTCCGTGTAGGGTAATATACTGAACCTCTCAGTGCAATCGCGTGGCCTTTACAGACCATTGCACTGGCATAATTACACTATGTCCACCAGGTTAGCCAGCTTGTACACCTCAGCAGGTCATCTTTGTACAGACTTACAGTAAGATTCAAGTCACCAAATTATAAATGAGCTTTTAATAATCTTTCTATTACAAATTAAATCCGCTCATCCGACTTCCCTTTGCTTAATCGGTGAAGACAAAGTCAGGGTGGGGCAGGAGACATCAGTAGGTGCCCAACCTATTGCATCTCATAAGAGGGAGCCTTGCATGAACACAGAACAATCCATCGTCCCAGCAACAGAAGCATAGGGGGCAAGGACAGGACCCAGTCTCAATATTAATTCCCGAGTTTCAGCTCCTGCACTTCTAAATTTTCTTTTCAAATCATCGTTTATTCATGAAAAAAAAAGCAATAGAAGATATTTAAGATGGTATGAAGACATTCAGAACTCTGCATTACACCGATACACTTATTACTACTGACTCAGGCTTCCCCTGTGCAAGAGAAAATCACTTCAGGCTACTGTAAGCTCTCCAGAGCCTACAGCCTGCCTACAGTTTCTACAGCTGCCTTGCTTTGTTTACATCAAATACTACTGAGGTCAAAGCTTGGCAAGGTTAGCAGTGTTAAGCTCACATTTATACCAGTTAAAAATACAGAAAATCTAGATAAGGAAGCATTACCCTACCTTTAATGCCTGTTCCTTAAAGAATTGCAGCGCGTAAGCAAATATCTCAAGTGCTTTGACTTTTTTGCCATTTGCAGCTGTCAGGTCTGTCTCCATGGTAAGATTCTACATGAAAGAAAATAACTGGAAGTTATTAAAAAGAAAAGGTAAACATGAAATTAATTCCCACTGCTTGAGGAAAGGGAATTCTTCTTTATCCACCTGGCTAGGAAAAAGTGACAGAATTGTTCTGAAGAGGATCTAACTCATCACTTGAACTTCCTGGAGCATGACATTTGCTGCTTATTTTAGACTTTGCTTTTAAACACCTATCATGTCTACAAATAACTTCAAGCAAAGAGAGAAATATGGACTAGATATTAAATAATTACAACAAATATATTTGTAATTAATTGCAACAGAGCTGCATATGCAAGATATTTAATCCGAGTTCAGAGTTAAAAGCATAGATTTTTGGCTTGCCACCAACACATGAAACCAGAAAACACCTCAATACAGAAAGTCCTGGCCAAGTCCCAAAACTCTAGAATGGCTTAGTTTAAAGACAAAAATATGGTCAGTAGGAATAACGTCAAACTAACAGCATGATTTGCATTTGCAGTTTTGACAATGAACTCTGGGTAAATTTGCTCCTCTGCACTAGAGTGGCTCTTACATTCTACTTCTGCTTTCTGATTACATTTATAGAATCAACCAACCTCACAGAGACTCCCTAGACAGCTATGAATTTCACCCCGGAAAATTAGGACATGAAGATCTAAGCAAAGCAGATATTGAACTTCTAAGATCTAGAAAGGAGGCTGACAAAATACACTTGCCAAGTGGAGCAAGAAGCAAAATGAATCATAACGTTAACTGAAAAGTTCAATTTACTTTATTTACTCTCTAAACTTAGAAATAGAGCTGCTTCACATTTAGTTCACAATCTTTAGGCAAAACCTAAACCACTGTCTAGAGGAAGATGATTTGAGTAGCAAAAGCACCATTATCCAAGAGAGTAGGTTATTACTTACACCGGTGGTATGTAGCTTCATCTTAAACTTTTCAAAATACAACCAGTGCTTTGATTCAGTGGGATCCAAGTCATGGTAGAAATCTCTTGCTGCGTACCCAAAGCTATGGAACTTTCTCTCTGGCGTTAGGAGGATAGTAGTTGGTGTCTTCTGATTGGAGACGCCTGGATCTCCACCTTCCCATCGTCTATCCAACAAGTGAAACAGCTTCAGTAAGTGATACTAATGTTCAGAGCAGCAGAAAAAATAGTGTATCGTGAGAAAAACAATCTGGTGGCAGATGGCACAGACTGCTTTCCCCTCCAAAGATACCCGTTTCAGTCCCCATAATACCAAAACCATCCAAGAAAAAAGGACTGTAATTTTAATTTCAGACAATTCAATAAATTTTGCAGTTAGTTGTGTAATTTTAAGGACATAATCATACTCTGTCTTTGATAAGAATACAGGTTCCTTAAAGTAAGCCACACACAATTAACAGGGAAACAGCATTACACTTACGTTTTCAAACTAAACATACACATGTAATAAATATTGTAAGGAAAAAGAAAAAATGAAGTAATTATCCAAGAACACTACAAATGAAAACCCAAATCCTCAAAACGGCCTACCCAGTAGTCCATCAGACTTCATGCATGCTTACTTGTATGGGATATTTTTCCCCATTTTGAAATAGGGACCTGTTTAAGTCAGCTGACCACCACTGCGGAGAAGTCGATTAAATCCCTGTTTCTGTCACAGAATGCTCTCTGAAGCAAGCCAAGCCAGCTCAACCAACGCCTCTCCACGTGCCTAACTTCCTGGACACCTGACACTCGGAAGACATGTCTGCAGACATTGAGCTCTCTGCGTTGCACTCTCTACTCACCTGAAGCTGATGGATTTTGTATTTTAAATGCCCAAAATACTGTAAAAAATTTAGTCAGTCAAAAATAAAGCAGACTCGCCCAGACCCCAAGTATCTTACAGGCACCAAACCATTTCCCTCACCACCATCCATTAAAACAGGGAATAAAACTATCCTGTCTTATCAAGACTGTGAAGGTATCTTCAGGAAGACCCAAGAAGCACAAAGGTATTAAGGTGAAAGCAACACAAGGCTTCTTTCACAGAATGGATGAGGAAGTAAGTCAGAACACTGAATATGGGAACAACCATTAAATGCAGCAG
>NW_009260126.1:557855-567707 GCF_000687185.1 Egretta garzetta
TGTAGCAACAAGATCAGACAGTAGAAAGTTGTACCACAGAGACAGCTGTGAGCGTTCTTGTCTTCTCCTCACTTCTCCATCACAAAAAAAGCAGAATGGATGAACAAGAGACTCACATTACTGTTCCCCCTCGCCCCATATTCATGCACTTTCAGCATGGGAAACAAACACGTAGCAGACAACATTTTCTTAAAAAAGCATCAGTGGAAAATCCGCTTTCTGCTATCAGACACAAGCATAATGCAGCTCGACCAGGAGCCAAGTTAAGATCACGCGGGCAACTGCATTCATTATTAAACCACATGTTGATTGTTTTTATTCTAAAGATAGCAAAGCCCACGTCCGTAATTTACTACTGCCAAAGTCCTCCTTCTGAAGCACAAAAAGATAGCGTTGTTCTGTGGTACTTGTTTATGTGACACAAGAAGATTATGCAGAAGAAAAATCTTCTTTTCCTTTTCACTCTTAGAAACAGTTGAACCAACTGGAAATTAATTGATCTCCAGACCAAGGCAGACAACTGACACGGGCAATTTCAACCTAAGGGGTTAATACTTGCAAAGTAACAAGGAACAGGATCTTCTAAAGTGCTGGAAACCCTTCAGACCATTCAAAGTAAATCAAACAGAGCAAAATCTGCCCTTTTTTGTGCCAGCAGCAGCCATGGCAGGGAGTTACTACATCTATGAATTTACTTCAGTATAGAAGGCAATTCCACTGCTCTGAAAACAGAAACAGTATGATGAGAAGTGCATTGATTTTCCACCTTCAACCACCCGGAAAAAACTTCCCTACATCTCCCTAGCCCCGCTGCTCAGCCCCTAAGCCACTATCAGCTGGCAAGGGCTCTGCTCCAGGTAATTTCTTCTAACCTGCTGCTAGGCATGTACTTGGTCAACTCCGAAGCCTTTGAGTAGGCGTTACAGCAAACATATGGTTCCAATGTGAAGAAGCTGGGATCCCACAGCCCACGAACAGAAAACACTGCCTATTTCACCAGAAGGTTAAATCCCACACACCCGCTGCAAGCAGAGAGGAGACAGACTGGTATCGCTTTCGCTTGGAATCATTAATGATTCATTCTGAGTCACCGGTGGGAAATTCCATAAATAGGATGTGGCTAATAACAACACTTCTTTATTTTTCATTACGGCTGGGCACATTTTCTCTTTCCGGAATAAGTACACTTAAGGTGCAGTTTAACTGAAGACAAATTGATGCTCAGTGGTACGGGCTGAAATTTTCAAAGCCACCTAGAGAATTGGATGTTCGTTTCCCGATGAGTTTCCAACAGAAACTAGACACGGTAATTGCTCAGCAAGTTCTAAAGTTCTCAGCCTGTATTACTGCTCGGCCACAGAAAGAGCAGTAAGGAGACAGAAGGGTAAGTCCGATTTTACCATCTGCAGTCAGAGCTTTAAAAATATTCCTGCATGACATCTTTTGTAGAGAAAAGCAGCTGCAGACAAAGGCATGGGCATGGTAACTCCTGACCGGGACACTTTCTCAGGGGAAGCCTTTGCCTCACTCCAGTTAGCAGTGGCTTCCAGTTCAGTAGGGCTAGGATTTCAACACCTTCTTTCATGGTCCCAATACAGACAAAATGATGGTAATAACACTCCTCTTAGGGGAAGAAAATGGAAATGCCTATTAAGAGCATGGCCTAATAGAAGCCAGCAGTACCCTCTAAATGGTAGTGGTAGGTTAACGGTTGGACTCAATGATCTTAAGGGTGTTTTCCAACCTAAATAATTCCAAATGCACGTGGTGGGTATTTTCTCAAAGCAGGGTCAGAGCTACAGATCTATTCAAGCAGAACCCAAGGCAGATTTCTGCCTAAATACAGACATATGAGACCAGTTCCTAGGCTGACAGAGAGTGGTGTAGCTCAACAAAGTAGCATAGACCCATTTATAGCCACAGAGGATCTAACCATATATTAAAAATGAAAATAAAGACAAGAGGAAAGTTAGTGCAGAAAGGATCACAAGGTTATACTAAGGTTAGACAAGTGCCCTTCCTTACACGTGAATCTGGCCAACAGACAGAGCAAAGAGAGTGATCCATGCAGAGTGATGGGAATTTGATCCAGAGCTGCAGTGTAAGAGTCAAGGGAACGAAGCAGTGGGGTCATTAATGCCACTAGGAGTGTGGATGCAGAGGAAAGGCAAGCTTGTGTCTGCCAAGAATTACAGTCAAACAGGGAAGAGAAGGAAAAGGAAAAACCTGAGGGTTGAAGTAAAGTTACACTGAAAAAAGACCACATTCTGCCTCCTTCCAAAGACAGGCTGCTATTTGTTTCATAATCACATGCATTTTTCTATTTATTTTTTTCTCCATTTGTGAAATACTTACAGTTTGTTGCTATTTAACCAGCAGCCAAAACATTTATAACTTCATGTAAGTGCACATCAATCAATAGGAGTTTTTCAAAACCGTGTAAGACGTCATGTATTCCCTTCAAAGGAGATGTTACTAACTCCTTCTACAGCATCGAACTGTCTTTCATTACAGCTTTGGCATTGCCTTGTGCGCTAAAGTGCTTGCTGTACTCATGGCAAGGCTCTTCATATCCATTTAGTCATAATCTCAAGGTATGCAGAAAATAGCACTCACTGTAACATATACTTCTACTCTGCAACAAGAGCCTGAAGGTAACCACAACTGTCTTTACAGAAGCCACAGGGAACTAGTAAGAGTCAGCAGATGTGAAGCATTACCTAAAATCGATAAAAGAGTAACTAATGTCATGCAATCAAGGTGAAGTCATTCATCGATCATCTGGAAACACATGCCCAGCTCCAAACACATGCTTTAGTCTACTGAAGTGAGTGAGGCTACTCATACATTTAAAGCTAAGTATATGCTTAAAGAACTTTGTTAGGTCAATATCTATAAATTGTTTGTCTACTAACTTCACAAACAGAATCACAAGTTTGCTGACACTGCACTCAAACTTGGTACTAAAGCCCTGTGTGTTCACTCTTTTCTAGAGTAGGACTTTCTGAATAAACCCACCTTACCCTTCATTGAGACATTTACAGAAAAGCAGCTTTGTGAAAAGGCAGTCAGAAATCTGAATGTCTGGAAAGGATCAACACTAAGGAGGGAAGGTGGAAAAAATGTTAGGAAGCAAAGAGGACCATGCATCACTGGTATGCTTTATTTTAATGTAAACATTCTCGACTGCAGGCGGGAAGTTACATTTACTCTGCTGAAGTATTTCTAAATTATCTTACATATAAGCCTCATTGTATACTAATTTCAAACTTCTAAGCCTTCTGAACTACCTAAGTCTTATTTTGATACATATACTATTCTTTTTATTCATCTTCATGATTTCATGTGCAATTGTATATAAATAAATATGATATATACATATGATATATTTTTATATGATTATTTCATAGTTCAGTTTCAGCTATATCTTCCCCAAAATCCTTCCCTGACAGCAATAATTATTTGGAGGGGATCATTCTCAGTATTAAAATATTTATCATTGAAATACCTGTTGGAAATATGAATACATTTACCTCCCTAAAATATGCTCCTGCTTGGAAATAGAGGAATTGATTATTTAATTTCTTTTTACTGCAGGATCTCATATAGAGGAATTAATTTATTTAATTTCTTTTTACTTCAGGATCTCATATAGTATCTACAGAGGTCTGAAATCACAATCAGGCTACCATTATTGCATAAGGAACAAAATATGGCGTTTTGAACCATAAGTAGTAAAATGCCATTTAAGATTTGGAACATACTCTCAGCTAGCCACCTAGCACCTAGATTTCAGCATCTCAGTGATCAACAGCAGGAAGCCTAGCACCCTGGAAGGAGAATCTAGTCTGTAATGTACTGCAGAGGAGTGTGAACCCAATGGCAAAATCAAGTCCTCCGGTAAAATTTTGAGTCCAAAGGGCTTAAAGGACATCCCTAAAACCAGTAGGGAATTCACATAGTAAAGTCTCCAGAGAGATTATAGGAACAACACAGTATATAGGATTTAGGCTTGCTCAAGTACAGCTTCAGAGATGTCTTCCCTCGTTTCATCCATCTTCTTTAAGAAATGTGTTTAATTATTTGCTGTCAAAAGAGAATAGGAATTGATAAACATGGGTTCCAACTCCATAACCCTGTAACCCATCTAAGACAGCCTGTCCTTTGACTTCCAGCCTCATGCAGCTTCCAGTGCTGTTCGCTGAACAATAGCTGGATGGGATGCAGAAAAGGCCTTGAAGCATTACTTGTCCATCCTGAAAATGACAGTCTTTGTAACTGGATGGCCTAATACCGTTCCAAAATTTATGTCCCTTTAGACAGTATTTCACATCACCCAGCTGCATTAGACCTCTGAAATACCATATACAGCCGTATACAAACCAACTATGCAGGCTGACTGCACGATCAATACTGTCTGCTGAGATTGAGAGACCTGCATTCAGCTAGCATCTTTGATTAGAAAAATTACAGTATATCACGCAGCACTACAGCAAGCCTTTTTGCCCTTTTGTTCTCAGTATTACAGTGCTGCAAACAGTACACTACCTATTGCTGTAACAGCAGCTTTGTTTAGAAGAACTTCTGTGGTTAAGCTTTTCATACGCATCTTGTTTATGCCTGAAATTATCTGTATCTTGGTCTTGTTACAATATGGTCATTTTAAAGATACTTTAATAAGAACTGTATAGGGTTTTAGTTATAAAAAAAATCTTTAAAAAAATAAAAAACACTATAAAAATTGTTTGTAGGGCAATCCTTTCAAGTACCTGCCATAATAGTTTTTGAAATTGTGATTGCATTAGATTTATATGTCTAGATTTATATTGTGTTGATTTAATAAAGAAATAAAAAAAAAAGCCCCCCTACATAACAGCATCTAAAATCTGTCCCTTACACACATATAATACAGAACAGATTTCACATCAAACTTTAATTTTCACATTCATGCCTTTTGATTGCTTACTTCCCAGTATCACTGGTTCATTATCAGAGATCCAATTAAAATTTAAGGGTGAGAAGCTTAAATCAGCCAAATGAAGTACCAATTTCTGGGTGCAAGTAACTAAGCGTTGTACACACAGCTGTATACAAGCACGATCCCAGCTCCTGGGAAATGCCATGACCCTTAATAAATGTGTAGTTTCAATCTCTGAGGTAAGGGCATCCGGACTTAATAATTATCACTGCTCCCTGAACAATGCTAAATACTCACTGAACCCTCCTTTTACTCATGTCATCTTGTAAACTCAGCAAAATAACAGAGAGGATGTGTTCACATTGATTATTAAAGCAAATTAGAATACAATAAGGTGCAACAAAAAGCTATAACCATGACAAAGCTGTACACTGTGGCAACACTAGGCAAATCCAGACACTTCAAGATCCTGTAGAAAATATCTGTAGCTGCTGCAGACAATCCATTATCACGATCGAAAACTAAATGCTGCATTGCAGCCCTTACCTCATTACATGAATGCATTCTGGTTCCTTGGTGAAGCTGTAGGCGTAGCCACTGGATGTTGTGCCAAAATCAATAGCCACAACAACATGAAATAACTGTTCTACAGCATCATCTGCATCAGAGTCCTTCTGTTAAATAGCAGAAGCAAAATAGACACAGAGTCACTGATTAGAATAATTGTAACCTGTCTCACCCTTCAGTATTTCTCTCTTTGAGACATGCATGTCCCCTCAGTGGAAATAAAGACTAAAGCTGCATTTCTGACCAAAGTTGATGCCGGAAAGCTGCACATTCCAACAGAAGTAGAAATTCAATATACAGCTCAATGTATTTGCTGGAGCCTTTTATACCTAACCTTCTGAATCAAGAGTTTCCTTCATACTCATTTATTGGAATAGCTATTATCCTGTATCGTTAAAACTTATGGCTAAACACTAGGTTACTGGTTTTGGGGCTGGGTTTTTTTCCCCCCCTCTCCTTTAAATTGATCAACTGAAGAATATGTTTACATGCATCAATGTGGTATATTTGGGACTTATTTGGTGGGTTTAGGAGTTACCTGTGTCATAACCTTGAGGTACTACTACCATTCAAAACTAGTGGAGACAGAACAACCCAAAACACAGCAGTAAGCTTTATAGCCCATTATAATTATTTATTTATGAAGACTTTACATAACACTTATTTTGTAAGCACTATATGCATTCTTTCCTCCTGCCTGTGCTACAATGTGGAAAGCTGTTCAGCTGCTTACAGTGAATTTGAATCCTTCTCCCTGCCTTTTACCTGCAGTTCTGCAGTCCCTGAAAAGCACAGTCAAGGGCAACATGGGAACATTAATTATAAGAGGTGGAAGGGTTGTGGCCCAAATCACAATGACGTGATATAATGCATGACGTGAACAAGCAAGGAATTGTACCACTCCCCAGTATGCTGTTGCCTATCACAAATCCCATGCAAGGAGCAGTTAGTAAGGCTAAAGCACTAACAGCTTAGCAAGAGAGGAAGAGAACAAGCTGGAAACACTGGCAACAGGGCCATGTGCTACAGGCTGGTGGAACACGAAGGAGGGCAATACACCCATCTGCACATGAATCATTTTGGCAAAGTCACCACAGAACAGACCTTTTGACCTATTACTATACAGGTCATGTCTGAATCCTCCACCACTGCTGCTCAGCCTGTACCCTCAATAATAACAATTACTTTGAAATGTTATCTTTTACAGAGGAACAGCCAAATGTCCTCACTCTATGAGCACTGTTCCATCATCTTCCTCACATACCTCTGTTATCTCCATGCCTGCTACTTCCAGCACCTTTCTATTGTACCCCTACATTTTCCAAGATCATCCTATAGGCCTGCTACCTTAAGTGGGGAAACAAGAGTAATAAAGTGTGGTCTCAAATAGCAAAAGGCCTGTTTGGATTTTCCTAATAAATCTTTTCAACTAGAGCAATACGTTATTTATATGTCTTCCTCAAAATGTTTAAGGAGCAAATCTAACTGAAAGAGGATATAAATTCATTAGTATGACAGAAATAAAAGGGCAAAGCTCTAGATTATATGGAGAAAGAAGGGAATAAAAGCAAAAATTTATGAGAGAACACTCTGGAACTCCTGAACAGGGATGTCATACAACTCTGACCTTGATTCAGAAAGCTAAGGAAGAAATCTGACAAGAGTAGCAATGTGTTCTGAATGTGATCCCTTGCAATATCAAGCAATACACTGTGCATACACTGTGTTACAGATGATCTTAAAAACAGATGGGACTTAGTTTTAATGGGAGTTTGTAAAAAAAAATAAAAATGAACATGATGTATAGGAGATTAAAACACACTACCTTTATGGGACATTTGCTTGCTTCTAAAAGCTTACAGAAGTGACTGTTTCCTTAAGAAAGCAAGTTCTATTTTGAGCTTCTCTTTCTCATGTTGGGAGGAGATTCTTTTCTCTGAGAATTCAGATTTTACTGTTCAGTAATATATAACCTTCTTTTTTTCTGAACAGAGTGACTTTTGAGGGGCTACCTAAACAAATCAGTGATAAAGACAGGGACAGAACTTGGGAACCCTGAGGATCAAGAAGCCCCTGCATTTGATATAAAAACATGCAGGAGCAAATCTATCACCTTAGTAAGCAGACCAAAAAAAAAAAAAAGCAAAACTGGGCCCCTGATGAAATGAATGAGAGCTCTGTCACCAACTCCAGTGTGACCAGGATTTCACTTAGGACTATGGGGATCACTATATGAGGAAATGACAACTTTATAAAGAAATTACGTTCCTACCAGACAGGCAGGAGAAAGGAATGTCAACATACAGCATGTTAAGAGTGCCTTCCTTACCACAATATGTGATGGAGACAGTGGAGTTATTCCAGGGTCTCCCAAACTTTTGGCTGGTGATGAGTAAGCAGATGTGGAAACTGCATCTGAAAGGAAACAAAAATACTTCAGTGTCAGTAAGCAGAACAAGTAGGACAGGACAGTCACTTTGCTTACTGCTACGCTATTTTCCTGTTGTAACAAACCTGCTAAAAAAGAAAGCACATTCCACAGCCACCACATAAGATATATTTTTTTGCCCTTTCAACATGCTAAGACACAACAACTGCAGTTTTGGTTTTAAAATGCTTGTCTGACCTTAATGATTAACTTCCATTCTTTTGCCTGTTACATTACCATGTATAATTTTAAAAGTCTTCCTAAATACATTCAGAAGCCATAGTTGATACTTGAACACTATACACTCGCATTAATGGCCTAAGATTTAAATGTGTGAATACATAAACTAAACACAAGTTGTGAGATCAAAAAAGACAGACTCATTTTTAAGAGAAAAAGAGGAGTTGATATCAATTTGACAATGCAGTAAGAATAAACTGCAATTATTCCATCATGAACCTTTATTCTGAAACTTTCCCAATACTGTCTCTGTTTATACCCTTCCATACACTCTGCACTGAAACATCTTGCAGCTGTTAATATTACTGCAGGACAGAATCCAGCTGGGAAAAACTATTATTAACAAATCATCAAAGAAATATTTCTACCCCGCACACAATACTGAAATTGCACTTAAAAGAACATACCAAACGAGTTACAAATACCGTAATGCACTATTTGGATTCTCCTTCTTATATTTACCTCATTGATGATAGAAAAGGAAATGGCTTATTAAAATAATTAAGCACTGATGACTCAGATGGATTTATATATAATATATTCTCCGATGAAAACTGCAATAGTTTATCAAAATGTAATGTAGAAAAGATGCCACACACCCTGTCCATGCTCATACCCCTCTGCCCCCATATTTAAGCCTTGAGTTTACTCAATTCCCTTCTGCAGAATACAAGCTAATTAGGTGTAAAGCAGAAGGATTTAATAAGTATCTAAAGATTAATAACCATGATAGATACTTAATAATAAATTTAAACATTTTTATCACCTACTTGGATGTATCACACAACAAAACACATTTATGTAGAGCATCTAATTCCTGGACATGACTGACAAGTCTGGTCAGAGCATTATTCTAAGGTGACATAGGAGCTGCTATCCAAGAAAAGACCTTAGAATGACTTAATTAAGAATGTTCTTGTTCCTGGTAATCAACTATGTTTTGTTTCCCAGGGAAGATGCAAAAACCCTGCAGTAGGTAACTATGGGATAATCTGCCCAGAGGAAAAAATCTTCTTCCACATCTTAATATTGCTCTTGTAACAGTGGTTATTTCTGCTCAAGTTCTAATAGGCATGTTCAGCCGGATCTTCAGAAGCATCTGCAGCAGCAAAATATTCACATCTCCTATACAAGTTCTTCAAGAATGTGTAATGTTACTGCTCTTGTGGTGAAGTGCAAAAAACCACAGGCCAAATGTGACAAGCACAGAATCTGCTCGGTTCATTAGGGTATATTTGGACCAGATGCTGTTATCAGCCTCAGGTGCTGTTATCAGCCTCCTTTGTGCAATTTCTTCCTCTTTTCAAGGGAGATTAATTTTTGTATCACCAACATGGCATTTTTCATAGAACTGAAGAACAGTATTTCAGCACAGGAAAAAAAAAAAAAAAAGGAATTAGTAACAGAACAGGTTCCTTGCATCCTGCTGCCATTCCTGACTGGAACAGAACCAATACTTCCTGAGCAGACCAGGACTTCCCAATACTGACTCAACATCTTTGGAAACTGGTACATTTCCCCCAATTAGGATGCTGGCTTTGGAGCACAAAACTGTAGACATCATAGAATCATAGAATCACTTTGGTTGGAAAAGACCTTTGAGATCATAGAGTCCAACCTTTAACCTAACCCTGCCATCCCACCACTAAACCATGTCCCTAAGCACCTCATCTATCCTTCTTTTAAATACCTCCAGGGA
>NW_009260126.1:569989-572065 GCF_000687185.1 Egretta garzetta
CATCCTCACCCATAAGCATTCTGCCTCACCACAAGCGTCAAGCTCTGTACAATCAAAACACTCCCTAACATACAGAGCCACCCCGCCACCTCTCCTTCCTTGCCTGTCCCTTCTGAAGAGTTTGTAGCCGTCCATCGCAGCACTCCAGTCATGGGAGGCATCCCACCACACTTTTGTGATGGCAACTACATCATAGCCATCCTGCTGCACAATGGCTTCCAGCTCTTCCCATTTGTTGCCCATGCTGCGTGCATTAGTGTAGATGCACTTGAGCTGGGCTATCGGTTTCACCCCCAGCAATGGGGTGACACCCCCAGGCTCCTCTCTAGTGAGCCTGTTTATGTCCCCTCCCCCCTTCAGGCCTAGTTTAAAGCCCTCTCTATAAGCCCCACCAGTTCACGAGCGAGGATCCTTTTTCCCTTCTGAGAGAGCTGGGCACCATCTGTTGCCAACAGGCCCGGTGCCATGAAAACCTCTCCATGGTCAAAGAATCCCAAGCCCCTCCAATGGCACCGACCTTTGAGCCACATGTTAACCACTCTAGTTTTCCTATTCCTTTCCATGTTCCCTCCTGACACTAATGGGATCGAGGAGAACACTGCCTGCGCTCCTGATCCTTCAACCATTTTCCCTAGTGCCTTGAAGTCCCTTTTGATCAATTTGGGTCTTCTCTCTGGCATCTCATCGCTGCCTGCCTGTACAATCAATAGTGGATAGTAGTCAGAGGGCCGTACCAGACCAGGAAGTCTCTTGGCAATGTCCCTGATCCAGGCTATGTGTTTTCAGCATTTCTCTCCATTACCAAGTCTTTTTATTACCTGTTTCAGCACTCATGTTTCAGTGATCTATTTTCCAGCCTGTCTTCAGTTATCAGCCTGGGTGTATCTTGAGAAGTTATTTATAGCTCTATATGCAACTCAGAAAATCCTATGTGACAGTATACACATTTTTTTCTCTCTCAGAAAGCAGTGATTAAATAACCAGTGCAATATTCATATTCATCCAACGAAACTGTGGTAACTTGGGTGGTGTTATATCCTATTCAACCCAATTAACTTGCAATAATCCAGACATAGAAAATATATACAAGGACATTTATAAAAATATTTGCCAACAAATAAAAAATGTTAAGGAGAGATCAGAGGTCTCTCTTAGCTATTCGTAGAAAATAGCACTTAAAAAATAAAATGGACATAGATATTTTCATTGAAAATCTTTAAAACAAACTGCCCATATCAGCTTCGGAATGCTCTTGAAAGCTTAGGCATAAAGGCAGGATTTGTGGAAGGGCTAATTTTTTCCAATTCTCACCAACTGCTCAACTCTGCTGGAAGGTTAAGCTCCTGGTGATTTATCAGTATTCTTTGACCAGAGGAAAAAAATCCTTCCAAACCCATGAACAATTCTGCGCTGTATTCACTGCTGCTCCTGCAAATACTCAGCCAAACAAAATAATTCTATGATGACTCCTGCATGCCACCAGCCTGGAGCTTTGTTGGATGAAGAGAGGAAAGTCATGGAAGGCAATGCTCAACCTCTAAAGTAGCAAACTAAAACTCTAACCAAATTGTTCTGTTACAGCGATTCTGTGGGGTTGCTATCATGTCGGCACAAGCAGCAGTTGCATTGCACTGCAACTCATTTCATGAGACACCTAACTAATGGTGGGCAATAACTGGGGCAGCCGTAATTGTTATATTGCACCTCAGCTCTTAAAAGAGGCCCTGCCACTACCAGGGAGTTCGCAGAGCTAATAAATGAATAAGTGTAGTGCAGAACACTGGGAAGTTAAAAAGTCATTTATCAGAATGGTTGCCATCTACCAAAAATGGCTTGCAAGCCAGACACCCTGGATTTAATGCCAAGAGTTTTTCAAACAAGTAGTGAAACAGTTGTTAAAAGCAAATGAAATTAGGACATTTGCAACATTATACTGTTGCAAATATTTGCAGCATTATACTGTTGATACCTACCCTATCTTAAAATACACTTGTCTATGTAGGAGCTTTAATATTTTGAGTTAGTGTTTGCTTGGCGAAAAAAACGTGCACGTGTCACAATTTTTACAACTGTGCT
>NW_009260126.1:572078-581648 GCF_000687185.1 Egretta garzetta
GGTAAATGCATGGATATTCAACAATATTTAGAAGTCTCTTATTTGTGAAGAACTGTGATTGATCTGAAAGAAAAAAAAGCATCTGTTTGAGGCCAGAGAACAGCTAATGGGCTGCAAGGAACCCAACTTGCAATCATGCAACAAAAAAAAAGGATGCCCAGCCTTTGTGAGCAAGTTCCTCTTCTCAAAAATTTAAAAAGATGTCCTGGGTAGCATCATGGTATTTGGAACAGTTCTTAAAAGTAGGATGACTTATTAAGGCTTCTGTAACAAAAAAACACAATCAAACAGTGCCCCACATAGCTCAAGTTCCAACTTTATCTTCCGTGTTTACCAAGGATCATTATGTGTCAAACTACACACTATGAAAAAACATACAGCTAAACAGCATGGGTTAAATAAACACTCAATTCCTGGCAATTTGCACACCAAAATAAACAGAGGAAATTGATTTAGAATCCAAATTAAACTAAGTCTTCAAATACTTACAACAATATTTAAATTAATCTTTCTCTAAATATGATGCAAACTGCTTGAATAGAAATTCTTTAGTATGAACATTAACAGGGTAAATGACTGTCTGTATCAGGGGTTTGGATAATTTAACTAAATGGGTATAGAATGAATTTGACCACTTCATTATAATTTCTGACTTTTGTCCTAACCTAAACAATTGCCAAAGAACACCTTGTGCATTTTCAAGGTGACCAGAAGAAGAAGGGAAAATAGAGAAGACTCTTTTTCAGCATTTCTTTGTAACATTCTAAGGGATCCTATCTGATCTGCAAGTCCCCAAACAATTACAGAGCTAGTGAAATTAGGAGATCAGCAAATACCGTATTAATAATGAATTATGCTCGTTATCATGTTAGTTGCAATTGCTGGTTTAGCAGATTTATTTTATATTATTTCTTCTTTTCATCTGAACACATGCAAGAGTTTATTTTCTGTGGTTCCCTGCAATAGCTAATCAGTTTAGCTTTTTCTGTTTTTCAGTAAAAGATCAGCCAGATTCTAGATTCCAACTTAGCCGATGACAAAATGCAATGAGGGATTAACCTTTAAGTGTTATAGAATACAGAGTAAAAGCAAAGTCCACAGCATTTATAAAAACTTAGCTGACGTAGTGTGGACATTTCACTGATAGCATGTTCAGCCGAATCTGATTTTCTAATAGATCTAGAGGGCAGGACCAAGCTCATTATTTAATTAGAAAGATCAGTTAATGGAAGCTGATGTCCTCTGCAAGACTATCAGCCTGTTCTGAATATTTGGGAGCCCCTGCCATGCATTCTTCTTCAGGACTGAATAAATGAGGTTTAGTGAACCACTGGAAGTATCAGACGTGGACCACTGTGGTCCCAGATGACCACTTTTAAGACAGCAGGCTTAAACCTGCTTTAAGAAAGATGACTGCTAAAGCTCGCAGTCACAAGTCATTAAGGTGGTACTGAAGGCAAAATTTTTTTCAGCAGCTACACAACATCTTCTCTCTTCTATTAAATCCAGCTTTTATTAAATATTTAACTTTATATAACTCTTCACGTACTAGGCAAACTGCTCATTCCAACAGCGAAGCGGCATGCCATAGCAGTGGATCCTCTGCTAACAGAAGGTTCCCTGCAACCCAAGTGACACAGACAACAGACAAGCTAAAGTTTTTGCAGGTGTGTATTATCTCTAAGTAAGAATTTAACAAGACAAGTAAAAGCCAGAATTCAGGAGGGAGGATATGCTGCATAAAGCACAGAAATGCAGCCAGGTCAGGGGAGGCATTTCTGAATGTCTCATGTCACCTGTTTAGCTTATGGAAGAGAAACAACTTAAAAAAAAAAAAAAAGAAAGAAAAGAAACAAAGTATCAAACCCCAAGTCTGCCATCTGAAACCCCAAGGTGGACCTTTTCAGGCACATTCCGCAGTGCTTTAGAGTCATGCCTACAGAAGAGAAGGCTTCGCCAGGAGAGAAGTGCACTTTCCAAACCTTCCCAGACCTCACTTCCCAGGGATGGTGAAAGGGACTCGTCATGGTCTGGATCTCCTACAGCTGTTCTGCAAACCTGAAAACAGGCAGCACCACCATATCATCCCCCCTCTGCAGGAACATGCCTGAACTCTAGTGTGCATGTTAAATCCCAATCCACGTATCTGAAGTTCATTTCTGTTTCTATCCTGCCAGAGTGGCCACAAAACCAACAGGATCAATATCATTCCCTATTTCAGGTGATATTCTAGCATTTTAAGAACTGCTTTCACAATAATAAGTCTTTTTTTTTTTTTTTTCCCCAACCTGTAATGTACAATGCAATGAATTCCATTCACTGTGCAGATCTGAGCCTCTGGTTGAGCTTGAGGACCCACTGGAAAGACCTAAATACCACAGCCCTTTCCAGGCTCTCCCAAACTCCCAACAGAGAATGCCTGCAGTACACCATCCTGCCTCAAAAGGAAAGCTGCAATAACGCTTTTTGATCTGTATAATGTGCACCCCCTGTTCCATATGCCAAATCCGTTCAGCCTCTCAGTTATTTGTAGGCTGATGAACCAGATGCACAGAGTAAGTCAGGATGCACTAGACCTACTAAAAATGCCACTACCGCAGCCGATCTTTATGGGTCCAATAAATCCAAGTTAACTGAATTTACCGTGCACATACTGATCATTTTCACAGATCAAACACTTGCACATATCTGATGGTCATTGTTCTGGAATTTCCAGCCATCCAGCAGCTGGTGAGAGTGATTGCTTTATGTAGCTATGATCTCTGTCAGGTTGCTGGTCATACTAAAATCCTGGCCAAATTCTTCATTTTCCATTCAGGCACTACCTCTGGATTTAAAAAAATAACTGAAAAGATGCACCGAGTGAAATACGGGCAGCCATTGGGAATAAAAGAATGGAATTAAAACCATTTTTCATTCAAAACATTGTGTGTAATTTTAAGCGCAATAAGAAGTTTGCGCAACAGGAAAGGAAGGGTTTACTGTATTGCTATTAGCTGGCAACTGCTGCATTGATGAGGAAAACCTTATTCAGCTTTTCCTATTGCTGAGATTTTGCTTCGCATTAAGCACAAAATGTCATGGTTTCCAAATGTAACATGACAACCTAGAGCATTTTACTGCAAATACAAAGATGGCCTTTGAAAATAATTATTGAACAACAACAAAATAAGAGATGGAGAGAAGCAAATAAAAAAAACAAAAAAACCCCTGACTTAAAATATTCTTACGCATAATGAAAAGATCCCGTATTTGGTAGCAGAAGTAAGAACCTTCTGTTTCTACTGAAATCAATGGCACCACTGCTATTACCATCAACAGAATCAGAGTTCTTTGTTTTAAAATGCCAGTAGGCATCCAGCTGGTTTGTTGAGGACTGCAACACACTTCCCTTCTATGAATACAGCCATAGCTAATCGCTGATACAAATCCAAGTTTCCTGATACCCTTTCATAATAATTGGTCACCCAAAGAGCTGCTATTCATCACACTGATACCAATTAGAGCACAGTGATTTCCTAAGTCACAAATCTCCCAATTCTCTGGATAAAAATCTAAAAATAAGACATGTTCCTCATTACAACGTTGACCTTTTTCATTTATGCTTTTACATTACCTCCCATTGTGAATACAGTTTGACCAGAGGAATTACTTTTGCACTATGCTATCAAGCTTTCTAAGATAATTAAAGTTTTTAACGTTACTGTTAAGAGTATCAAAAAACCAATCCCAGGTCCACCCCATCACTCGCTTTGCAGATAGTACTCCTTTTCCTGCACCTCACCAGCAAAAGGAAACCAGAAGACACCATCTATTTTTTGTGAACTTAATCTTAAGAAACACACAAGAACTTGCAACAGCCTTCTGAAAATGCCACATGGGTTACATTCACTCCTCTCTTTGACAGAACGTAGGTGAAACTATTTTACCTAGATTTGATCTGACCTCACTAATGCTTGGTAAGCTGGACTAAACCAGAACTATCGCACTCCCTTGCACGCTTCACGATTGGATGTGTAAAGCCTCAGCCAGGTCTTTACCAATAGCTAAGTCTGACCTTAAACCTGCCTTAAACCCATTCCCCATATACACTGTAAGGTCTTAAATCCAGCTCCACCTCGAATGACCCGAGAGCTTTCCAGCTTTTGCGCTCAGTCAGCTTCCTCTTCCCTCCCAGTCCCAGCGTGGTTCCCACTGGCTCAGAACCTGCTCACAGCCCAGAGCCCGGGCTTTGGGAACTCGCCAGCAGCACCTTGCAGTGACCACTCTCTTCCTAGATTCCAGCTGTTCCACAACCATGCAGTAGGGCCAGGAGAGACAAAACTGATCCTGGTTTACATGTCAGAGAGGGCAGGCTGCATGTTGTGACAACGGTGGGTTAACAACAGGGTTTGCGGCTCAAAGTGGCAGAAGACAACTCTTCAGGATCTTTCTAAAATAGTCCATGGGTATAGTTCAGTAATAGACACCTTTAATATGTGTTAACCAACCTTCTCTTCTTTCCACAAGCTCTTCTATGAACTCTCTCCCTCCCCCCATCAAAAAAAAAAAACAAACCAAAGAAAGAGGGAGACAGGATAAAAAGAATAGCCAAACAAGAGTGACTACTACTTCGCACAGTGGTCATCATGAGTGATGCTATATATAAATCCCTTGACATTCTTCAAGGCTATTAAACCCAATTTTGTTCAAAGATGGGAAAGCAAGAGAATATTGTTTGTTGCAAAACTGCAAAAATTGGTATCACATTTGACAATTCATTAGCAAAGTCATCTGTGAATCCATAGTCTACGGCTATTGATTTAGCTTCTGAGCGACGCTTTATAGCTAAATCAAAAGCTAGTTTGTATTTCCTTGTTCATTTGATTTTACGATCTTGAAAACAGATCAGCTATCGGGCTTAAAGGAAAATTCCTTATGAGGAGAGAAGTCATGGACAGAAGAAAGTGCACAGTTCAGATTTGTAAAGCAGATCTCAAGTCATGCAATCACTGACCAAAATCCATTCTGAGAGGTTTTTATACTAGCAGCCATCAGGCTCACATTCAAATGCCATGACTATGCACATGCAATGCTGACCAGCCAGATAACTGGCTGGCAAGTTCTGTGGCCACGGCGACAAGCAGACGGCATGGCCTGCAAAGGACTTGCTATGACTGAAATCATAACAGGAGCATAGCTGAGTAAGCAGGAGAGCTACTACAAAAGAAAAGCTACTAAAAAAAAAAAAAGTTATTTGAATGCAGCAGTTCCATAACGACAATACTGAAAGCTTCTGTAAACGGCATGCCCTGCCATTCCGATTACAGCATGTGCTCTACTAAGGTATCCATGGAAACTTGAGAAAGAGATGTTAAATTTGTGGATCTGTTTGGCACCAGGGAACAGGGCTAGCTTCCAGTCAGCCTAGTATAACCACAGGTATTTTGATACATAAGCGTGGAGAAAGCATCAAGAGTCCTCAAACGATGACGGAATCCACAAGACCAGATTGCCACAGGAAGGCATTTCCCAAGCCAATGACTAGGAGGTGGCAAGGACATACTAAAGAAACTGCAATTTTAACATTGTTATTACCTCTTAATAGAGAAAAATAGCCCAATTGCTGTAACGAGGAGAGCGTGAATACAAACGCGCTGAGCCTCGCGAGGAAAGGCTGCGTGGGACAGGCGGACGCGGAGCGCTCGGGACCGTAAAACCCTTTGGGAGAAACTGCTTCAACCCTAGAGAGTGATCCTGAAAAGCACTAAGAACATTAGATGTATCCAGAAACGGACAAATCAAAGCAGTGTTCCCAGATTATTCCCTATGGGAGAAGGAAGCAGCACAAGGAGAATAATTTACCTTTGCCTCCTTCCCCCAGGAAACCAGTGCAGGTGGGGTACGCTCCTGCAATAGAGCTTTTCTTCAGAGAGAGTGAGTGAATACACACCCTGAGAGGACATGAAATTGCTACCATGAAAATCCATTCATGTACACGTTTCTTTCTGGACTCCAAATAATAAGAATTACTAGAAATATTTCTCAGTATTCCTCGGAAACTGCATCTGCAGAGCACAGTCCGAGAGCGTGACTTGGGCACCGAGGGATTACTGACGGAAGAAACAACAGATGTAAGAAAAAACCTCTCCAGGTCTCCTGCTCTTGTAAATTAAGACGCCTTCAGAACGGATCCACGTGCCCAGAACCCTGCAAATCAGTCACGACAGAGCTACTGATTGGGGCCAGCGAGCGCCAGCCGACTCCGGCTCACAACGGGATGGCAGCAGCGTGCCGATGACGGGCGCGTCCGTGCCGTTCATAAAGCTGTGCTCTGATGTCCTTGCCACACCCTGGTGCAGCCCTGAGTAAGGACATTCAGTCAAGTCCTCTGCAAAGAACAAAGGCTTTCTAGCCTGAATGCTAGCCTCCATACTCTTGAGTATTTTAGTTTATTTACTTACTTTATTAGAACTGACTGCATTTTCCTTTTGATTTACATGAAAACCTTTCTCAAATCCCTCCGAGGCAGACTTTGAAGGAATTTCCTGTTTTAATACCCATTACTTACACAGTTCACCACTGCCATCCTGATTTTAGAACGCTGCAAAGCCACTGCTTTAGCAGTAGTACAGCAAAACTCAAAACTCACATTTCTTTATTTTAAATGCATATCACTATGTTTCTTGACAGCACAGCACATGGGCCATAGTTGACGTATTTTGAGTAATGAGAACTCTGGAATGTTCTTTTTAAGACCAAAAACATGCCTGGTCCCTGAAAGGAGTTTCAATTTAATGACCCAGGAGGCAGGACATTTGTCACAGTGAAGAAGATGAAGCCAGCAGGTATGTCACGGGCATTTCGGATCACTGAAGTTCGCACTTGGCAGCAGCACTTCCCTCAGCGCAACACCAACATCTGTGACCTTACATCACCAAACAGCTGCACACTCCTCGGTCAAACATCTGCGAAGCCAGCGTACCATTTGCAGTCAGGACTGCTGGATGTGAGAGCGCATTCCCGAAACAGATACCAAATCCTCCTGGCCTCTCCCTCTTTCCCCATTGGGGAAATACAGCCAGACAGGCCTGTGTGATAGTGGTGCAACCCCGCGCTTCACCCATTCCTGTTTTCAACTAGCAAAGATGTTTAACAGAAAAGTGACAAGAGCAGTACAGAAGCTGAACAAGTAAGCAACTGAAGTCATTTACGGATAGACAAAATACTCTAAAGATTTCACTAAGCTGCATATGGAAGATGTCAACTTCTACTTTACTTAAAACAAATAAATAAAAGGAATATATCCAAACTCCCCAAAAAGGTCATGTTGCCTCATATCTAATTAAGGCCATGACTACGCTTGTTCTCCTACTTGGAAGTAGCATCGTTTTGAGTGCATTGGCTTTTATTCCTTTCACATTTTCCCTGATCATTTACTGAGAGCCAGCACAGCTTTTTTAAATACCCCAAAAAAGCCAAGTTGCTCCTTCACGATACCTACAGACTGAAACAGCCACAGAGAGAAGCTCCTAAAAGCATGGATGGTGCGCTCTTTGAAAGTCAAGCGCTTGTGAAATCCCATCTGACACATCGTCAAAAGGCAGAACCGATTCGGGTACAGAAAATGGAAGTGATGGGTTCCTTTGGATGTTATTGTTTTAAAGCAAAAAGTATATTATTAAGATTTTTTGTAAGAAAGGGATGGTTGTTTGGCACATTTATAGATAGAATAAGCAAAATCATAGTAGAGGACAGCAAGAAGGGAACTAATCACCCAGAACAGCTTAGAAGAATAAGGAACTCGAAATTTTAAAGTATTTGACAAGAACCTATAGCTTTAAAAGAAAAAAAAAAAAAAAAAAAAAGAAAAAAGAAAAAAATCCAGAGTTAATTGCAACAGCAGATATGACATCCAGAAGGGAACTCAAAAATTTCATCAGCATTCCCATGAAAGTGGGAGAAGTCGGCCATGGCAGGTCACATCAACTCAATGAAAAAAAAAGCGTTTGGCAGGAAAAAGCACAAGATGAGACACCAGCCAACTCACATATAACCCCAACCACCAGTGACATGGCAAGAAAGCAAAACAGCTCCAAAATCCTGACATTGACACGCAGGGATCAGGTCTTTTGTAGCTGAGGCAGCATTCTGGTCTTCCTGCGCGGAGCTGGCCTCCCGAAGGCTGCTCTAACGTGAGCCGACATCCGAGGCCGCGGCAGCCTGCCCCGGCTCCCGGTGACCGCTATGTTTGAGAGACATCCCAGTCACACCCTCCAGACTGGATAAAGCCCCATTACACCACACCTGCATCAGGTAAATCAGCCTCTGGACCAAACAGACCTCCCGGGGCCTCGCTACAGCCGACGGCAGCTTTGGGGAAACTCTGCAGGTACCGAGCAGGGCAGCTCTGTTGAAGACCAACTGCTGTCCCAGTGGGAATGAACTAAATGGTCAGACTGAAAGCTTGTAGGGTGACAGTAACGTAAAGAGAAACTTGTCTGCTGAATCAGCGTCACCCAATTACGAGCCAATGGCTTTAAAAATGCCAAAAGTCAGCATAATTAGCAGCTTTACATGCAACAGCTCCTGGGTATGACCAATTTCACCCAGGCTCACACTAACCAAGCTGCAGATACCGCAATGCTGTGCTAACAGAAGCTATAAAAATGATTGGCAGGCACTGCATACACCACTTGGCTATTTTACATATGGGCATTTCTTTTACGCATTGTACTATGCTGCAATAAGCGACTGCAGCTTCAGTACTGTCAGTGCAACAACACTCACTAAATCACATTTTATCCCCGAAGCCCTTTTTTCTCTGACAGCTTCAGCATTCCACTGTGTGGAAAGAACATAAAGATTTCTGGCATAACAAATCATTGCTTTTCTACACGGTCTTCTTACAAAACCCCTCCTGCATACCTTCTCCCTACGCCACAAGTTACTTCATTTCAGCATTGCATCGCGCTAACCTTGCTACTTTGCAGAAAACAAAACACACGATGCCCTGTCATCTAAAAGACAAATGAATCTGTCAGTCTGTTCTTCCCTTCGCCGGCTGCATGCTGGAAAATTGTTACGGGTTACTTCACACCAAACAGGCATTAGAGACTTTATTTAGGAAGCACTAAGAGAACATTTGGAGGGGCTGGGGGGGAGGGAATCCAGCAGAGCAGGTCATCTTGAAGATTCAACTAGTTTCTAAGTATTGTTTTCTGGGTTGGGTTTTTTTTCTTTTTTTAATGGATACTTTACGGCTCCTTTATTCCACTTGCACTGCAATAAAGCTATTTTACTCGAAATATTCTCCAAATCCCGTTATGATCTGTATAAAGTCAACCTTTTTAAGTTTCCCCACACCTTAGCCTCCACATTAGAGTTCCCTCAAATCTTTGCAGCATGCAGGGAGGAAGAGGGGATGGAGCGATCAAATGAAATCAGGCTGAGTCTGCATTTCCCTCGGGGTTATTCACCCATATCATTTGTATCCTAGGAACCCTCTTCCCTCCCCCAGTTCCCTTCCCACACAAGGAGAGACCACCCAACCCTGCAGAGGCTGGGTCCTTCTTATCAGGCGCGGCGCAA
>NW_009260126.1:582450-599598 GCF_000687185.1 Egretta garzetta
GCCCCAGATGCGGATTTCACGGCCGCCGAAGCAGGAGGACCCTCACGGTGACCGCTCTAGAAAGCGCATCCCTCCGCGGCCGAAGGGGACACCCTGCCCCCCCGCTGTGCGCCAGGAGAAGGGCTCTGGGGTCTGCCGGAGACAGCGGCGCTGTTGTCTGCCAAGGTCACGTCGGCGTTTGCCTTCGGGCTGTCAGGGGGGTGTTCAGCTAGCCTGAACGGTCAGGAAGCATTAACGGGCCCCCCACACCCAAGAATCGTAGGGTGCATCCCTCCGCGGCCGAAGGGGACACCCTGCCCCCCCGCTGTGCGCCAGGAGAAGGGCTCTGGGGTCTGCCGGAGACAGCGGCGCTGTTGTCTGCCAAGGTCACGTCGGCGTTTGCCTTCGGGCTGTCAGGGGGGTGTTCAGCTAGCCTGAACGGTCAGGAAGCATTAACGGGCCCCCCACACCCAAGAATCGTAGGGTAACTTTCACAGCATGGGATTCTTTTAATTTGCTTTGGAGTGAACTCTCCCATGTGGTTCTGCAGTGCCATCAGGGCCAGAAACTCTTTTTTTCCCATTGATTTCTAGCTAATTAACTCATCTCCAGCACCTGGGAGAGAGACACCCCTATTGTCACCCGATCCGTGATTAAGTTTTAAGAGTTTTCCAAACTAAGTAAGAAGCCATTACAAATTTGAGAGGAAAAATAAGGCTGGTATCCTCCCACTAACAATCCTGGAGCCAGAGAAAATGTTTTCCTCCCATGCTGCATGGTCTCATTCTCCTTTACTTTCCAGCCTCAGCAGCCATTCACATCTTGAAAGCACTGCCAGCAGTCCACGTGGAATAAATAAGGGCATTAACTCCAAGCCCAGCCTCAGTTCCTCACTAACTCCTGGGCTTGGGAGGTCACTGACATTCGTCACAATGTAAAATCCACCCCAAGTTTCTCCCGAGTCCTCTCCCCAAAGCTGGTGCTCACACAAGGCAGGATTCCCCGAGTAGGGAATTTTGAAGCAAAACCTTAGACATGGCAGGTGCTTACTCAGCACCTCCCTCTGTTTGTTCCCCGATCTCCTCCTCTTGCAGCATCAGCTCTGTTCCCTGTAAGTTTTGTTCCCTCTGAGGATGGAAGGCATGGCACAAATGTTAAACTTAAAGCAGTAAACTGCTCCACATCTACACACCCGACTCATCTCAAAGGCCTTCAGCAACCCTGTACACGCTACTCCCAAAACCCACTGTCTTGTCCAGGAAAAAGGTGAGCTCAGTTCTCCACCTCTCAAAACCAGCTGCGCAAAGGGATTTTTCTGAACTGCTGAGGGGAGAGGGAAGGAGCATGCAGGGGCTATGGAAGAGCAGCTCGCTCCGCCGGGCCCGTCGGCTGGAGGCTTCAATTCTGCCGGACGCTCAGTAAGAGGGGGATCACTCGCACAACCCGCCACAGCCCCAGGACAGCGTGCGCTGGGACAGCTGGCACCGGGATCGCCGCTGCCTGTCCTGCCCTCCGCTCCCCGCCGGGCAACAAAGCGGGACATCTGGCCAGTAGCCCGCTTTAATTACCTATTTAGAGTCAGGCTGAGTATTTATGCTGTCATTAAACAGCCTTGGCAATAAGCAACCAAACAACTCTAACACTTGGTTTCCTGACAAAAGGCTGAAATAGCAGAAACTTTTGCTTCAAATTAAATGCACTTCAATAGCAATTAATTGTAGGCTTTAAAAACGTATTGAGATAATTAACAAAGGCAGAGGGAAAAGTAAAGAAACAGTCAAGGCGTGCATAAACACATACCCATATCGTATACCTTCAGGAAAAAATGATTGTATGCAGGCTAATTTTCCACGATCCCTCAAGCAACAAGGCAACACACATAAAAATAGCATTTGCTGGGTACAGACATCTTTCCGACTGTCAAGGCAGTGACTACATTATTCAATATCAAGCCAGGTTGCCTAAGTTACACACTCAGCTGTAGGTGTTTTGAATAATGCAGAAGAATATTTGAAGGCATGTGACTGCTAGTTTCAGAAATAAGACCCTTTCCCAGAGAGCTTAGTACCTCCTTTCAAAATCTGATGAGACGAACCAAGTAACAAAAAATGCATTTAAAGTAAAATTAAAGTCTCAATCTGAAATACAAAATGAAGAACTAAGGCCCCTTAAGTGTTGTTTTGTTTTATGTAGATCAAAATTAATTACATAGATAAAAATAAATCATAGAAAAAAAAATAATGCATTATTTTTCCCTTGGCATCTCTCTGCCTTGGAAACAAATAAAAAAGTAGATTTTGTATGAAAGAAAAAAACTTTTTGAAAAGGTCACCGTAACAACTGAGCCTGCTCTGGGGCTGAAGAGACTTCGGGCTTGTTACCTATTCCACGGGAAGTTTGTCATTTTTATGGTCATTTTGACAGGTTGTTTGGAATCTGTGGGTTTACTGGTTTATTATTGTATTATTATTTTATAAGCATAACAGGAAATGAGTCCAAATACAATGATTAAAATGTAAAAATACTGTGGATGGATATCTTTTGAAAAGGATGGCACAAGTCAAGCCATCTACATTCTCTGCACACCCGTTCTTACGAACACCCAGCTAAGCTGATTAGCTCGTCCCTTACACGAGACTCAGTTTTAGTGTGGGTCTGGAAAGAATTTTTTTTCCATCTCAGTGAACTAACATCAGCTGGCTTAGTACATCGCAGGGGAGTAGCAGCAGAGAGGAAGAACCTTTTTTGACTCTGGAACATCCACGTGCTATTCCATCAGACAGCCAAGGCACCCACCCGTGTCCAATTCAAGCACCAGACCCAGGAGTTGTTCTGGTATTGCTCTGACTGCGGGGAGAAGTGCGATTTCTGCAGCAGCTTGGGGCAGATGTCTGCTTTAAGTTCCCTCTCAAGCATCTGCTTGGGACTGAATGCCTCTCAAGCACAATCAAAACCAGCGATTTAATGCACTGTATTTTGCATCTACAGAGCACTTCTTATCCTAGGCGATCGCCAGAAAGCTGCAGCCTCAAACCATTCAATTCATCACACAAAGGGTTCAGATGCCCCGGCATAAACTGACAGTACAAGAGTAATAGCTGCCTAACCGAGCTCTGATTTAGCAGAGCTAGCGTGCATATGTTATTCATTAGCATCAATCAAAATTTCATGAGAAAATTGAAGATCACCCCAGTGATCTTTCAGGGCCATATTCACGTGTTGCGAGAGCTACACAAAACTGTGGCTAATCAGCAAGGAAAGCTGTGTGCTTCTCACACGTGATGATGAGGGTCTAAGCCAGGCACTGATGGGGTAGCACCGAGCATCAGTGAGCTGTAAACACTAGGCACAGAGATCTGGAAGGAATATGGGCATCTGAATATTGCTTTCAATCCACCTGACAGCAAGATGCACAGATGTTAGCACAGACACAGAGATCAGCGTGCCACTGAAGCCCAACGCCCAGCCCAACACCGGCACCAGGGAGAGCGGTGTCTTTAAAAGCCACATCAGATTTAAAACAAAAGAATAGAAAGCAAGTAAGCATGCCTTGTATCTTGGCAGCTCAGGAATCCCTCATCAAGCACTATGTCCATCATCTCAATTAAAATTCCTAGGGTAATGGCTTCATACTTCAAAGTTTCCTCTTACACGCTTTCTGGAGCATCATTAAACTTACAATACCTGATTTTTGTTTGTCACCCGCGTAACTGTTATTGCAGCGTCCTCCTCCATTCCAGCTGTATGGTTTTTCAGCTTACAGTACTTTAACCTCTCCAGTTCTGCTTATTGGTTCATGTACTAAAAACTTAGAAATTATTTTTATTACAGAGTCAACTGGCAATCTGTTTCCTTAGATGCAGTTTTGATCTTCCCCTTTCCTACACCCAGCCTTTTCTATTAATACTCAAGAAATCTCTGTAAAGACAAGAAGAACAAAAACCCATTCATTGCTGTCACAGCCTTTCAATAAAGCAGCTTATTGAGCACATAAGAATATGAAGGGTCTCTTCAAAAGGAACAGATTATATAGTTTTCACCTGTCTTTCTCATTCCCAGTTTCCCAGCATCTGTTGGAAGTGCATCACTCTGGGAACAGAGCCTGCAGAGAATTCTCTGTGCAGCATTTCACAGACGGGTGTTTTTTCAGTAAATCTGCTAGGCTGTAGGCACTGAAAGTGTGGTTCTGATGCTCACAAATCTCTGGCAACACACTTACTCATTTGGAAAGTTCTTTCAAATGCAGATACGGCATCCCTCACCACTGCTTACACCATTTGGTTTTTTTCACTTCTTTTACAAACTATACTATATAGATACATTGAGCACTGAACAGTGTGTCCAGTGGTCCCACCATAGTAATGTCCAGTAGTCTCCTCATGGATCCCAATGGACTGCACACGCACAGAACTAAAAGATGGATTCAGTCCCCAAAAGTTTCCACTCATACTGTATGTCCCGAATGCCTTTTTTCCTTAATTGCCCTTCCTCTACCCTGGATGTATTAAAAACAAAATAAACCCAAAAAAACCCAAAACAAACAAACAAACAAACCCCAGAAGAAACAGATTTATTATATAACTTAATGTGATCCTACCATCATCTGAGTATTACTCTGCAAATACACACCCATCCACACAGAGTAAAAAATGCTATTCTGTCAAGGCTTTTTTAAAATATCAACCAGATTGTGCATCCATAGTGAGTTGCTTTACCACACATTTCTTATGGCTCCAAAAGAAACAAAGCTGCACATGCATAAAACGATAAACTTGGTTTCATTATGTGGTTCCTGTGAACATACACATGGCTGTGTAAGAGATGAGCATGTTGGCTCCCACTGAAGTCAGTAAAAGTGGCAGATGGCTCAGCCACCTCTGAAAACAAGAAAATACGGTTGGCAAAAATTCTGCCTGCCTTATTTCTTATGGCCTCTGTTCCAGACAATACCTTGCACCCCCCAGGTGGCATGTTCAGGTATTATTGTTCATACCCTCGCTTTGCAGCCTGCTTCACTGAATTAAATAGCACTTAGAAAACTGCAATGTTATTTGCAGTGCAAGTAATAATTCTGACCCTTAAAAATACGCCGTACCAGCCTGAGCATGCTGAACTCGACAACATAAAGGGGAAAGGACTCAGAAACTATGATCAGACTCAACAAGTGACATAGGAGTACATTCTCTCATTGTGCACTTGTGATACATAAAAATGTCATCACAGAAATACACAGAACATATGACAGTTACCAGGCTCCTACCTAACCGCTTCCTGAAGCTTCCTGTGGTCCAGTTAAATACTGGAAAGAAAAGGCAGCATGCTGAAAGATAGGCAACATGATTGACATGATACTCAAAACAAATTGCATCCAAGGGGAAAATCTGAAACTAGAATTATATGCAGTTTCCACAGATTGATTACTCATAGGAAACAGACATGACGTTTGAGAAACTGTGTAGAGAATATACAAATATAGTAAAAATGTCAACCCAGATCCTCCAGATGAGCATGGAATAAATTGGAAAAGTGGGCATTATAATACACATTAGACTTCATCCAACTCACTCTGTATCTGGGAGGCAGAAGGGGTCACACCGAGACACACAGGTACAGAGGAATAAAAGAAGTTCAAAGGGCAACTGAAGAAAAGCAGGCTAGCAAACTCATAGAGCCAACAAGAGAAATAACATGAGCAGTTTTACAAGAAACTACCTGCAGTATACAGAGGAACTTATAACTCCACCCAAGGCTGAACAAACTGATTACTTACTGGAGTAAATCCGAATGAATTCTACTGACCTCCAACTTCCATCCGACATTTAACAAAGCAGCACAACTGGGTCATTTTAGATTTTGAAGGGAAATTAAAAATAATCAAGAGCCCTCTGACACTCTTAAAAAAGTGCCTGGCGAATACTGAAAATGGTTTTAACATTATAAATGTTTTTTGATAGGTTTCACAACCTTTAACATTTCAAGTATATGAACATTATATAACTTGATTTTTACTTCTAAGAATACCATCCAAAAAGAAAAGGCTAAGCTGTTGTAAAAGATGTTTTACAAAGATATGCTTTAAAAATGCTCATGGAACTTAAATCTGCAAATATAAGTGCTGTTGGATTTTTTCAGAGCATAACTTTTTAAAAAAAGAATATTTGATAGAGAATTATATTTAGAGCATCAAATGGTACCATTTATTCAATCATGGGTGGACAAAGTATAGTAAATCACACAGATGAAGGAAAAAATAGAAATACTCCTAGTAAAAGTAGATATGTTAGCATTAATCTACTGGTTGAAATAAGTTCTTGCAAAATATTTAAGAAAATTCCAATAACTAACACAATTGTAAAAATTAAAAGGCTAAACCATCAGTCAACCGCCACTATGAGTCATTTATTTACTTTTAGTTAAATTGTTTGGAATTAATGGTGTCTTGAGCATCACCAACATTTTCTCAAAATGTTGATGTGCTGCTCCTCTCTGTACGCTCTTTGTTAACTGCCACATACTTCTATTTTTGGAAACTTTAATGAGGGCACACTCATATAAATGGAAGTACATAATATCCCAAATGACCAGAGTGAGGTTTCCTGCTCAATGTCTAATTTATCTCACACCACAGGTTACATGAGACCTCTGATCGTTTTTTTTCTTCTCCCTAATCACTAAAGGGATGCCAATTCCATAAGATTATACCACTCTATCACTTGCTGTAAAATCTTTCTGAAGAAAGATATCAATACCAGTTTTAGACGGTTTATAAACATGGAGTCTAGTACACTAAAATAATGGCTATGAATCAGTAATTCATATTATTCCTGCAAAGGTGAGGAATTACCACACGCAGTAACAAGTCATTAAAAAGACAAATTATATAATAAGTAACAATCTAACAGTCATCTAACAAAGACATTACTATTTTTAAGAAAAGCAGTTAATCTTACACAAGATTAGCATCACTAAAATACGTAATATACCTAGCTTCTATAAATGAATACTGAATTAATTACAACAGCTACATAAAAAATACAAGCAAAAATAACCTATTTCCTGTATTTACACAAATGTAAACAAGAATACAGTTTGCCCCTGACTTCACAATTCAATAATCGATAAAAGAAAAAAAAAAAAAAACAAAGAAGACGGCAGAGCTCTACTGACTGAAAATGTAATCAGAAAATGATTCAAATCGTGCTTTGATGAAGCATGAAGGTGTGAGCTGGAGAAGTCCGTTATTTGTCCATTCTAATTGAAGGACAACAAACAGCACCAAAATCTTTAAACTGGCACATACAATGCAAGAAACATCCTCACTCTTAGTAAATCTGCTGGATTTGCCTGGGGTATTTTCAATAATGATTTATTATTTTAGTCGTCTTTGCCAGCAGAAAAGAATGTTGTTGACATTCCTGTAAGTGTTTAGCCTAAATTAGTACTAAACTGCTCAAGTCTGGTAATTCAATAAACCAAGAGGAGTTTCTCCTTTTTCAAGGAGAAAAACTAATATTCTTTTAAATGTTGCCACTTTCTTAAACTTAACTACCATAAAGATGATGCTTTTATCCCTTGAAGAAACCTAATGAAATCATATTAATTTGCTTTTTCATTGACAAAAGAGGAATCACATAACACTGACCCCACTAGCTGCAATAAAAGCTCTGTTTGTTTATTTCTTGGTGAAGATTACCATTTAGAAAAAGACACAGCTGATTATTTTAGTATACTGGGTATGCATGTGCATCTTACAAAACCAGGATTTTCACTGACCACAAAAATATTCCATGCCTTTTTGTACTGAAGACATGATGGCAAACTGGTTGCATCTTCTTTCAGCTGGATCCAAAGTCTATTCAAATCAATGGAAAATCTCCCATTGCTTTCAATAATTTTAAATCAGGTGCCGAAACACTGAGGTTAGGTGAAACCTGCCTTGGTGCCTGGGAATTGTACAATAGAGGACGTAACAAATGCCAATATTTCTAATACAGATCTTTCTCAGCTAGCACCTCATTAACCTGTGCTGTCACACAGAAACTGTGATTGTCTACATCACCGGAATGACTGTCACAAAATTTGGATTCACATGTTTTAAGAAGTCAGCTACACAATAGGAGTTTGGATTTAAAAAAAAAAAGGAGGACAGAACATGCTAAGAAGGAGACTAAATTGCTTTGGGGATCTTGCAACACCAGCAGATCTCAGCAAGGACATTTGGAAACCCAAACAGAGCAAACGCACTGCGATTAATGTGTCCACACCTCAAATGATCTTTGTTCATCCGAGGTCTCCTGGCTTTGAAACACAGAGCACTGAAAGTAAATGTAGGTGCTTCTTTAAAAACAGTTCTGCAGAAAACGTGTGTCATATGGGCAGGATGCAAGTGTAGTAAAAAAAAAAGGCCATCCACCACAGGAAACTGCATTTGGGTTGTTTAAAATGGCAGCCCAACATTCCAGACGAAAATAAGTGCTTGACATTGTTTATAAATAGTGAAATATGTGTAAAAATACTGTTCGAATCCATTTGACATCTCTCTTCCAAAGGACTGTATTTTTGGCCGAGTCCGTATTTGCAGTCCTTTGCCTTAAGCTTGCATATGACTGCTCTGTTATTTAGAAAGTAGTGACCTTCCTTTACTAATATAAAGAATGGGCAATTTTAAATCTGAATGTACAAAACTACTGCCATTAAAGTATAATTTAATGCAGTGCTCAATGCAGGAGCAGTCCTTCTCCTGGAAAAGCCTTCTTCCAAAGAAACAGAAAAGAAACAGTCATAAACAACAAGCCTACGTCAGAACAAATGGTCAACTAACATGATTCTGGTACTAGCATAAAGCAGGTCTTCAGATTGCATGACTTAAATAAAAACAACAAACAAAATAAAACCAAAAAATAAATATGAAGGCACCACTCAAGAAACAGAAAGAGCACATGGTGAGGAATTTACAGCGAGGAGTGGCTGCTGAGAGAAGAATAAGCACGAGGAGATAAGAATAGTATTTTCTAAAACAAGGTCATTGCAGGAAAGGTTTCAGATTCCAGTCTATGTTTATAGCCTTTGGTGTCAAGCTGTCCAAGAACAGATCCAGAAAGACTGACTTTATGAAAGTAAATTTTCTCTGTCATCCTTTTTCTCACCCGAGGTGCTATCTGTCAAGGCCTATAAACTTCACAGTAGATAGATTATGTTAATAAGACATGAAATACCGTATATAGCTACAGGGAAAATAGGGTGCTTGTATCAAATACATCTTCCTGTTCACCCATGCAAGATCTGAGGGGCACCTTCTACGGATAAATGGGCTTGGAATGACATTAATTTAGAATTGTATTCCCAGTCATAAACGGACCATGCAGACAATGGACATGTAAGCAATCCAAACGTTGCCATGAATAACTATTTATAGTCACCCTTCCTTCTTCAAACTTCTCAATGCTAGATATCTAATGAATACAAAAGCAGCACGCTTAACTCTCATCATCTCAATTTTGCACTTGAGGTAACTCAAACAAGAGGTTTTAAAGTCAGTTTTTCACAGGCATCCGTAACTCTTTTTCCATAGCACTGCATGGGTATTGTGAGGGCTCGGTATCTCTCAAGACTTAAGGCAGGGAAAAACAATAGTTCACAAGCACTCACTAATTCTGAATGGTTAATTTTAGATTTTCAAAGAGTCCAACTTACTGCTGCTTTCTCTGAGATGCAGCTGCTCAACACCAGAAAGAGCAAATGTCCAGCATTTAGAGCGCTCAGAGATAGCCAGATGACTATCTTGATTTTAAAATTCACAGAGGCACCTAATCCTCAGTGAAAATCACAGCCAGCTGGAAAACTATCCCCATTTCTAGGTCCTTTGACAACCTTACTGGCACAAGTATTTTCCCCTGTAATAGATGTTTCTGTGTATCCATGTGTTTGCAAGATTTTATACTCTGTTTGCAATTACAAGGATTTTTGCTGGAAAGAAAATTAAGTTCGCCTTGACATAGTTCACATAAAACTGTGTCTTCCTACAGGTATTTGAAATTTCAAGGACTTTGAATGACTGGATACATACAGATATCACAGACAAAGAAGGGAAGCATTTGTACTTATATGTGAAATCTTCCCGTGTGTTATGTATGAACAAGTTTTACATGGATACATACCATAATTTCTTGATGTGGTGGAGTTTATAGACAAAAATACAGTTTTAGATGAGTAATTACAATCATAATCCCTTTCAATTCACTGCTAAATCTCCTCATTATAGGCTCTTCTGTTTGTAATGCTGCTGTATTTGGCTGGCCCTCCTCAACTGCTACAGCTGAGCAGGAGCATTAAAGTCATGGACTGGTCTCTTTCTAGGCCCTTGTTCACCAGTTAGGGACCACTGCTTTCTCAAAGTCCTGCCGTAGCATATTTCTAAGCCTGTAGGTACATGGGTTACTGCCAACTGGAAGAAGCTAATATTCTTTCTCAGCTAATAAGCTGCCTGCAGTTCCAGCTCCAGTTGATGCCTCGGGGTCTGAAGCAGGATTTTTAAAGTGTGGCTTCCATGTTTTCACTGCTAGTGCTTTCTGATCCTTTCAGATGCTTTGAGCATACCTAAGCCAACAGGTGACTTGCTGCCCAGATGTATAGAGTGGAAGAGAGAGGTGCCTGTCTTTCCCTGCTTTCAAACAAACAGATGTTCCAGTGTTCTAACAAGGAGACTGGAGCTTTCTCTTGCAATCAAGATATGGAGGTTCAGGATCTTTCCAAATCACACTCAGGAGATATCAGCATTCTCCAGGCATATCTACCACTTTCTTCATGTCTCTTTCAGACACTCATAGTGATGATTCTGACATGCCTCTAACTCCAGAAGAAATTTCATGTTTTGGAATCCCAAAGGAAGTGCCTGCTTGCTCAAAGGCCATCTTAGTCCCATCACAGCTCTTGATGTTCCTGTCTTGGCTAGTAAGTTTTTCCTCTCCACACAGCTGACAGCTGCAGGACCTTTCTGGGTTACCCAGCTCTTCCCTATAAATTGCTTGAGGGAATCCTGGAGCTGAAGACTTGATTTAGAATCATAGAATCATTTAGGTTGGAAAAGACCTTGAAGATCATCAGGTCCAACCATTAGCCTAACCCTGCCATCCCACCACTAAACCATGTCCCTAAGCACCACACCTACCTGTCTTTTAAATACCTCCAGGCGTGGGGACTCAACCACTTCCCTGGCAGCCCATTCCAATTCTTGACAACCCTCATTGGAGACAGGCAGTGCCAGGCACTGAAGTGTTCAAATACCTTCAAAGGTCTAGGCCTGAGCCAGCTGGATTTCTTTTTATCACGGTAAGAGGTCTTTTAACTGCCTTCATGTGAGTAATGTCATTTGTCACAAAAGAGCAAAACAATAAGCCTGGAAAGCATTTAAAGCTTTAAATCTTTAAGGGAAAGATCTCCTAAACTCTCTCTGACATATAAAATTGGTTGAGAATTCAGAAGAGTTTGTTAGCGGCCATGTGAGACAACCACCTTGAATCTGGAAAGAGAGGGATGCAATAGTATGAATCCTTGGAGGGATGCATATACGCCCAGTAACTTTGTTTTCAGGTAAACTGCTTGCCATGCTGTCTCCACTGCTCAGTTCTGCAGTCTAACATCATCTGAAATATACCCCACAGTCCTGCACAGATGCCAGATTTAATTTGTATGCCTAAATTAAATAGACTTATGATGCAGAGGTGAAGCCAAATGTGGATTTATGTTTAAAGGTAACCAAGGGGGACCTAAGGCATGTACTTTTGCTGTACAAGACAAAAAAGTTGACCACTTCATACTTGTTTGCCTGACAGCTGTCCCCAGAAACCAGCAGGCATGCCACCCCCACAAACCTACAAAACCTTGCTAAATAGGCCAAAATTAATTTTTTTGCAGAATTTTCCCAGTAGAGGTTCCTCACTCCTTCCTACTGAGATCAATCATTTCTGCAGGAAAATTGATGAGAACAGAAAAATATTACACTCTAATCAAAAGCTCAAAAGGTGCAAAAGATGCAAGTTAAACATGTATCCCTTGGGTCAAGGCTCTCTAACTCCTTGTATCCAACTCCCTCAAGGTTTAAAGCAGGGAAGAGAGGAAGGGTGAGGCTGTAAGCCTGTGCTCTTACCATTACATCAGCTTCTGCAGTTAGAAGTCATCCAGACAGATGATTTCAAAATCATGCTGGATCCAAACTGTTCAGGACTTTGAACACTTTAATCATTTTCTCTTTAAATAAGGCAGCAACCACCTTCCACAGCAGCCAAAGTTTCCAGTGATTGCAGTGAATTACTCGAGATACCATGTACTACACTAATCTGCTCAAGAGGTGACAGAGGCACAGAAAACTGTGTAAGGCCAGCATCTGAAAGGAAAGGTTGCAGACTCTTGGGCAAACACAGATGATAAAAGCATTCCTGGCGGTTGTTGCTATCTAAGCATTCTGGAACAGCCAAGGACATCTTCAGCACGGCACAATATCATCTTCAGAAACTCCACTCTCATTATCTATTTTGTTTGTGCAGTGCTTGTTTTGTCCCTCAACAACCTTGCATGACCCTCTTTAAAGCCAATGGAAGTTAAACACTCAGGAAAGAACAAAATGAAAATCAAGTCCTTACAAAGCAACCAGATACAGGCTTTGAACTGACAGACAAACCTCAACCCAGTAACATTTTTCAATGAATATCTCTTTGATTTGCCCCTTCAGGCCCAAACACATACCATAGATCCAATTAGGAACCAAAACTACAATAGTCAACATATTGGCGATGAACTGGACACATCTTAAAAAAAGAAACAAAACCACACACAAAACCCAAATGCAAGATCAACAAAAATCTAAAATAAAAGCTAAACCAATCCGAGAGAACGTAAGTCTGTGATCATGCCCCTACATTTCACAAAAGCAACAAAAGATGCCACACTGCTCAGCCCAAACCCTGTTCGTCCCAAGGCCTGAATTTTACAATAAATTTGTATACTTAGCTTACCTTTCCTTCTTAGGCATAAATGAAGTAGCCTGGGGGCTTCTTTCAGTGCTCTCTACAAAACCCGTAAGTGCTTAGTCACATACCTTTTCAGCATTATTCTCACTGTACCTGCTTTTTGAGCATCCCCATGCATGGCATACAACATAAAAGAAAAAAGTCATGACAGGAGCTCTAGAAACACACAGCCAGTGCTTACTGCATAGCTAATGCATGTCCCACCTGATTAATTTGTGCCCTTTGATGTGACCTTTGTCTTCAGCCAAGCTGATATGCAACTTAACTTTGCAGAGGATATCAATCAAGTTCTGCTTACAATTCCAATAGTACAAATCTGAAGCAAGCTCATTGTTCTACTCTCAACGTTATAGAAACACAAAGACAGTATTTTAGACCAACAGCACTGTGAAATGTGATGCATATCGAAAATCAGACACTAGTAATGCAGAAAGATAACATTTTAGAGTAGCAACAATGTCCCAATATCACAAAAGGAAAACAAATGCAAGGCAGCTTCAGGAGAAATAACTTGAATACCTGTTAAATTTAGCAGTAAACACCACTAAATTCTAAATTAATCCCAACAAAAAAGCTTGCTGTCATTGGTGAATACACTGTTCAGCAGCTATCAAGAAAAGAGCAAAAGTTTAAGAAGTACGGAGGAAGAGAATTTAAAAATTGTATCTCAGATACAAGGCTATGTTAAACATGATGCTCTCACCTGGAATACTGTGCTCGGTTCATACTGTCATGTAAGGTGGATAAGAACCAAGCAGGGTTTGAAGTGCATTATAAGAGTGATTTAGACACATTTTCCCACGTCACAAGAAATTGTTAGGATTGGGATTGGGCACAGAGGACAGACAACTGTAGGACAAAGCTCTGTTGACACACAACTCTGCCTGATTAGACTCACCGGGCAGTGCTCAAAGGCAGAAGAGAGAACCTTAATTCCAACATCTACCAAATGTCTTTAATCAGAAAGAATCCTGAATAGTTATGAACACGCTACGTAAGCCAAGAAACTAGAAGAAAAGACATGCTGCTAGAATATCAAACAGTGAGACAGAACATTCCCAAAGAGAAGATGCTAGTAAACTGCTAAAACAATCATCTGCCCTACCAGCATACACACCAGAATCGCACTTTGCAGCCACTAACAAGTTAGCACAAGAAGAGGCTCAGGTGTGTAAACAAAATCAGGGATGATACTAGCAACTTCCCTGTTTCTTGAGGATGTCCTAGGTATTTCTGGAAGCACTTCTGTGCGGGCAAGAGACATCTTTACTTTGGCCCAAGCAAATACCAGTGAATTCCCATGCTCCAACTAACAGGTCCATTGCAGCAGCTGAACAACTCCTGCAGAAAGCTTTGCGAACAAAAAGCAGCCAGGCATGTAAACAAAAAATGTCTGGGATTCAGGGGTAGCAATCTCGCAGACAAGCATCTGCCCTGACATCTTCATTTCTAGATTTTATTGACTGGCTTGAAGTTTTCATTTTAAATGATTTAGCTTTTACTAGCATTCTTCTTTTTTATTTTCAACATTAGGATGTACAACACCCGTGTGTTGCAGCTGTGTCAGGAGACTGGAATTAGGATTAGCAGTACAAACAGATCCAAGAAGACAGACACAGAAGACGTTATAGAAGGCATAATGTGGTTGAAACTTAAATTGAAGTGCTACCACAAAATACAGAATTGCTACCTTGTGACATACTTCTAGTAGAGTCAATATTTAATTTTGTATACGCTTTCTTGTGCTAAACCGTGATTGCTTCCTTTGCTTCTGATAATCCAAATCTGATGTCCTAATTACATACTCCACTAGTTTCTAGGACCTAGGGGAGTAAAAAAAAGGACACAGCTGCATCATGTCACTGCAAGTATTCACCTTCCCACTCGAAACACTAATGTCAGCTCAGAAATACACCAGAAAGGCGTCCACTGCTTTTGCCACCTGCACACTCTTGCCGGTCAGAGACAACGAGCAAGTTCTCAAATAACGGTAGGGAATGAATAGTCGCCAGTTCCATGTCAGTGGGAAAAATCTGACCTTCCCTAAACCGACCTGGAAGATCCCCCGTATCTAATATATAAATATGTGCATAAACAAACATCAGTTAAAACCTGCATCAACAGCTCCTTCTTGCCTTTTCATATAGAAAGTATTTTCAGAAGCATAGGGACAGACAAGCCCCAAATTCTCACCTTCTTTTGGAAAATCTCTGCAGAAATATCATCACTTGAATCCACAGTTAAATGTGCCTTCCTTACTTTTATCACATATATGTTTTGCATTTCTTACTAACTATCCCATAGATTTAGTTTGTAGAAAGTTCTTAATGTCATTTTTTTGCTATGAAACACATTAGCACTGGTGTTTTGTCTGGATGGCTCCTCTAATGGTTTTTTAGCTGCCCTTCTGATGGTTTTTTTTTTAAAGTTTACAGCTTATTTAGAATCATGCTGCTCGTTTAATCTCTTGCTGGACCTGCTGTTCTCTTCATCTTACTGTGTTATGTCTTGAGCTACATTAAGATGACTTGGAAATTGAGAAACAGGGTGAAATCCTTGTTATTAATCCCTATGACTGTAACAAAGCCTAATGGGAAATTGCGGGGAATTCAGAGAAGAGTGAAAATGGTGCTTGAGTAGTTCATACTTAATTGCTTTCAGAAGGCAGTGGCTAACTAACATGGGTGTAACCAGTCTAACCTTTGACTAGAACCTGAGGAATATGGGGTCAGACTCACAGTAGTGGGATATAATTTTTTACTGTTAAAAAAACCATAATGGAATGAAAGGATGAAAAGGAATGTTTATACTAAATACCAGAAGGTATTTTAAAATCATAAATCTGAAATTCTGAACATATCAGATGGGAAAACTTAGGGCAAAAGAATAAAAATATTCTGTAAAGGATTATATGATATTGGCGGAGGAAAGGAAATTACCTCATGAATTATTGCTTTTGTGTGTTTTTCTAGAACTTTATCAGACTGTTCTCTTCTTTTCTGTCAGTGTAAGCCAATGACCTCTGAGTCATTCTTACGAAAAGGAGAAAGCGATCAAGAAGTCAGGAGATATTTAGATAAAGTCCTAAATCTGTTTATCTACAAGGTTGTAAATGAAATTCCGTTTTTCAGAACACAAAAGGATCACACTTTGATTTTTACGGAAGTTTCCTAATGATGTCCTATGTCCTAAGCTAGTTTTTGCTGAGAAAATAGGCAACAGTGTCCACAGGGTTCCAGGGCTGGTACATTAATCTTTTTACAAAATTTGGTCAGCTGTTGCGGCGTGCAGACAGGGAACTGAGTCCTTTGGAGAAGATGACCTTACAGGCATCAGACATGCTGGAAACATGGAGAAAAGTCCTTTGGGAGTGACATGAGGGAAGTCAGGAATTTAGTATTCTCATTAGGGAGTCCAAGAGAGCTGGCTGCTATTTAAGCAACATTTCCTCCATGCTCAGGATCGTTGCATCCCCATGAATAAGAAATCAAGTAAACAAGGCAGGAGGCCTGCATGGATGACCAAGGAACTTCTAGTAAAACTCAAAGAGAAGAGAAAGCTCTATGGAATGTGGAAAGAGGGTCAGGCCACTTGGGAGGTATACAGGAATGCTGCCAGAGCATGCAGGGAGGCAACTAGAAAGGCCAAGGTCCACCTGGAATTAAATCTGGCAAGGGATATCAAGGATAGCAAGAAGGGCTTCTTCAAGTACATCAGCAGCAAACAGAAGACTAGGGGAAATGTGGGACCACTGCTGAATGAAGTGGGTGCCCTGGTGACGGAGGATACAGAGAAGGCAGAGTTACTGAATGCCTTCTTTGCTTCAGTCTTCACTGCCAAGGCTGGCCCTCAGGCTTCCCAGTCCTCGGAGGTAAGCGAGCAAGCCTGGAGAAAGGATGACCACCTTGGTTGAGGTGGATCAGGTTAAGGATTTTTTAAGTAAGCTGGACACCCACAAATCCATAGGTCCCAATGGAATGCACCCACGAGTGCTGAGGGAGCTGGCAGATGTCATTGCTGAGCCACTCTCCATCATCTACGAAAGGTCCTGGAGAACAGGAGAGATGCCCGAGGACTGGAGGATAGCCAATGGCACTCCAGCCTTCAGAAAGGGCAAGAAGGAGGACCCAGGGAACTACAGGCC
>NW_009260126.1:599897-602620 GCF_000687185.1 Egretta garzetta
CTGGGAGGAAGGGCTAACCCAAAGGAAGGCTGTGCTGCCATTTGGTGGGAACTGGACAGGCTGGAGAGTTGGGAGGAGAGAAACCTGATGAAGTTCAACAAGGGCAAGTGTCGAGTGCTGCACCTGGGGAGGTTGAACCCCATGCACCAGCACAGGCTGGGGGCTGACCTGCTGGAAAGCAGCTCTGCTGAGAGGAACCTGGGAGTCCTGGTGGATGACAAGCTGACCATCAGCCAGCAGTGTGCCCTTGTTGCCAAGAAGGCCAATGTTATCCTGGGGTGCATTAAGAGGAGTGTGGCCAGCAGGTTGAGGGAGGTTATCCTCCACCTCTACTCTGCCCTGGTGAGACCCCACCTGGAGTACTGTGTCCAGTTCTGGGCTCCCTCGTTCAAGAAAGATGAGTGTCCAGAGGAGGGCAACAAAGATGATGAGGGGACTGGAGCATGTCCCCTATGAGGAAAGGCTGAAAGAGTTGGGCTTGTTCAGCCTGAAGAGAAGACTGAGAGGGGATCTCATCAACACATACAAATATCTTAAGGGTGGATGTCATGAGGATGGAGACAGACTCTTCTCAGTGGTGCCCAGCAACAGGACAAGGGGCAACGGGCACAAATTGAAGCATAAGAGATTTCAGTTGAATATGAGGAAGAACTTCTTTACCTTGAGGGTGACAGAGCACTGGAACAGTCTGCCCAGGGGGGTTGTGGAGTCTCCTTCTCTGGAGATATTCAAAACCCGCTTGGACACTGTCCTGTGCAACCTGCTGTAGGTGAACCTGCAGGAGGGTTGGACTAGATGATCCCCCGAGGTCCTTTCCAACTCTTGCCATTCTGTGATTCTGTGATTACTAGATGAAAGAAGGGGCCCCAACCTCATTGCTACTAAATGCAATCACATTGCAGTTTTTTGATGCTTAACTCCACCAAACAAAACCACTTCTTAGCAGGTAACTCCTAATGGTTGAGGCCAAATGACAATGTTTGGAGATTCAAAGGAAATTTACTATTAAACTCTGCTTGATAGAATATGTTTGTACAAGGTCCTAAAATAATGGGCAAGCATCAAGGGACATAACAGATAGGCAGGAAAAAACTTTCTGGGCTTAGAGAAGAGCTTCATGACAGCCTTTTCTGATGGCTTCAAGTGTCCACTCTGTCCAGCTGAGCAGATCACATACCTTCTGCCTATATCACATGGCAGGAGAATGCCATGTGCTGTGACCTTTTCCTGGCACACTGTAGCTAATCATACAGCGTGTCCATGCTTCTAGGAAGTTCTGGTTTCATTGCAGCTGCATAGATCTATAATTGTCCACGGGAACTGAACCTTCCTGAAGCTGCTCTATGTCTGTATGTGCAGAGTTTGGGATAGATGGCAGCAGGGCCATGGTGACCCTCCCTGAGCACTTTGTGCAACCCGTTTCTGCCTGTTGGGTTTCTTAAATATCTCTCAGGCCCCAGCACACAATTACCTGTGGCACACATGAGTTGTTCCAGCATAGCAGCTTGCCCCTGAAATTGTTTCTTCTGCAAGACTGAGTTGTCTGTCATGCATCTTATGAAATAGTGGTGTGTCACCTAGGAAATAACAGCAGACAGAAGTGGGGTGCTGCTGTCAATTCTTCACCCAGCTTGCAGCCTGTCCCTAAGGCGCTCCTGGGAAAAGGCACGGCCCAAGCAGCTCACCAACTTCATGAACTGCTCTGCTGCACAGCTGATACCCACTGGCTGGAAATCCACCATCAGTGTTTACTGTAAGATACTGCACATACCACTAATACTGGCTGTGCCTGTGCAAGTTCTTTGATTAATATCTGTGTTTACATAAATGTTTGTAAAACCACAAAGCTGGGATTTTTCTGCAGCTCCTGAAGAAAGCTAGGCTCCAAAACCCAACAGGGTAAAAAGCTCAAACATTTTTACTCACCTTTGAAAATCTCAGCCAAAATGACCAGTTTGGTTTCCTCAGAAACAGCCCCTCTCACCCAGCTGTGCAACAGCTAAGCTAACAGCCTTAGTTAGGCCTTAAGCTAACAGCTCTCCATCCCAAAGGGGGAAGGGAAGGACTCCTAATTCTGGAATTTGTTTTGCCCGTAATCTACCAGAACTCAACTGACTATCAAACCACGCTGCAGCACTCCTTCCTTACATGTCGGAAGAAAGTTAAAACCCTGTCACACTTTTTGCTTTCTTTGTTTTGCAATTGTTTTAAAACTATGCTGTGGATTATGGATAGGAATATTTTTAGAACAAATAAATAAATGGGACAGAGCAATTTTGTGGTATCATGCTTTCGCGTTGCAGGAACAGCCAGAACCAATGCAGAGGGTGCTTAACTTTGCAGTTAATGACCAAGGCAAAAGGTCATGTACAAAAACTTAGCTTCCAAGAAACGCTCAATTTAGCAGTTATCACAAATTGACACTGAGGAAAGATCAGACACCATGCACCCAGACACTCCATTTCCCCTTATCTTTCAGTGAGTTAATTGCTGCCTCTTTCTCCACCTCGAGAGGCACCAGCCACTGGTGAAACCAGGGTGCCCAACTTTTGAAAGAGTCACACATGTTGACCCAGACTTTTCCAAGTGCCCTTTCAAAGGCCATTCTGTGGTGCTTCTTATGAAACACATTAGAAGTGTGATCTTTCTTTGCTGTCCCTAATTATAAGGCTAATCCAATTCTCACTAAATAGAACAACAGTTTTAATATTGGCTTCAGCAGG
>NW_009260126.1:602726-631076 GCF_000687185.1 Egretta garzetta
CAGGAGCGGAAACATGGAGTTATATTTGGCATCCAAAGATGATCTACTGTTCACAAGGTCATGGAGTCTGGAACTGAGAAGGAGCTGTAACTTCTTCAAGTTACTCTCATGCACTAGGGTTTGTTGGAAAGAAACTTGTGTTGTTTTTCAAAGAGCTTCTTTGTGGATATATTTAACCAGATCCTTGGGAAAATCCTTCTTGTGCTAAAATTAGGATTCAATGACCCTAAAAGACAGAAGTTTCTGTAGCACTAGGTAAAAGTATAATCTGGGCAGCTGGTTTTCAGACTAGTTTAGCAGACGCTTCATCGTTATCCAACAATACACTGCCATCGCGTGGTTCAGTGTATCAACGACAACATTTATTAAGGCACACAGATGCAATTCTCCTAGGCTGTTTTCACAGATCTTTCACAGCTTTAATTTCTATTATGCTAATAATGTATTAACTTTATGCTTTCAGGGTATTTATTGGAAGTTTCAAAAAAAGGAAGCAAATAATGCGATTCCCTCTTCAAAGAGAACTCAGAAGAGTTAAAAATGTTCAATATCATTATTCAAAATGAACTGCATTTTGTTTCCTTTACTTTAATAGTGGACTGTTTCTAATACAGACCACTTCCATCTTTCCATTTTCTTTAATTAATCCAAAAAGGGTGAGTTCTTGGAATAACTATATTATTATATATATGTGTATGTGTTTATGTACATAACTATTGATCTCATATTCAGTTGCTTCTCTGATTTGAGAAAGAGCAAATGGCTTTCTATCCTTTATCTTCTAATAATAACTTGCTGTCTTAAACCTAAGGAATCATCTATGGATCCCAATGGGCCAACCCACTGAAAGCCTCTCATGAACTTCTGTTGCTTTGCTCAGAGCTCTGGTCTTAGACAGAGCTGCACTAGAAAAGGTAAGCTCTTCAAAATCTTATTTCCCCTAATTTAGGGGAAAGTACTGCAAAGGAAACTCTTCTTAGTGCATCTGCTGACTGATCTTCCAACATACAGAATAGCAAGATCATGCCTTCTCTACTCTACTACAGAAAACAGAAAGCATTATGATTACTGTGAGCATAACATTCATGTGGGGCCAGTCAATTCCTCTCTTTGAAACACTCATGCAAGGTCCTGGCTAATCCAATGATAAGCAGTTGGCAGAAGAAACTCACTATTTCTCTTTCTTCCCTGGAATCTTGTTTTTAATAGCTAATCCTGCTTTTTAAAAAAATCCATCTGGCTTCATAGTGCTAGGAAGTCAGTGCTGTCCAGGAAAGTCAAGAGTTGTAGGTAGCACTTTATCTAGGATGGTAGAATAGAACAGAACAGAACAGAACGGGACATTTCAGTTGGAAGGTACCTACAAGGATCATCTGGTCCAACTGCCTGACCACTTCAGGGCTGACCAAAAGTTAAAACATGGTATTAAGGGCATTGTCCAAATGCCTCTTAAACACTGACAGGCTTGGGGCATTGATCACCTCTCTGGGATGCCTGTTCCAGCATTTGACCACACTCTCACCATAAAGCAATGCTTCCTAACGTCCAGCCTAAAACTCCCCTGGCACAGCTTTGAAGCCTTCCCACATGTCCTATCAGTGGATCCCAGGGAGAAGAGATCAGCACCTCCCTCTCTACGTCCCCTCCTCAGGATGCTGTAGAGAGCAAGGAGGTCACCCCTCAGCCTCCTTTTCTCCAAACTAGACAAGCCCAAAGTCTTTAGCTGCTCCTTATAGAAACATTCCTTCCAGCCCTTTCACCAGCTTTGTTGCCCTCCTCTGGATGCATTCAAGGATGTCCACATCCTCCTTAAATTGTGGGGCCCAGAACTGTACACAGTATTCACTGTGAGGCCACACCAGTGCCGAATACAGCGGGACAATCACCTCTCTTGACTGGCTGGTTATGCTGTGTTTGATGCACCCCAGGACACGATTTGCCCTCTTGGCTGCCAGGACACACTGGTGGCTCATACTGAGCCTGCTGCCCACCAGCACCCCCAGGTCCCTCTCTGCAGGGCTACTCTCCAAGCCACTCCTCTCCCAATTTATTCTTGTGCCCAGCATTACTCCATCCTAGGAGCAGAATCCAGCATTTGGATACCAGTTTGGTATCATCAGCAAACTTGCTAACGGTGCATTCCACTTCTGCATCCAGATCATTGATAAATATATGGAACAGAACTGGCCCTAGAATTGAGCCCTGAGGATTCACTGTGAGGCCACACCAGTGCCGAATACAGCGGGACAATCACCTCTCTTGACTGGCTGGTTATGCTGTGTTTGATGCACCCCAGGACACGATTTGCCCTCTTGGCTGCCAGGACACACTGGTGGCTCATACTGAGCCTGCTGCCCACCAGCACCCCCAGGTCCCTCTCTGCAGGGCTACTCTCCAAGCCACTCCTCTCCCAATTTATTCTTGTGCCCAGCATTACTCCATCCTAGGAGCAGAATCCAGCATTTGGATACCAGTTTGGTATCATCAGCAAACTTGCTAACGGTGCATTCCACTTCTGCATCCAGATCATTGATAAATATATGGAACAGAACTGGCCCTAGAATTGAGCCCTGAGGAACACTGCTGGTGTTCTGTATTATGCTGGTGCAGTACTTTTCAAGAATTTGACTCTGACACGGTAGGCTGTCTACAGGTACGGACTCATAGCTGTTACTGCACAGTGAACAAGCAACAGCTTGCTTTAAAAGGCTGTCTTTATTTTTATTCACAAGGACTGCAGCACCATCTGTAAGGGACACTCGGTTGTTACTTTCAAATAAGCAACTTAACTTGCCTGGAGAAGACAGCTTTCAAAGCTCACACCAGGTATTTGTTATTGCATGTCCACAGAAAAAGGTCTTCCTGACTCAATCCTTAGTGCAATTACATTAAGTCCTGGAATGTAGTAATAAATATTTTCCTGATCTAAAGTTAATAAAAAATCAAATCTGCTCTCCTTCCAGCACTTACGCATACACCTATATTTAAACTTGTAAAACTCATTTATATGCATAAATTTATATATACACAAACATATAAATTTGCATTACCTTTATATATTCAGCTTCCTTTTTTTACAGCGTAGCCCTTTGCTGTCATACTGGGAGGATAGATACACTGGAATATTCCACAGGTTGTTCAGTATGTCACTCCACATACTGTATTACATCACTTTCTACTATGTTCCATAAAATACAATTTATAATGAAATCTTTCAAAGATGCCAATCCTTCCCAGCTCCCTTATTCTGATCTTTATCTTTTTGTATAAAGTGCAGCCGGACCCAGCAATCCAGAGGAGGGCGTCCTATTGCTTTGTATCATCCGCCAAGTCCAGAGAGCCCTGGGGAGGGGATGGCAAAGGCCCAGGGCACTGCACAACAGCATAAAATCAGCAGTAGATGTACCACGTACATCTAACAGGAGAGTACGCTAAGATAAGGCGCCCTGCATCCACCCACCTCCTGGGTAAATCTGGGTGCTCACTGTATGCCTTCACCCTCTCTGCCCGGGCCCCTGTGCTGCCTGGGATCTGGGTGCTCTCCAACCCTGCCCGCAGCCTGCTCCTACGCCCCCCAGCACCCCGCAGCCTGCTCCTGCATCCTGCACCCCAACCCTGCCTGCAGCCTGCTCCTAAGCCCCCCAGCACCCCACAGCCTGCTCCTACCGCCCCCTAGCACCCCGCAGCCTGCTCCTACGCCCCCCAGCACCCCACAGTCTGCTCCTACACCCCCCAGCACCCCGCAGCCCCATCTCCCACCACACCACAGGCTGCACTCGGCAGTCATTCCCTTGGTCTGCCCCTGACTTCTCCAAGAAAATCAGCCCACAGCTCTTCTAAGATTTTGGGAGGGTTTTGCAGCATGAAAGCTCTGGAGTGAAAAGTAAAGATTTTGACCCTACTCAATTGCCTGAGCTGCTAAACACCATTGACTTCCAAGAATTTTAGGCCTAACTTGCTGCAAACCCATATTTAATATTGAATCTGAGCCAGTTCCTACCAGAAAAGAGCTCTCATATCCCTTATGAAAAAGATTGTTCAAAGTCAGACACACAGCAGTCGTGCCATCACTACAAATAGCTCTTTTGTAAACAGATACCAAAATGAGCAAGAAGAGGCACCTTAAAATATTAAGACACTTTCGGGACAGCAACCGACATAAAAAGCTTATCAGAGAATTTGGACCTCTGAGTTCCACAGGAAACGCCTGCGAACTCTGCCCCTTCTCAACAATTCATGAGACTTACTCTACTGAGCCTGTGCCTGGGGAAACCCTTAATAAAACATGAATGAAAGAAATCTGGCCTCTGAATAAAAGTTCTCTTTTAATCAGTACCTTTATAACAAGAAATTGTTCTATTAAGTTTAATATCTTCCCTACAGTCAAAGAGTATTTTTAAAGGGGAAAAGCTAGCCATGAAAAAAATACTTCACTAAGTGCTGGGAGGAATATTTTTGCTTAAAATGGAGCAAAAATATTTCAAATCACTCAGCGACAAAAAAATACTATAGGAATGGTCTATTTAAATAATGTGATAATGTATAGGAATGTCACGCTATTTTACGTATAAAGTATTTAAAATGTTATTAAATGCCATATAACAATATTACACAGAAATAACTATTAGAGGTACTTTTAACATTTAAATTCTATTACATTTCAATGACTTCATTTGGTAAGGATTTTTATTGAAAGCTGGGATAGCTTTCATGCCTTCTGCATTCTGCTGCTGTATTGCTGAAGTCAATGGGAGCTTTTTCATTGACTTGAGTAAGAACTGAACTTTACTCCTGTAGTCAAAGGGAGGGATCTTGGATCGTCGTGATGAAAGGTAGGCATTTTGAAATGCTATACACAGTTTTTGACAACTTCTGGTCAAATGAGTATCTTGAGGCACTTACCAAAAGAATAGACAGTATCATACTCTGCTGCCCTAAAAATCTACACTTCCATGTGTTCAAGGTTTTTTAAACCTGAATTTCCTGTGTTGATCTGTGAACTGTTACTGTGCGTTGTTAAACAGTTATGACGCTTCATTCCTGTGACGTTTCATTCCAGAAGACCTGCACTCCAACACCAGAGATGCTGGTGCTGTATCTGCAACATAGCTTGCATCTGAGTTCCTTTCAAATGAAATACAGCATAGATTCAAGATGATCAAGCTGACCGATGTAATGCATGATAGAGCCGGCATAGTCAGTTATATTTGGCCAATGAAAAATCCTCATTCTTTCCACAATATTCAGCAGGTTCTGCAATTTTTCTCTCAACAGGAGACAAAATGTTAGGTTACAGAACCCTTAAAATTCCCTGCTGGATCTCACAGAATCTGCAAGTCCCACCCCGCGGGGAATGCCACTTTCCGGCAGTCTCTACACATTCCGTGAAAGAGTTCAAATTCTTTACACCAATTGAACGCATTTCTCGTCTCGTTTGAATGGCAGACTGAATGGAGACACTTGAGAGTTCTTGGTCGCAGACATTCTAATTGATCTCTTGGCTGCAGTATACTGTAATTTGTATGGAAATATGCATTTCTCTGTGTAGGCTGTCCTGCAGTGGACTAAGCATAGTCATGTCACCTAACAAGAGCACTTTATGAACCATAATTTTCCCTGTTCAAATTATATCTCTCAACTTAGGAGGTACATGAAGAACCTTTCCATATACACACACACAGGAGAGAACCTGTCAAAACATGTAGCTTTGATAACATTGACTCAAAACCTGAACGCTTAACAAGAGCTCTCTATGAAATAAATGGGGAAGAGGCTAAAAATCATGTTTTCCTAGGCTAAAGTGCTTTCCACACTATCTGCAAGACAAATTTAGCTGTGGCATTCGCGGTGCAAATCTCATTAGGTTGGCTGATAAGTTATGCACGCAGAAACAGACTTCTAAAGATTGTTCTGCAAAGAGGGGCAGCACACAGAGCACTTCCCACTCCCTGTGCTGTGGGATCTGGTGAATCCCCAGCTGTGCTACAAAGCAGACCTGTCAAGTCTCATGCACTGACTCGTTCTTTTGTATCACACTCTGTCACTGCCGGCACTGCACATTTTTATATGGCAGTACCATGGCTTCTCTCCCACTTTTGGATCCCACACATCAGATGCAGGTGGTCAGTCTGATCTGTGATTATCTGACCAGCTGCATCTGATGTGCGGGTCAAGGAGCAAAAGAAAGGTCATGGTACTGGCACTGCAGCTGGGGAATGTGCTGTTTAGCAGGACCCAGCGCTGACAGGAGCCCTGCTAGAAGCCATGCTCCCCTCTTAAGGCTATGTGCTGCAGGATTCAGCTATTTAATGACCGGACACACGCTTATCACCTAACCTTGCACAGAAATGGGTGCCCCAGCACATGGAATCTCACATGTCTGAAGACCAGAGTCTATATTTACAGGGTTAGCTTTCTCATGAAATTTCTGGAAGATACACAATGAGAACTCAGAGATCTGGCTGATATTTCCTCAAGAAACCTTTTGTTGACCCTACCTTTTCCCTTATGCTATTATTGGTCAGCTCTTGAAGATATAAAAACAACCACATGAATTCTGATCTTTTTTTTCCCCTCCTTGATTTACATAATATAAAAGCAATAAGGAAGTACTTATGGTGAGGGTAACATTTCTAAACTGATTTATGCCTACTTGCAACTCTCTCTTTGTGGCAATCAAAAATAACATTTCATAAATACATGTTTGTATGCAGCTACTTAAAATGAAAAAGACGAGTATTTAATTGCTGAGGTTTTAAATGTCATCCACCCAAAAAAAGCACTGTAAACATTTTAGTCGCTCTCAGCGGAGAAGGCCAGTGACTGACATATTAAAAGCCTCAAGGCTGCAGTTATTTAAAAACTCTGATTTTCTAGATTCTTCCACATGTTTAATTCCCTTCCTCATCGTCAACCTTCCCCCTGCATTTCATTGACAGGCATGTTAACTACAACTTTGGTTACTCCTAACATTTCCTTCTCTGGCCCGATTTTTCATCACCTTTAGAACTATGCCAAGGAAGACCAAGAACTGAGAAATACCTTTATGCAGAGAGCTTCCATATGGTCTTGTGTACCATTTATTCCACACTGACGGACGCAGCAGGCTTCCACTGATGCACATGATCCTCTGCAAGATTCCCATAAAACCAGGAATAGCACTGCGTAAATAGGAGCATAATAAATTAGCACATTTTAACAATTTTCCTCACAAATATAGCCAAAACAATCCAGTAAAACAAAGCTGAGGGAAAACTTAGATAGGCTGTGACTTTACAATAATTAGGATCTTATGGTTTATTTGACAGAACTCCCTTTGGCAGAATCTCCACTGACAACCACAATTTGTTTAGAGCATCATTTTTGTTGGAACACAGACATCTGTTCTTTAAGGCATTAAATCTTTCACTACACATGAAAACTGCAGTCCTTACATGTAAGGAGGACTTCTGATCTTAAAGATCGGTCATTCCTGTTATATTGCTTGACTCTGTATTAGTGCAATTGCATTTATTCTCTATGTACTGAACCCTAAACATCTGCTAGGCTGGAAAATCTTCTTTGTGCAGTTTTTTTATTTCATTACATCTAGAGGTACACAAAAAACATAAGAAACAATATACAGTCCACCCTATCCCAAGTAATCAAATACAATTAAAATAAGAGTGTTATTTTGAATGTGACAGTGGATAAACCCCAAGCAGACATTCCGTTTAAAACTTAAAGTACTAATTCATGCTAAAACCTTTTAAATGGAATCTGTAAGTTTTGCTATCCACCATGTAAGGTAGTAAGCACTGGCGATGTGTCATAGAAAATATATGAAAACGAAGAGAGTCAAATACTTCAAGAATTCAAACTATGTTTCAAAGAGGTAGGTATCAATAACTCCCCCCCACAGCAAGCTGGGAAAACTGTATGAGTATTCAGCGAAGTCATGGATTAACGCCACGCATAAACTTCTACAGCAGTCTATCGGCAATACCACTCTGCAGAACATAGCATGTATCATCTGCTGCCTCTAAGTATTTTCCTCTAGAGTTACAGCATTTTCAGCTGCTGTTGTTGATTGCTATTTCTGATCAAAGTGAAATAAAAATTATCCCCTGCAGATATTGTTCACCCTTTCTTTTTTCCTATGGTCAAATGAACCCAGGCATTCATGCGTAAAAATGGCTATCAGGATTCCACACGAGGTCTGAATCCCTAAGTTATTAGTTTCCACCCAAGAACTTGAGCTTTCCTGTTTCCATTATTCCTTGATTTTATTTGCCACATTTCACCCATAATATCCACTCACTGTCTTCAGACCAATGCAAATACTTTCACATGTGCTACCACCAACTACATGCACCTTTTGCTACAGTTATTTCACTAACCCTTATGGAATCATACTTGGTCTTCAAAGTGATTGTACTAGTGGAGTCTCAGGCTATACCTACCTCCCACAATGTGGCTTCACCAAAACAAAACAGATGGGAACTAGATTGGCATTTTGGCTGTACGTAAAGCTGTACCCTGCATGCAAGAAGGACTTAGGAAACCTTAACGTGTTCTCCAGAATAAAACTCCCCCTCTAAAAACATTCCCACCAGTTCACTTTTCCTTTCTTAGGTTTTGCTCACAGCTCTACCAATAGTTGATCTTGCACATCTCCTTTAACATCAGTGGAAGAAGGAATGGGATCTGCATTTCCAGTCCACCTTTGAGTAATGCGTCCACATGCTTCTGATTAGGAAGGAAAATGTTATCGGAAACGTTTGGCAGACAAGCCATCTTGTGCAAAAATCAATGTTTTATATACCAGGTTGCCTTTGTGTCCCCCGCTTTGCACACATTGGAACTAAAACCAAAGGAACACCTTCACTTTCCAGTCCTCAACAATCTTCTCTCCTCTTCTTCCCCTCTTGCCCCAGTATTTCTAGGATACTAAGCTGTTCTCCCACACCAGCACAGAGGGCAGCCATAAGAAAATCTCATTATTACACTGGGTAGTACATTACAATGGTAATAAAAGGGGTAATTCTGTTTAGCTTTATCTGGCCTCTAAATTTGCAGTCAAAAAACCAGCTTAATTTTAAGGATCAGATTACGATTCTTATTACCTTCCTGTCATAACAAAGGATTCAGATATTACATTTCTGCCTTTATTAGCCAACAATCTATGGTATTTTGGATGTCCAGTACTTTATTTACTTAGTTTCTCCAAGAGAGAATGAAAGTTGCACTCTTGAAAGCTTTCTCGCTTTTTCCCTCTCCAAAATTTACTTGGTTTCATTTTGCTGTTGAACATAAAACAGCTGGACAAGAAAAAAAAAAAAAAGGAGATAGAGGGTGTTCTAATGGCCAGGATTAATTAATCAAAGAAAGAGGATATCCATGCCTCCTACTGGCAGGCTTGCAACTCTGTATTTTGATTCAGTGGATCCTTAGCAAAATCTAGAAATAGACACAGGACAGGGAAATGAAAAACAAGAACGCAGAGGCTGCTCTTTGTCTGGGTTTGATTCTAGCTTCCTCCTATTCTTTTCCTCCACTCTTTCAAAATAAGGAAAGAAAAGATACACACCACATGACCCAAATTTATACTTATTTCCATTTTAAAAGAAGATTCACTCCTAATTTTTTGAATACTGTAAAGGCTGAACACTCAGCTAACCCACTGTGTTTAGGTTTCCCTGAGTGCTTCACAGAGATTTGTTAAAGATACAAAATAGCATACCAAACAATGAAAGAGCTTGTTTCCCCAACCATTTTTGTTGAAAGCTACTTTGTATATGTTCCTATGCAACAAAAATTAAGTTTATGTGTAGGTGTTCCATGTTTTTACAAACTCTACACTCCTTAGTTGTTATAAGATTAAAACAATTTTCTCCCTCAGTAAATGCTTCCCTTGAAAACCACTGGAAGCACATAATTCATCTGTCCATTTATAGCTTCTATTTTCTTCTAGGCACTGAGGAACTGCTGATTGTGATTGTTGTTTTCCCTTTTAAGAAGCCAATGTTGAACAAGTGACAGATAAGACAATTTAATGTTTCAGTGACCATACAGATCAATTTTTCATTTATTCTGAAGTTTAAAAGAAAAAAAGATAGGCAACCAAGGTACGATTGCAGGGATTTTGTTTAGCAAATTATTCTTCTATACACAGAAAATTTAACAGGCACTCTCATTAAACCTGCAGGGAGTTTTAAGGTAGCTTTAGTCCTAGTATTTTTCAAAAAATGCATTCAAAGATTTTTCCCCTGAATCATTTTCTTCTCTATGGAATCTATCAGAAAGGTTTGGAGATACAGTACAAGTCTTTAACTGTGAATATTAGAAAAAGAAGAAAGAAAAGAAATGTATTACCACAAGCGGCAGAAGATCTCAATAAAAAGACAGATAAGTGAAAAGGGAACATTGTGCAGTTTCTATATTGGATAGAGAAATGGAAAAAACCCACACATATTTGGGAAAGTGTTTGTATGGAAAAGGTACAGGATTGGTATCCCCTACTAGCACTTACCCGTTCCATACAAGTCATTGCAGGGTGACAGACACCTGATTTGCTCTTTCCACCCACTTCATTTCTTCCTGTTTTCCTCCCTGTAGACCTCTGCCTGCTGTCCCTGCAGGACCCAAGTGTGCCATCTGATGTGCAACCCTATTAAGCAAGCTAGCATTATAGCATCGTATGTGGGCTGGCAAAGTGTGCGCACTCAGCCCACTCATGATTGGGTCCTAGCAACGTGATGGCTGCACACCGCATCCAGGTTCAAACGTGAAGACACTAAACACTGGTGCAAATTGTTGTTCTACGCGCAAGCGACCCTTCTGGAGACAGGAGAGGGCCTTCGGTATCTGACCTGGCTGTCCTCAAGAAGATTAAGGACGAAGAACACCTAAGTCAGAGTCTCTCTCTTTCCATTCATTCATAAGGAGACTGAACTTAGATGCCAGGACTGTTTCCCTGTACCCAATCCTGCTGTCAAATAAGATGGCACTCGCAGGAAGTTAGGCAGTTTTACCGACAGATAGCTACCAACAGCGAACAGTCAACAGTGACATCTAAACTGCTATCAGTAACATTCAGTGTTTTCAGCTTACTGAACACATGCAAGAAATTTAAAAGCTCACATCAAGTGATATCCCAAGCAATCTTACGAAAGTCCTGGAGATACTATGTTGATTTATATTCACAAGTCTTATTGCCTTTTCAACCTTAAACATCAGGGAATCACTAAAAAAACCCAGAAGTTTAGATTCAGAAATGTAAGAAGCAATCCTAGAGATAAGCCTGTTCACTTCTTTAATTATTATTTATATAACATGAAAGCTGCTAAAAATGGTAGAAAATTCCCAACTTTGTTCCTTATGAGGCAAAAGTTTTTCCTGCCTTTGGGCCAAGTCCTGCTCATTTTACTGATGGGAAATAGAATTTTAAACCCCAGGGATGGATATCTGAGAGCGTAATTTAGAATGTGGGTCTACACACAGTAATTTTGCCCAAGTATTCACTACAAGATTTTTCTATGGGCTTAAATGTTATTCTTATATTTAAAATCAATACAAATCTTAAACTGTATTAATGAACACATTTCTATGCAAGTTTTGCAGTATAATGGAATTACATCACTATCAGTACTCTATAAATAACCTTTGGCTCTGCTAAAAGCTAGAAGCAGACTTTATTGCCTCATATACTACTCTTGACCACTTAATTAACTACCACAAAAGCTAATTAATTAGACATCACAGTCTCTAATCATTCTGGAATTTGCTCTATTATGTTCAGCTGGAATATCCTCTTTCCTCAACAGACCCCCTAAAGTTTAGATGAACACAATAAAGCACTCTGGGTTTTTCATTCTCGTCTTTCCAGATACTCAAGATCAGGGTGGGAATATTTAGACCGATTTTATTACAGATTTTCCTTCTTTAACTCTGTCTTTACTACAATGGATGTTTTTGTGAGCTTGGAAGGCTGCAGCCTGTTTCACTGTTAGTGTTCTAACATTTTAACATAACCTTGCCAAAAAATCATTCTCAAGAAGTCAAGAATTCCAGCAGCTTAACTCAATGACTGCCTACTGCTGGTGTATCACAACATGCATGTCACACGCGTAGGTATTTTGTGAAGCAACTTATCAATTAAACTTGAAAGCTGTACCTCCAAAATTTTAAATTGTTTTGTCAACAAGATGCAGCCAGTCTGTAAAGTCAGGATGTGTATCGTGGTGGAATGAAAGTACCAATGAGAAACAAGCTGATAAATTGGTTTGACTAATCATTAAAACCCATCTAGTATAATCGTTTTAGCTGATCTCGTTTAAGTCATTCCGTGAAGCTGCCAAGAGAGTTCAGGGACAGGTCGATCTTCTATTCGCATCATGCAAGGATCAGGCAGATAAAATCCGATCAGTTACCTGAGCATTCTTGCATTTATATGTAATTATTCCCTTGTTGTTTTAAAGCTTCCATCTGGAGGAAAGAAATCTGTTCTGCTCCTGACCTTTTCAGACCTCATGTCACTGTACTTAGCTTTAACAGATGGATTCTACTGATCTGATATGAAGATAGAAATAAAAGACTGAAAACATGAAAAGAGTGGACAAATATAGAATCATTAAAGCCTTGAATCATTGATAACTGCAGGTCAGTGGGTGAATCTTCACTGGATTCACGGGTTGTTGATCAGGCCCCAGTTTGTTCCTGCCCCAAACTGCAAAAGAATTAAAAAGACTCTACTGAAGGTGACTGGCACTACCTTCCTCTAATGCACAAGTCAGCGAGAGCAGGAAGGACTGCTAACACACACTGTATCTCCAAGGTCATGGCTACTCCTAACAAACAGCTATAGCCTAAAATAAGTACCAGTTCTGAGCAACACTCAGATCTACCTTGTGGGAGTAAGAGCAATTGCTCTGAGCAGAGCAGATTTCTGCAGAAGAGCAGAATCCCTCCTATCTGTGCACGTCTTTTCTTCCTGTTGTTGGTCAGACTGAGTAGATCAACCATAACTTTCTTGCAGATTCATATACAAAACACTTCCATAAAGGGGTTTAGTCTTCCTCCATGAAAAAAAAAAAAAAAAAAAAAAAAAAGGAAAAATTACAATCAATAAGAAATAATGAAAGAACTTCTCAGAACAATACACACATGAACTAGCTGGTCACAAAGAAAGGAAGCAACTAAACTTTTGCAAAAGGAATGTTCAGCTTGGGCATCCATTTTATGCTTAAGGAGTAAACTGGTGAAGAAACATTTCTGAATCTTGTAAATGGAGAGGAAATTCAGAGCAAAACCTGATTCTCTGTCCTTGGTTCAATTCACTTTTTCTACTTGATGAAGATAGACTGTAAGGCAGGATGCTTGGATTGATGTGCACTGCAGGTTAATACAAGCCTACATAGTTTGGAGTAAGCTAGTGCAGCATGAGTTTCTGGGCATATTCCCAGAACAGTATAGAGCAGAGAAAATTTGCTTGTAGAGCAGCCTCATCCCCCCCACATACCCATCTTAAGATTCATGAATTATACATTTTAGGCTATTTGATGTGCTATAATAAAGATGTGATGTAACAAAATAGGGAGACAAAGACAGATTTCAGTAACTAGAAAAAAACAGCATTATCTTCACAGTGTTCTGCATTTCATAACTGTTTTCATCATTTGAGTAACTCCTCATTGCATCTTCACCTTTCCAGGAACTGCACTGTAAGATGTTAAAAATGTATGTTTGATTTGTACATTTTTTCAATAACTAATTTGTATGTTATAACATGAACAGCAAATACAATTTTTCTGCGTGCAACAGAAACCAATGACCTACTCTTTCAGACACACACGCATTTCTGAAACCTGCTGAGGATCTGCATATTTTATGACAGCAGACACCTAAGACAAACTACACATGAAGACAGAGGACAGAATGCAGAAAATTATGATTGGTATTATCAAACTGTTAATCAGTATTTTTGGCATTACCAGTGCACGTTTGCATAATCATAATGCTCCATTGGAATTATCTTGTAAAAAGTCTGTGTACTGTCATCGTCACCAACTTTCCAAAAAGAGTCAACATTACTAAAAGAAGGCTAAAATTCTTTTAGACTGCAGGAAATTAGTAATACAGAAACAACAAGCATTCTGCTTCATGCTCTTAGACTCCAAGTATCAACAAAATAGCTCTACATTCATAACACAAAGAAAACTACTTTTTCAAAAAAATCATATCAAAAGAAAAAAACATCCCCTCTGGAAATTACCCAGTGGGTTTGCCACCCAGCCAGCAACTGTCCTGCATGCCAAGATCTTTTTATGACAATGCAATGAAAATCAGATGTACATTACAGAGACAGAAAGTAGATCTGGTAAGACATTGACTGGTGTGATTCACGGTATTTTCTAGTTAAATTTTCTCCTGAAAGAAATGCATGTCCCACCATTACATTTCAGTATTAATCTCTTCTGAAAGGTAGGAGTATTGTCATAATAAACTATGTAACACAACTTTTAGGTCTCCTTGTTTGGAATATCTTGCTGCTGCAATAGTTGTCCACGCCGAAAATTGATTTTTATTAAAATATTGGAATGGAATTACACTTCTATAGTTCTTGCTCTTAGAAAGTATAACTGCTGCTCAGCTGTCAGTTCCAATTTTTTACTGTTTCGTAGCTAAAATTTCACTGAATACAACAGAAGAGTGTTTGTTTTCTCCAGAGCTGAATTTCTTTTCAGTTGTCTTTTGGATCAGAGAGAAGGGCAAATTAAAGAAAAAAAAAAAAAAGTGTTTAACATCATTAATAAGAGGATGCAACTGTTTCCTCTTATAGTCTTCCTGTTAAAAAAAAACAACCCATACCCTATCATTACATTATGACTACAGCTATCAAGTGATATAATTTCCTGTAGTGTTTCCAGTCCTTAATATTATTGAGCATTATTAATCAGTTGTCTGTTATTATCCAACTGCCACCTTCTACTTCAGCAGTGCTCTCATTCCATAGAGGCTGAAGTCATTCTTGCATGTGCTGACTTATACGTAAATAGGGAACAGTTAAATTCATCAGCTTGAACTGAGAAGTTTAAATCTAGTTGTAAGATCCCCAAACCAGAACATCTTCTGAAAATTAGATTCATCTTAGATTAAAGAAATCTAGTAAATGATTTCAACTTGATCAGCCTAATATTTTGTGCCATTTCTTGGTAAAGCATTTTGAAATCCTGAGTTAGTTATACAATAGTCAGCAATGTTTTTATGTTTTAAGGGTTATTTTCTCAGTTAACATAAACTAGCATAACTCAGCTGAAGTCAAAGTGCTCTTGATTAACCAAGTGAAGATATCAATTTTAAAAAGCCAATTCCCCAATATGTTGAAGATCCCATTTTACAGTCGTCAGCTGCCAAGACACCTAAAACTGGCCAACTATCAAAAGCATGTGGCCACATATGAATATGGTCCGTGTGCTACTAAGAAACAGGTGAGGTCAAAGGAAAACTTTATTCTGTTTTTCTTGCTGTTTTTTAAGAAATTACTTTCACTAGAGTAGTGATGAAATAAAATTTTTGAAATGTTCTAGGCTTTTTTTTTTTGTGATTGTGGAAGCATTTTATGTTTTTGAGTGTTACTCCAGCTGTTTTGATGCAGATATTTAATACATATTAATAAAAAGGAACATGTTGGCAACAGAGAAGTAGAAAAGATTTTATTTATGGAAGGATCTGCATGTATTCCTTCTTCTTTTCCTATCTGGACTGTCTGGTGCCTGGTTTCTGGAACCAGTGCTGTTTCTGCACCAGTGCCTAAGGTTTATTTGGGGAGGGGAGGGAGAAGGACTGCTAATGATCTCCCAGAGATAAATGAAATTGCTGATTTAGTCAAGCTCATTCTTGACCTTGACACAAGACGGGACAGGCAAAGGGAAGAGCTCAAAATAGAGCAAGTGAAAGAAGGGAAGATCAAACGAATGCTCAGGTCTGGCCAAGACCCCCCCTACATTCAGCTAACACCTGGCTGAGTTAGAAAACATGACCAGCCCAACCTTCCTGTTGGAGCCGATTGAAGCTGTCAGCTCCCGGCTTGTCACCCACTGCATCAGGAGGCCCCTGGGCTGCCACAAGAGCCCTAATTAGGCAGAAATGGCACTTCGGCAACTGACCCGCCAGGACCTTTGGCAAAGCATTTAACATCATTAGTTAACATTTTTATTAAAAAAAGTGTGAATGTAAATGAACAGCCAATGCATTTCAATAGGGTTTGTCGGTGGCATTGCACGCTCCCCCACTCTCCCAACCACACACACACTTTTTTGCATGAATAGTTCACTTGTTTTCTCTAAAGGGGGATGGGGATGCAGAGAATGTTTTTCCAAGGGAACTAGACATGTTCAAAGCAGAAGCAAGGTCTTAAACAATCAGACGCAAACTCTTGCCTTTTGGGGAGTGTGTTGGTGAGTGAACAAACAACTAAATGCAATCTTACCTGCAACATGCCTAAGGGGACATCTGAAAGGGAAAGTATGCATAACCCACCCTGGAACAGAGAGATACACAATCACATATTCATCTGATTGCTCTAAGCATATTTGTTGTATTTTTGTTCTTTTCTGTTACATCCAAGAATAGGTACCTAATCCAGTAAGCCTGCAACCTTTTGCCGGAGCTATCAAACGCTGCAACAATGTAAAAGGATGAACATGTAAGAAAATACTGACCTCCTCTTTCCTGAGAATTTAATTGTTGCACATTACCTTTGACAGAAGATTGTCAAAAAATACCACTTAGGCATATTAACAACCTATCTTAATTAAGTCTCCACTGGCAGCAATTTACATCTAAAAAGTTATTTATTCATACAGAAGAGTATGCAGCCTTGACAGACTTTATTAGTACTCAATTTTTCCTGCAGGTTCTTTAACTGAAGAGTTTCCCTGATTTATCAATACTTGACCAAAATCCTGGCACCATTTTTTGGAGATAAGAGACATGAGAAAATGAAATAATTACAAACAGACTTTTTAATAAAGAACTGGACAGGACTTAGAAGGGTGTCCAGTCCTCAGATATTTTATGTCTACTTCCTATGAACGTGCCCCAATCCATGCTACTTGTATTTCCTTTGAACCATTAGCTCCTTCTTCCTCCGATGGAAGCTACAGAATATAGCACTGGGGCTGTTTGCTTGGGCCAGATAAAAACTGTATTGCCTTAGGTTTTGGAATTTGGTCCCCCAACCTGTAACGGCCATGTTACCAGCAACACTTTTGTTCCACTGAAGAAAAGATTTTTTCATTTGTTAGGAAATCATTCTGTTACACTGTAGCTGCACAGACTATCACTTATGCCTTCTAAAATAAACTACAAAAGTAATAAGAACTTAAATAGATCTTCCACATAAGGTACTTGGGATGAAGGTGCTGAATGAAATGTCGGTTCAAAACGCCACTCATCAGACTTGCTCTGCAGCCCATGGAAGGTATCCTCAAAAAAAAACTTTCCCTGTTCAGTTTGTTGAACAAGCCAACCTTCCCCCTCAACCCTGACCTCAGTTCAAACAGAGAAGCCCTTCACTTCTACCCATCACCTGACAGGGAAAACCAGAAGACCATACCTTCAGACTACATCCGATGTTTCACAAATCTGCTGTTCTCTGACTACGATGCAGCAAAGTTTGCATCCAAAAAGCCAGAATAAGGCTACACCAGGACATACTTTTGCCCCACAGTGCAGATGCAGCCATTGTTAACCAGTTCAGTTTCTTTTCAGGAAACTTCTGTCTCGTGTTTGTGCTATGCCTAGTATAAAAAGGTCTGGTTGGGACTCCAGGAACTCTACACTAATAATAATATGCATACACAATAACAAGATTTGTGCACGCAGAGAAAAGAAAAAGAATGTTACACCACACATAGTACACATGAATATGCTCACACGCTTAAGGACTGTCTGTTCACACAATGGGTAAAACCCTCTCCTTCGTACATGCTTTGGGATCTATACATTATGTAAGTTCCTACTCTGTGTGGGGTGTGTGTGTGTGTGTATGTATTCACAAGTGCTTTCATTCTCTTTTTAAACATGTATGTGTAGCCTTCGAGGATACTGTGGAAACATTAAAACAACATGGACTTCTAAATGTAGATTTTTAAAGTACAATACCAAGTCTAGAAATCCATGTAGGAAGCCTGGCTTGATCTTTTGACTCATCTCTGAGAGCAAGTGAACAGCTAATTTTGGCAGTATTCAAATCATCGTCTACCAGTGAATTAACAAAAACAAAATCCATATCTTTCTTTCTAGAGCAGAAATAAGAAGAGATAAATATTTTTAAAAATGTATTTGCTGACAATAATCATATGGTGGCTTGCCTATCCCAATAATGCAGCTTTTTAGAGGTAATTAGCTTAAAAGCAGTATTAGCAAAAAGAATAAATGCTCCTTAGGAACTACCCAGAAAGCTGAATCATACAAGGCTCAGAAAGTTGGTAACAGTAAGGTGTCTATACCTGACCCCTTTTCCCATCACATGACTGTTTTCCAGTCTAGTTCTTCAGTACGGCTTCTCCTCTCCCGCTGGGAACTGGAGGGGTGGGTGACGGGAGAGAGAGGTGACAGCTTATTGAAAAGCTCGTGCTCCCTGCCTAGTTTTGGCACATTTTCTGCAGGTGCCTCGCACTACAGCCACAATAGGCTCTGGAAAAGAGGATTCAGACCTGTCAACAGCTACAGGAGGCAACTCCGCAGCTTTGTCTTACAGGCTAACTTCATTGTCTGCTGTTCTGAACCCTGCAGCACAGGCACCCCTTAATGAGATGAGCCCCTCTTCCCTCCATTTGTTCCTCCCTCTGTTTCTCTTGCCTTTCTGTAATGGTTTAACTTGATCGTATTGGTTCCTTTCTAGTGGGCATTGCTCCAACGATCAGATAAGATAATTGCCTGTAGAATACTGCTCAGCAACAACTATTACTTCCTTGGCTGAAAATGTCAGAGCAATTGAAAGCTCTTAGGGAAGTTCAAGAACAAGGAGGCAAAAAGAAGCAGCTCCTATATATGGATGTATCTGTGTATATATAGCAAGCTTGCAGTGGCCAGCTCTCCTGGATGATCTTGCTTTATAAGCACCACTTTCAGCATATTTTATGTTTTCATTACTTTTTTAAGAAGCTAAACAACATAAAGGTTTACACCAATTCGCATAAGGAAGTATTTCTCTTGCTTACTTTGGATTTGTATGTATTTACTTCAGCTTTGGAGGACAATATTATATTCCCCGCTTCCTATTCCATTTCTTAGAAACCAAACTACTGCAATTTCTTTTTAATCTGAGAATATTGTCTGCATGCAGAAGATGCTGAGGCAAAACCTGAAATGGCTTGAGGAAGTGGGTGGAGTTGTTGAATAGTGCTGTGAGTTTAATGCCCTCCTGATTTAGTCACTCGCTAGCAACGGTGGCTTGCCAAATACTCAAACAAGGCCATGTTTTGTGCTCTGTAGCTTTATGAAGTGACAGCTGATAGAATAATGCTATACCAAGAGAAGGTCACATAAATATCACACTCTGAACGTAAGAACAATTAAAATAACAGAAATAGTCAGGCCAGTATTTAATTCATTTCTTTATCTGAAACACACACTGTCACTTCTAACAAACACGTGATGTTACGCACTGATGAACAATTCGAGAGCACACCCAAGACATCATGCTTTTTATCACTAAAGTGTGTAGGCTCTAGAGAGTTTGTATGAAATCAAGATCTCCATTTATTTGACTGACAGTACAAATAAGCATGAAAAAGCCCACACTTGCAAAAATTTACTCAGAGCAAAATCAGAAAAACTGCACAAACCCTCATCCTTTATCATTTTCCAAATCCCATTTTTTTCTATACTACATATGCAATACATATACTGCATGTGTCACCAATAATACACCATCACACAGTCATAACCATCAGATCTTTTTACCATAAATTCCATAATGAATAAATAGCTTTTGGAAGCTTCTTAGAGTTTTGTGAAAATGATGGAGAGCTGGATCTGCAGCTGGATCACTACAGGCTTTTCATATGCTGTGTTGCTGAGGAACCACCATAGGGAAATTCCTTATTCTTTGTTAAGGAACTCCAACATAGGCAAGCAACTACATGGTGGCTGTTTTATGTAGTATTACAAGATTACAAGCACCCAAATCAGAGTGACTGATAAGATATCTGGAGAGATCCAGGCTCCAGTCTTGCACTGTAATTGAACCAGACTTATATTAATTTAATTACATGAAGTAGAGAAGCAGATGCACAGGTTGTTTATACACCGAGTATTTCAGAAACTGAACTACTATATTAGAACTAATTTCATGGTTACGTTTTGTTATACAGAGCTGCAAGCAGCAAGGTTTGCTCCCTGATAAGATGAATGAATTATAGTATAGGTATCCAATTAAAGTAAGCAGTGATTTCTGAAGTCCATTATATAACTTATTCAGAACTACTTTAAAGCTTTTGCTGCATGCTGTAACAGTTTGCAGCAGTGAAGTAAAAGGATTCTGCAGCCATGTGAAACACTATCTCCTCTTACTCTTTTCACAAGTATAGTTTGAAAACTCGATAATTGCAATAGGCTCAATTTTTCCAAACATACAGTCCCACAAATTGTTTGTGAAAAAATAGAGTGGAAATTCTATCTAAAACTTCAACATCAAGAACTGTGACATAGGAAACTGAGAATAACTGATCTCTCTTTGTGTCTGAAGCTTAAGCTAGCAGTCTGACTCTGGAGCCCTTGACAAAAACTCACACTTCTAGAGAAAAGCTGGAAGCGGTAATTGCTACTGATGCTTGTCCTGAAACAGCATGGCCTTTGAATGAACTCGCATTATAGGGCAGACTAGTGCAGTAGCTTCAGAAACACTTCATGGTAGTCCTGAAAAAATGACCATTTATAAGTAGGAAACACAAAAGATAAGCTCTACTATCTTCTGACAAGCAGCCAGGGAATGAAGATGTTCCTGTGCTCTTTTTCTTGCCTGTTACAGTCAAAGCTCGCAGAATATGGCTAGAATTAAAACACAAAATTGCAAATTAAGAGCTATGTTGTTTGTTAAGATATTTTGCTGCAAGCAGGCAGTAATTCACCTCAAATTAAAGCCTAAACCCCTTTCAACTTGTAGATCATATGCAAAACACAATGCAGTGCTTGGTATACACAGGAGGTCAAGAGTAGATGATCCAATAGCCCTTTGCGGATTTAAGCTTGTAAGTGCTAGGATACCACTTAACTTTAAAACAGAGCAACAGTAAGCACTTCTCAAAATAATTTCATTGTGTTATTTACTTACATGCAGCTTGCACTGCCAGAACGTTCTAGGTTGTGTGTGATGGACTGCTTCCCTCCCCATGAATGGAGCCAGTAACTGAGTATTTATAAACTGGCAGAGTCAAAAAACGTGAAGGTTTTACACTCTGACAAATCAGTTGTGTACATTCAGTACTACTCATGGCTTGATTACTAGACATCAGCAGTTGACAATAAATATATCCTCTCTCTTTGCTGGGGAAAGTGGTGATTTTTATGATAGATGTTTGGACACATTAGGTGTACTGATTGCTTTCTGGTTGAAGCCTGATGAGCGTTACATACTGTCCTTCTTATTCCTTTAGCTACGTTTCACAAAAGGTACAATTGCAAATGCACTATCTTCTTCCAGTTCTAGAGGGGTTTCTGTCAAAAAATTCTTTCAATGAGTTCCTCCCCTCATGTTGCTTTCAGTAGCTATTTGTGAGAAATGAGACTAGAAAGCAGCAGTCCTGTATCACAGCTAAAGGTACATTCCGATGAGTGCAATACACAGCAAGTGGGCAATCTTTCCAGTGGATAACACATATGGTTTTTTAATAAATATACAAGTCCTGACAGAAATTTAGAGTCTGACACTCAGCTCTATTCTTAGGCACAACTCCAGTTATGCTCCTTCAAACCGTAATCTTTCTTACGCCAATATAATCAAACACACCATGTCAATACACCATAACCAAACACGGTTATGCAATTTCCATCAGCGCAATTAATGCAAGCAAGACATGGACTTACTGGGGTGAGTCCTGCGCAGGGCACAAAGATGATTAAGGGGTGTCTTTTGTAACAGGAGAAGCTCAGACAGAAGGAACTCTTCAGCCAGAAGAAGAGAAGGCTCAGGGAGCTCTCATCAACGTGTAGAAATATCCGACGGGAGGAAACGAAGAGGAGGAAGCCAGGCTCTTCTCTCAGTAGTGCCCAGTGGCAAAACAAGAGGCAATGGGCATAAATTAAAAAATAGCACATTCAATGTAAGACAAGAATATGCTTTTTGCTGTGAGCATGATCAAACACTGGAACGGGTTGCCCAGAGAGGTCATGGAGTCTCCCTCTGGGGAGATATTCAAAACCCAGCTGGACATGGTCCTGGGCAACCTGCTCTAGCTGACCCTGCTTGAGCAGGGGAGGTGGAGTAGATGATCTCAAGAGGTTGCTTCCTACCTAAATGATTGTGATTTTGTAATTTAGGTCGTAGTATAGCTTTAAGAAAGAAAGATTCAAGTTTTGTGAAAACTCATTTGAGAGCCGTATCCTTCTGCTCTAGAAGTCTGAAATACTGGCTTAATATTAAACAGCATTTTCTGCTAAATGGCATCACATTAATTACCTTACTTATTTGGTATATTTCTCAATCATCATGTAGAGCCAAAAATATTTTCCAAAAACAAGTCACATTCAGACAGAGAGTATTTCTACATTTTCCCACATGTATTTGAGTCTTGAAACCTGTTTATCAATGTTTAAAGGAGAAAACAAAGCGAGGTTTTGTATTAGAAACAAGTCACTATCTCTATGTCTGCATCAGCCACCGTTTAATTTTAGAAAATAGGGATATTTGAAATCTGAACTAATCCCCTCTGTGCAAATGCACCGTGTCTGACTATTTCTCCAATAGTCACATCTTTTCCAAAACACTGCAAACCCACCAGACTGACCTCATGTTCATAGATCTCTTTAATTTCAAGCCATTCTGTAAGAAATGCTATGGATTTACAAGTCTCGTCAACTTTCAGTGGAAGTCAAAGGTGTTCAAGCTCACTCAAAACGTGCTGCTTTGAGAAAAGCCACACAACTAGCTTTTAATACAATTCTATCAGTACACAGAATTTATAAAAACAATAGTTTGTGGGTGAATACACACCCAAGCAGAAACGCCAGTCAACAGATTCTTTTCCTTCAAAATAAGGTACATTGCATTGCATCAGCTGGATATTATTCAAACATATGGCTGAATATCTTACATGGAACTGTGAACATTACGTATTCTTCAGAAGTCATACTCTGAAAAGCTTTTCGGTGTATAATCACATCCAGCTTCAAAACTGTGCGTATTTTTTTAAGAATATGTAGGAGCAATATTTCTTTTTTCTTTTGTTGTTGTTTTTTTTTAACCAGGTCTTGTACTGAAGAACACTGTTAAGGATAACAACGGAAATAGGGGAGAATAGAGAATTTCATCTCCACAATTCACACAGCATTTCCCTAGCCTCAGGGGAACTATTAAAATCTTGCTTATAGCAAAAACTAGGATCAAAATGGTTGTAAATGTAATACAACTTTCATACAAAATCTGAAAATTTTGGGGTTTTTTTCAAAAAATACCAGCAACAGGAGGCGAGTTTTTTTAAAAAATAATGTATTTTTGAATTAAAGAAACCTAAGTTTAGTGCAATGGAAAAAATGCAGTCAGTTATAAATTCATATGATCTTATGGGCTTATCCCAAAACGATAGTCAAGCTTTTGCTCCAGATGGTGCAATAGTGTTTGTGACATCCACTTTGAACTGCAATCCAGTTATGTGTCAGGCAGGAGAGTCCATTATTCACAGCATCAGTGCTGGGGAAAGAAGGTTAAAAGTTCAAGACATGCCCCAAGTGATTAAGGTTGTAAAAATCAGGAGATACACCATGGGGAAAAAAAATGTCATTCTTCCCTTTCTTCCACACTCAGTTTGTCCCAAAAATGTGTTTAAGTAAAAAAATAAAAAATAATAATAATAAAAAAAAAAAGGCAGGAAAGCCCCAATTCTCAATAGTAATGCAAAAATTACCTAAAACCCCTCTGCTACCAGCTTCACTTTTCCTGGAAAGAAACAGAAAAGCTTCTCTTAAAATCTGTCAGCAAGTTACAGACTTGAGAACTCAATTAACACTGTTCCTCACTCCCTGCGCTATTCACTTCAACCATTACATACTTGTAAGTAACTTGGACTTCAGACTTATTTTTCATGCATCCCACAGATCACCAGTTCATCTGCACTAGCCAGGTTTCACTTCTCAGTCATGTAAGCCTTTGATCTGCTAACCAGTAACAGATAACCTACAGATTGCTTCCAACCACCCCAAAAGTTTCTGTAATTTGGTACTGTGAGTACTGCTTTGCAAACAGTTGAGCAAATGTAGGGAGTTTCTAATCCAGTATAAAAGGAAAGAGGAAGACGCAAAGCCTGAAGGGTGAAGCTAAAAAAATACAGATTTAAAAAAATCTTCTGCAAAATTCTTTATAGTGAGAGTAATGAATTGAAAGATTTACAAAAAAAAAAAGGTGCATTAGTGCTCAGAACCTTAAAAAAAGATATCAAATCATTCTTTTCAGAAAGGTATCTCATTTCAACGGACAGGTCAGAAGAGTAGAAAAGAGTAATTCCCTTATAATACATTACTTTTTCTGTCTGCTGTTTGAACTGTAGGTTCAAACTAGAACATCAAGAAAACCATTCTGACCATAAAGAAAGAGATGATAAAGAATAAATTCCACTGATTTATGTAAAAAGTAGGATTTTCTTTAGCGGTAATTACCCAGCCTCAGAACTGTAAAACTTAAGTACATATTCCCACTTTTCTAACTCTCTGTTCATCTCTGAGTTTGATTGCTGGTTTGTATAAATTGCAAATGTATTATGGCCACATTGCCTCATCATCTTTGAAACCGTATCAATACCTCAGATGCAGTTATTAATGTATAAACACACAATTTTACTTTCATGTCATAGAAAACATTTAATATGAATTTCACAAAGCCTGCTAGCATTCCGACTCTGTATATATTTGTAAGCGTAATAACATTTCAGAGTATGATATTGCCAATATACTGACAAAAATCCCTATAATCCACCATGTCAGGGTCCCTGAGCTAGGTAGGCTTCAATACTGCCTCAACATTCCTAACAGCTACTTCAAAATGCAAGCACAAAAAATCCCATGTAGTAAACTCCTGATATCCGAGACTAAACCTAGCATTCATCAATAACCTGTGCATTACATTAAAAAAATCTACACACTACAAAAGTCAGTTACATCACAGAAATTTGAGGACAATCTGTAAATGCAAAAATCAGCTCAAAAACTTGTCTTTAAATACTCTGCATTCCAAATCACCTTTAGAGTTAGAATGATAAATCAAAGCCTTTCTGCTCCCACATTCACCCTCGCACAGCAGGGGCTGAACAGACCCACAGGAAGAATCCTCAAACTTTAGAAGAAATTAGTACTAAAACCCACTCAACTTGAAGTAACCATTGGAGCGGAGAACGATTACTCAAGGCAAATGAAGCCTTATATGAGTACTCTGGAAATTAAAATAATAATGCTAGAGGGGGAAAAAACACCCCTAAATAATTATTAGAAATTTCCAAATATCCAGTAGATATATTACTCAAGTTATTGGAGGTTTTTTTCTAGACTCAAAGCCCAACCTAAATGTTATGTTCGGCCGCATCCTAGGACTAAAGCTGTTGTTTACTCTTATACATAAAGTTACATTTAGCTTTGTTACTGGAGTTTATCCTTTATACAACACAGAATATTAAGAATTAAAAGAAAAACTACAGAAGCATTTTAGGTGTAAAAAGAAAAAAATTTAAAAGCCTTTTTTATTTAAGAAATTAAAATGCCTCAGGAACATCAATGTACTTGTACAAGAGTATTTGTATCGCCAAGCTAAAAAGGCAATCCCAATTTTATTGGAATGTCATGCAGTTTTTATGTACTGAAACTTGACTTCAAAGAAGACCCTGTCAGTGGAATGAGCACACATTACTCTTCTGCAAAATCCTACAAGAACACAGACAGCAGTGAGACCATAATCTTAACCGATTTAAGGGGCAAGTTTATATCTTTAAAGCAACATTTTAGAACAGCAAAAAGCAAATCCTTCAGGTAACACTTAGGCATGCCATACTAACCTTGGGTTTAGAGTGCCCCAGATTAGTACCACATATAAATACTCAAATAAGACACAAAGCATCTTGCGAAAAGAAGGACTGCACACAACACGGTATCATAAATGAGGAATAGCCGACCATAATTCATTTCCTGGCACAGGAGTTATACTGAAGGCAATAGGTGATAAGAAATTATGTACAGCTGCTCTCGAAAGAAACACAAAACCCATTTCTCTATCTACCCAAAATGCTATACAATCTAAAGATTTTTGGAGAAAATCTGTTGAGAAGATGGCCAAATATGGTGTTACTGGACTCCCCTAGGAAGGTGATGATTGCCAGTTTATGCAGCTGGTTTTGTACATTTTAAATGTACATGTTGATGTAAGTGAAGCATCTTCATTGCTTAAAAACAAAAAAAGAACTACTATAGGGTGTCATTTGTACTTGGTCATTTCTCAAAGGCCAGAGTCATACCAATCACAGGCTTCTCCTCACTGGGTTTGCTCCGTGGGGCTTGCTAAACATACTTTGATTAGAGAGTTTTTAATTACACTTTAGCCTGTTAGCACCATGGGGCCAATAAAAATAAGAGAAATAGAACTAAATTCTTTTCATTCAACACAACTGTTAACTAAACACCAATTAATTATACCCACACAAGCCTAATGAAGATAATGGGGTTGCAGAGAGTTCACCGATGGTATGAAGTGGCTTGCAGTATCCTAACCTTAATCAGTTAACTACTTGATAATAGGCAGGATCATAGGATAAGCCATCCTCTTTCTACATGCTTACAATTACTATTACTGTTAATGGAAATTACATGGCCATACAGATAATTCATGTAACGCTCACTTGATCATGAACCAAAAATGATAAATGCTTGAAGGGAACCCTTACTAGTATTTCAAATGGTTTATGGAACAAAAAAAAAAAAAAAGAAAAAAAAGAAAAAAAAGAAAAAAAAGAGTACAACCAGACACAACAAACTGAACATGGATCTGCTTCAGCTCGTTGCTTTCCTAAAGGCAAAGCCGACAAGTTTCTTTTCCCAGACGGTTGATCAATACCCATAGAGCAATACATGAAGCTGCTTCTCCATGACGCATTTTATTTAGAGCCCTTTAAAAGGCAGAAGGTGGGAAACTGATCTAGAGGCACTTGAAATGCATCAGAAGGTACAGCTCTCGCATCGGGCAGTATTCTCTGGCGTATGGAGATGCTCTCGAGCGCCACACCAGCACCGTTACCTCCACAAGCCTGTTCTTCCAGGAATATTTCAATAAACCGGAGCTGTCTGGGCTAAGCACGTGCATGCGGCACAGACCCGGGGCTGCTCCAGCTCTGGCACCCGGCCCACCCTGCGCGTGGGCCCCTCCTGAGCAGCAAGGTGCCCACAGGAGCAGCTGCCCACGGCGCCAACCTGCTCTGAGCCAGGGAAACCTAACGAGGGATTCGCTGCCCGCTCTCCTCAAGGAACGGGCAGTGTCAGTTCCCGAACTTCTTCCAAGGAAACAGCTTAAAAAAAAAAAAAAAAAAAAGAGGGTTTAACTCTCTGGAGAGGTACCATACTATTTCTGAAGGATGTGAAAGGAAAAGAAAATGATTCAGTAGGGATTTTTCTTCATTATCACCCAACCTAGAGAAGTGAACATACAATGAGCAAAGGTCTACACATATTGATTTTAGAGCTGAGGAAGTGTGCAGCTAACAGCTTTTTAAGTATCTCCATTTTCAGTTACTTCAACAAAATTACCAATGAACAGTGTAACAAAGTGAAAGTTTTTGTAGGAAATTGCAGACTAAAAATGATCATTTAGGTGGTGAAACGTTTCTTTTCATTGCAAGTAAAGGGCTTTTAAACGCAGAAGTAGAGTTACTGGGGCATTTTGCAGCGTTATCCTCACTAGACATTTCGCAAACCATAATCTGTCTCTCTTTCAGGACGATAATCTTACACAATTTTGTTGTTCGGAGACTTTTAAAACTAAAGAGTACCTGCTAGAGGCATTCTGACTCGGAAGGCCGTAACCAGCCCCTGAGGGAAGCGCGGGCACCGGACGGCATTCAGAAAACCACCCCACACCACCCCGCCCCACGGCCTGGCTCTCTCACCAAGCCCGGCGGG
>NW_009260126.1:631722-682653 GCF_000687185.1 Egretta garzetta
CTGACTCAGGCAAGGCCTGCGATGGTTTTGTGTTTGTGACCAGTGGCGCTTTGACGCTGGGCCAAATACATTTCCGCAGCAGCGGGGCTTTTTGTCCTGTGCTGGTTGCGTGTCTCAGCACAAAACCTTGGGAGGGCACAGATGGACTTCCCTAATAAAACTGCTGCTCGGTGGTGGCTGGGGCCAGTGGCAGCCAGACACTGGGTGCTGTTCACACTGCAGCTGTTCCAGAAAGCAAACAGGCATCAGTGGAAATGGCAAGAATCAGACCAATTTAATCTGTTCCCAGTTGGCAAAATACGGTAGACTATAGTCCTAATGAAACATCTATTAGTGGTGATACTGGAATTGCCATGCTACAATAGAGAGCAACTCTTGAAAAAAATAATTTCTAGTATGTTCTTTGATGTGAAAGTGGCTGTGAAAATGGAATTTTTCATTACATCTTACACTATCTCCCATCTCCAAGTGTTTGACATCACCAGTGGAAGGGACTAGAACTCGTAACGCCTGTTCTTCCTTTGCTCGTTGTTTGGTGTGTTCCTCTTCCATGTAGCTATAAGTGTTTCCTGGTTTTCTCGTTTCCATTTCCGATACCAGGCTAAAGAATGAAACTAGTAAGGAAGTATGTAGTAAACCTTGGCTAGCAACTTAATCCTTTTTTTAAAGCAACAGTGGTGTTCATTAAATACAGACAGAGCTCCGAATATATTCTCATAGCTGGATGACAGTTCAACAGGGCCATTAAAGACTGTATTGGAAGAAGTGAGAGAACTCTGCCTGCCAGAACTCTAGGTTTTCACCTTCCTCACAGGGCTCAAAGCTTGCTAACCAAAAATCCCAGCTTCCCCATGGAGTACTGACCCCTAGCTACGTCAGTTGTCTTGTGTCCTCTTACTAGGTGTGGCATACCCGCAACTCCTTAAAATTGTGCTGGCCTTGTTAGCTCAAGTTGCATCCAACCAAAAAACCGCTTCTAATTAGGGGAGCTTGGTCATTGTGTTAAATAACCTTACACCAGGCATGTTCTGTAAGAGAGGACTCGACAAAGGGAGTGGTTGTCATTGTTACTGAGGAGCTTGCCGAGAAGCTTCTCTCCCTTCCAGATTAAGTCCTCCGCTATGAACATCTTTTAATACTGCATCATTTGAGTGTTGAGACACATGAGCCACTGTACATAGGTCTTTGATGGAGCAACCTTGAAACATTATTAGGCAAGAAGTATATTCTGAAAATACTTGGTTTTCCCTGTCTGCAGTACATGTGTAGCATTTCACATGACAACTTTCCTGAGCAGGAGGATTTTGGTTAAAGATTGTTTCTACTATTTTTTTAGGGAAAAAAAGACAGTATTATTTCAAACCTTAATAACTACTTGTTGATGAAAGCATGCCACAGAAATTTTAATATAACATTAGGATCTAGCAGAGTTCTGTATGCATTTCTGCGAGTTTTTCCTGTCCGGATCTTTCTTCTTTCCTTATGAGACAGAAGAGACATGTATTTTTTCAATCTTATCCACAGACAAAATCATTATTTTATAGCAGCTCACTGCACAGGGGAGGTGCATGCTATGTGAATTCTAATAGAAATGAGTTTCATGAGTAGCACGACGACTGTTATTCAATGTAAAGCCAAGTAAGCTTTGGACAAATGCCTGTTTTCTGGGAGGATTAGGGAGAGTTTGATACTCATCACTAACTTTGCCAAATAAAACATATTTATCTAACCTGGATGTGCCTTTGGACTTCCATGCTTAGAAATGAGTTGGATCTATTCCCTGGAATCTCATTCTTAAGCAGATAATATAGAAGTAAATGTGCAGTATAACAAATATTTTGGACACTGGGACGTATAAATGGATTTGCTCAATGGTGGATTTGATTTAAATATATTTAATGGAATAAAACTCTCTTTGCACAGAAATTGACTTTTAATGAAGTTCTTTCTCTTTCATTTAAGGCTAACTACTTTTCTAAATTTTCAAAAGCTCCAGTAATTTGCAAAGTAGTTGGAAGAAAAGTTCTTGATGGAGTTGGTCAGCCAACATTAGAAGTGGAAATATACTGTACAGTTAAAAACTATGAGAAGGTATGAGCTGCTTCTTCCTGTTTTATTTATTTTAATAAGACAATATCAGGGAGAGGTACTGTTCTACTGAGATTGTAAGGAACATTTCATTTTCCATCTTTAATGAAAGGATATGAATGCCCATGACTCAAACAGTTGAGTAAATAGTGTTGTAACTTAGAAAAAAAAACTGTCATGAAAAGTTAAGCACTGGCAACAACTATAAAAACTTTATTTTCCATGAATGAGACAATACTCCATTCTATTCTGATAACAGAATATATGTACAAAGCAGATCAGTCAGGAGGTTTTTGCATAAGTAGTTGGAATTTAGGTCAAGAAACCTGAATAACGTCTGTGATTACCAAAATACATGAGACTAGGAACAAGGTGCTGGATAAAAAACAAGGTAAATGGAGCAAACAGTAGATCTGGACATAGGTACGCATAGAGTTGGTAAGGACTTATCTGCCAAATGGCATTTCTAAGTCAGAAATTAAATAGTGTTTGAAGCTTTTTTTACATTTTTTTTTTCCAGAGGATTTGTTCCAGTGTAATGTCTTCGCATTCTCAAATACCTGAAAATGCTTTACCTGAAACAACTGAAGCTGATGAGAAAGAAAGAAATGACTCTGTTAACACTGCTGTGGAATGGGTGAATGAATCGCTGAACACAATGTTAAGAGACTTGAAGCCTACTGACCAGTGTAAAGTTGATAAGATGCTTGGGTAGGTCTTGCATATTATGCAAATTATTGCATTTGAAATATACACCATTAATTCATACTGTAAATGAAAAAACATGCAGAATATTAAATGTTTTCTAGTAGTATTTTTTAATATTTTTAGGATGTGATGTCTGCCAAAGATACATTACACTATATTATGTCCTGCTTTTTTCATAATTATGTGAAAATCATGCTGGTTTTTACAAGGTTTCATACATGGGATATAAAAATAAGGGTCTCTAAGAAAAAAATGCCTGTACACATTCATGAGTCAAAGGTTCCATTTAAGAAACTCCTTCAGTGCCAGTTTAATTCAGTGGGGATGTTTTTTCAGACTGCAATTCCTCAGTTCATTGCACTGAAGAACAAAAGTGGCATGAAAGGCCTGTGTGCATGTCTTCTGCATTGAGCTAATCCACAGAAAATGTGTGTATACATGCAGTTTTCAGGTTCAGGTGGAGTCCTCTTTGCTGAGCAAGCTACTCCAAAAGCCTTCTTACTTGCAGCAATTAGTTTCCTTAGAAACATAGTTTCTGCAGTAAACATCCATGTTTATTTTTTTCATACAAATATTTCTTCTTGAAAGCACCCCAAAGTAAAAAAGAATGGGCATTTTTTTCCATTCAAAGAAATATGTCTGGTTTTTATAAGAAAAAAGGATGTAGGGTAAAAGCATCACAGATATATCCGAATTGTATTTTCACGGTAACATTAGAGGAGCTACCTGGCAACAATTATGGCTTTCTTCACCCTGGAAGCAGTAATATGGCCTGTCATCCTCTTCTGTAGTTGGAAGTGTTTCTTTCAGCTACATCACTGAGGGGAATGACCCTTTGCTGCAGGGGTAGCGGTTGGGCTGCCACACTCGGCACAGACTGTAGCAAACAGACCTAATTGCCTTCCACATGGATTAGCTTTGGGGAAACCTTGACGAAGGGAATAAGGACTCGGTTGGAAAGAAGTTCTTCCAACTGAAGTGAGTCTAAATAAGATTTTAATGCATTGTTTACACTACTTTATATTTCTTATATACTCAGTTTGCCTGCATTTGGTGACTGTGAGCCATGTATGCAGTTTCCACTTCATGCATGTAATTGAAATTCAGGCACTTCTGAGCTTGCAGCCGCTAAGATAACCAGTGTACAGCTGACCTATTGGATTAGCAACCTGGGCCAGGCTGTTGAATGTCATGAAGTTACGACAGGATCTGTTACTACCCATGCAAAGCAAATACATCCTTCACGCTAAGATTTGTTGGCAGAGATGACTTTCAAACCAGTGTGATTTGAAATTTAAGGTTTATAATACTTGCTTGTGGTTCTTCTTGTTTAACCAACGCTTCAGATGACTACCAAAAAATAATGTCATTTATTGACTTCTCCAGCTTCACACAGTGGCAGAAGCTCAAATAGATGTCCTTAATCCATCTCTTAGCATGTTCTTTAGCTTGTATCCTGTATGGACTTGTCACATGTCTAACAATATTTTGAGCCACTGATCTTTATGCCTTTTCCCTCAGTGAATACTTTACAAAAAGGGTAGAAGAAAAAAAAGAAATTCAAAAGCAAGACAAAGAAGCAGAAGCCACTCCTGCCCTTATTTCATCCACTCCATCAGCAACAGCCCTACCTCGGGAAAAAAAAGCAGCGAGACCAGGTTTTAGTTTATTTGATTTTAATATTTTCTGCAATACAGATATTGATAAAGGTGCTAAAATACTTTCTGAAATATTTTGTGGACACAGAATACTTCAGAACACATGACACAGTGTCTCACATTTAAAGGGTTTGGTTACTCTGTCCTAAATCTTCCTTCTGATCACAGCGGCTTCTACTGCAGAAATGAGCGAGGGGAAAATACAGTTTTCTCATCATTCACATTGGTTGAACAGAGTTTCTGCCTTTGTTTTACAGTTGGCTTAGACAGGAGGTTATTACTCTTCAGAGTGAGGAATAAGAGTGGAGGAGGATGCAAATGAAGAATAAAAATGAAAATGATAAGAAAAGAAAAGGGACTCACAGAACTGAATAGGAAAGTGGAAATAGAATTAAGATAGAAGTGGAAAAGAAAGAGGGAGGAAGGGAAGTTTCTTGCTAACACTGAGAAAAGGATGAAATAAGTTGAAAAGGAAAAGAGAAAGAAGGAGGGGGATGAGATGGGAATGATGGGCAGTACAGAGTAAAATGGAAGTAAGCAAACAATGCTACTAAAGGAAAAAATGGTGTGAAGATAGAGAAATAGGGTGAGTATACATGGCCAAAAAAAAACCAAACAAAAAAAGCACGTATGTTATCTCCATATATGCATTACCCTCAGAAAAAACACTGCAGTTTATCAGAGTTGCTCAGTACTTGATTACTGAGTGTCTATGTGTGTAGCTCTTCATCCTCAATGTAAGAGGTATAGAATCTGTGTATAGTATGCAAATGATGTATAATCCAATCTGCATATCCAATTAAGGTCCTATTAAGAACATTTTATCAGAAAATATAAGTTGTATCTTGTAGTATTCATATTATATTGAAATAAAAACTTGTATGGCACTCCTGTTGGGAACCCAAGTAGTTGGTCAGATTTATAATGAAGCCCCCAATGCATACGATTCTTGACAATCAGAGCACTTATCTCAGTTTCACGTAGGTGCTTACTGTACATGTTCATGTAACCACTGTAGGCAATCAGTATGATAGTGGGATCTGCTGGGTTTCAAGTGTTTTGACAGAAGTTACTCTAATATATCTGAAAGGGTAGTAAGTTCTTTTGAAAATATAACAAGACTATGCATGTGGAGTATTTAAAAGACCTGCTTTCTCTTTGGAAAATTCAACTGTAATAGGCCTGCATTTTTTTCACACTCATTGTTAGAAGAAATCAAGTATGCATACTCTCAATCAGCTTATAATGTAGTCTCCCAAGTTGTTTATGCAAACGATGAGCATCTAAGGAGGACAATAAAGAATATTGAAATCATGCTTATGAAAGGAACCTGAAAAATGACATGACATTACTGGATATAAACATAGATAAATAAGGATACAGATTTCAGTGGCTGAAAGATTTTAAATACGTTTGACACCAGAGTGAGGACAGGTACTTTGCTTACTTGTAAAGTCAATTCATGCAGAAAAATTTACAAGATTAAGTTTAAAAAAAAGGACTGATTTTTTGTAATATGTTGAGTACATACTGAAGTGACAGTATCGTATTTACTCATATAACTGTGATACATAAGCACACATTTTAAACCAAAAAAATATTTAGCTCCTACTTTCTGTCTTGTAGGGAGGAAGGTGGCAGTTGCAGAGAGAACAATCCCCCCTGCAGAACCTGTTGAACCAGTGCTTTGTGGCAGTGCAGCCATTGGGGGAACATCACTCGCTGTAGCTAAGGCTGGTGCCACCGTTAGCCGTATCCCATTGTACTTACATATTGCACTGCTGAAACGTAATCAGGTACATGTGACTTCTGTCATTTTGTTTATTTTATCCTAGTTATCACAATTGTTCTAGAATTCTGAAGCCAGTCATCCTTTGTAACTGTGGTGTTAAATATACCTCATAGAATACACCCTTAAGACCATTGTCTGTAGCAGTCTTTGAACCCTGTGCCATAATTAATATGTATAAGAAATTATTCTGATTTTTAACATTTTTATTTTCACATGGTACTCCCAATTGCAGGATTCACCTAAAGAATTTACTCTGCCACTCCCAATGGTTACTCTGTTAAACTGTGAAAAATTTTCACCTGCAAAACTGAAATTAGTGAAAGAAGTTATTCTTATACCACCAGTTCAGTTATCACTCAAACAGGTACTGCTTCATTTTTGTCTTTATAAATATATTCTATAGACTTCATATATGTACATATGTACCTAATTATATAGATCTTTTAAATATAGTTCTTACAAACTATTTTTTCATTTTCTGATTACTTGCAAGGCCAAAGTTTTAACAAATGCTAGTGCAGAATTCTAACACAAGGAACATTAAAAGAAATAAATAGGTGAAGATTTAAAAGAAGGTACATGAAGATTTCAAGTTAAAAATGTATGTGTTAGTATAGAAGAAAACTGCAGTGCATTGAAGAAGATGTGGGGGAATTCTGTTACACAACAATAAGAGACTTTGATTTTACATTGGGATTTTACATTAGTAGATTACAAATAATATCAGTTGATAGAGCATACAAAACTCAACACATTCACAGGAAAGTGTAAAATTTTGGGGAATAAATTGCTTTAAATATGAATATTGTAAAGACAGAAGGAAATAGAAAGCAGAACAAAATCTATTCAAGGGGGAAGAAGGATGGATGAGACAGACTGGATCAACCCTCTCTTTTTGTTTAGCCATGTGTTGCATTAAAGAATGTATTTGCACAAGATGCCTACATTAGGGCTGTGATTTCTACTTTGTATGCTGGTGACCTGAACAAATAGCTGAGCTCCATTCTCTTTATTTTTTCTTTTCCTTTAACTTTTTAGAATTGTCACCAAGAGCTCTCAACAAGGTTGTTAATTCTGTACCTTTCAAAGACATAATGCTTCCTAGTGCTCATGTGGGAGCAGCAAGCTGTTTGCTGCAGTGCAAAAAATGTAGCCATTCCCCCTGTGTTGGTGTGTTGTTAGCTGTAAATACATCCAATTTTGTCAGAGTTTCCAGTTAGGAAGTCTTAGATAGAGTCACAATTGTGAACAGTGATTATAAATTTGCCACTTCTCAGCTATTAAGCAAACCCAGATGTTGCTCACGTGTTAGATTTGGGAAGAGTTCCTTTTGGGGAAGAAGAGGCCACTTTTCTTGCCAGCCCATTCAGCAGCATAATCAAATAGTCGTGTTCATTCCAGTGCCACTAACCCTTTATCATTTGACACTTGACTGCATTTTGTGGGTGGGGGGATTGTGTTAAGGAAGTCTATAATAGTTTTTTTTTAAAAAGCCTCTATATTAAGACCAGCATTTAGAATAAGTGTTCTCTCTCTTCTGATTTAAGCTGCTAAAGGAAAATAATTTATCTTTATTTTGAAGATTGCTGTTGTTTAATTTCAGGGCATAGAGAGAGTTCTGGACATTCAGAAAGAAATTATGAGACTGTTGGAGCTTCCAGGCAGAGCGGTACAATAAAAATGTGTAATAATAATGTGATGTACTTCATTTGGTCTTTCTACTGATAGTCTTTTTAAGCTCAAACATGGAACTTTTAGTCTGTTATCAGATTTAGTCTTCCGGCAAAGAATAGAAGATGTGTTTCTGTGACATATGGATAAAACATTGGCCATTTGGTGATATTGAATTAAGGAAGTTAGATAGAATAAAACACTGTTCTAAGCAGAGTAAGACTTTCTGTTCACCTGAAGAAGTGCACTGGGACTGAATGGTGTCACAGTGAATATACAATATACGGTCCTGATCTTGCTAAGTCTCACACACACACAGCGTGTACTATTACTGTAATGGCATATCAGTCTCAGCATGTGCATATGCTTTTGGCAAAGCAAGGTTGTTGGGTTTTTCCAAGTACACAGTCTAGATTCTAATTTCTAAGATCCCCTGTATTTTTGGTAGGCTAGGTGGGAATATTTTGAAAAGCAAATGATGGTTGGGGTGATGCCTACATAGAAATAAATATTTGAAATGTGTTACCACCACAAAATAAAACTGTATAGTTCTGATAGTATTCAAGACAAACTTAAATATTAACTAACTTAAATATTTGCAACCCTTTTAGACCAGAATTCAGTCAACTTTTTTTTTTTATTATTATTTCTGAGGTCTCTCTGTCATTTTTGGACTTTCCCATGGCATTGATTTCTCTCTTCTTTCACCCCCAACAGCCCAGTCCTCAACTAGCAGAGAGTAAGAAAGGCAGAGCACATAATACAGGGAAGAAAGCTCTGGTAAGAAAAGAGATTTTCATTTTCAGCCTTCAGCATGGTATTAACAACAGCAGGGAAGCAAAATGTTCTTAAGAAATAAAACATTAATCTACATTACCATTTTGGAAAGGTCAAGGCAAGACTTTTAAATATTCCAAATGCTCATATTTTACATAGTAATTTGGATTCTTCTGACTATACCTTCCCATCCTGTGGAACAATAATAGAAAGGGGAAATTCTTCTGGAATCTGGTCATTTTTCTCATATAGAAATCCTGGTAAATTATCCAAATGACCATTTTGCAGGCCTGTAGCACCAGCAGAGAACATGCCTTTTTGCTCACATAGGCCATAAAACTGTTACCTGTAAGATGTGCAATTGTGCTGTTTTCTAACTCTGGGAGCATAACTCCCCTCTTAATCATGCTGCATTAAGTTCCCAGTTCCTGTTTGTGGTGATAGATAATGGCAGATACGAACCAGTAGCTAAAGGGCATCACTGACAATAGTGCACAGTGTTTGAAAAACCTACAAAAAAACTGACAACAGAAGGACACGTGAAATATTTGCTCAATATTTGCTCTGCTTGTGGCTTGTGTCCAGGAACACTGTTCCTGAGGCAGACAACTCCATGCAGCTGTGCTAGAGGTATTTCTCCTCTATGAAATTTGTTCCTTCTAGAAGTCTTGGAAGATTCTAGTGTTTCTTGAACATGCCACAGAGGCAATATCAAAGAGGACAAATGAGTAAAAACTGTTTAAAAGTGAAGAACACGGTTTTGTGGCAAAGGGATAGTCCACAGTACTGGAAACTTTTATTTCGCATCCATGACAACTCAGTGGCTGTTAAGAGTGCCTTTAAAATTTTTTTGTAAACCAATACTGGCCATGTAAGAGCGAGAACTACATGACTAGACATACTTCCAAGGACTGTTAGCTCTCTACTCATTAGCACTTGGTTACCCTTCATTCATGCAGAATTGTCCTTAAAGTTGCTAATGCCAATTTCTGAGAACAGGTTTATATTTTGATGACTGAATGCAGACTGAAATGACAATTAAAAAATATATATAACTATTACATATATATGTGTAAATGAAGTGATTATTTTTGTTTTACTTTCAGCCACAAGCCTTAAAAAGAATATCACACTTAGGTTGCCTAATAACAGGATATGATAATCTAGAACAACCACTACTCCTAATGCAAACAGCTTGCAACAATATAGGTCTGGAGCTAGGAACAGACATGTACTTAGCAATAAATTGTGCTGCTCATGAAGTAATGGATTACGTAAGTTATTTTCAATATCTGTTTTGTTGATTTTTAAAAGGAATGTAGCTATTTGTTAACATTATCTATTATTACATTGCAAACTCACTTAGAAGCTTCTAACTCCATTTTTTAAGATAGCAATCAAGCAAGCCAAAAGAATTGTTTCTGCATTTATAAATGATGGTTGAATCAGTCCTACAAGTGTAGCATGTATGTTATTGGATTGTGAGTGCAAGGGGATGAGACATGCAGATATCCTTCTGGTAGCTTCATGCAGCAGGAGCGGTGAGAATGCCTGTGTTCCTCCTCCCCAGCTGTACCAGCTTGCTGCTGGTGCACCTTGCGTGGACCAAGGCAGACCCCATTACAGCTTGTGTCCTGCCTACAGGAATGTCTGTTACCTGCAGGATTTAACTTCTATCAAATGGGATAACCCTGCCTGGATCAGCCAGGTTTATTCCTTTTCTCTACTTATTTAATAAGATTTTTCAGATCAGTCTGGGTCAAATATAGCAAACGGTTCTAATGGGCAAACACCTACTACATGTGCTATTTAAGAAACCATCTTCATGTCACATTACATCTCAGAAAATATTAAGCAGCAAATCCTGGTGTGTTTTTTTTTTTTTTTCATTTTACCACAAGGTATAACTGAAATAATTATCTTCTATCCACCTTGCTTTCGAGGATGAAGAACAAGAAATTATTTACACAAGTATATTTCTGTAATTCCTTCAGACCACTAGATGGTTATTTCTCCATTTTGTTACACTACATCTGTTGTTTTCTTCAAAGTACCATGACGTTTCTGTGTATTTTTACTATGGTATGTGTGTGTACCCACTAACATTATTCCCATTGTGTATCAACATTCATGGTTTAATTATTATTTTTCAAGATTTTTATTTGACAAAGTTTATTTATCTCCAGCTGAAGTCTTAGATTTCCTGTCCCTTGTTCCAAGACCAATCAGGTTTCTCTCTAAGCAGAAAAAGAAAATTCCTGTTCTGTTTAATATCTCATGAGATTTTGTGTATTTGGGTGCACTAGTGACAAATCTTCCATTATTAATATCTTCTGTGAAAGCAGTTGCTTTCCTGACAATTTGTGATACCTGCATCCTATACCAGATGACCAAAATCTTAACCAATGGGTTATCAATAATTCTGTAACTTTCTGTTATTGAACTGTTAAAGTCACTAAAGCAGGGGGTATTCTGGCACAGTTGGACAGCGTGCCTTTAATAATCCTTGTATGCTCCAGTTTGTGCTTCCCATAATGATGAGACTAGTTTTAAACTAGTTGGGGTTTTTTTTGGGTTTTTTTTTTTTGCAAGGAGAAAGAGGCAAGGAAAGGCAGTATCTTGGTTTTGAGCACTGAGGGTGCAGGCCTTTCCCTTAGCAATATTTTCCTTAGGAAAATGAGGACAAAAAATTAACTTCTTTTGGAAGCGAAAAGTGAGATTTTTTTCATGCAAGATTTAATAAAAATGTCAAATATTGCTACCTTTGTAATAAAGTTGTATAAAACTGGCAGCGTTGCCTAGAAAATGCTGAAATAGATCTCCCTTATTTGGGGAGTGGCATCTTTCAGAGACCTTGCATGAGCCCACTGGAACCCACTGTTACTTTCGGCAGAGTTTTCTATAACAATGTGCTGACCCCTTGGGCATACAGTAAAGTAGAGAAGTGAATGCGGTCCTTATGGAAGGAGACACAATCCACTGCCTTAACAGAGACACCACTGTCACAAGATCTGCATGCTTACATTGGTACTCTGCTTTTTAAAGTGTTACCTTCCTTATATTTTCTGCTTTTTACTTTACTTTCTAGATTAAAGGAAAGTATGAAATACTCGCTGGAACGTTCAAAAGTCCTGATGAGATGGTTGACATGTATGTGGAACTGATTAATAAATTTCCTTTTATTATTGCATTAATAGATCCCTTAAGAAAAGAGGTGAGATACCACAGTGTAGTCCTTGAAAAATTGATAATACTGTTAAGGGGCATATCACTGAACTTTTCACATTTTTACAAAATATAAAATACGAAGCTTCTATTTTTGGAGTCTTTAGGCACAAAAATATCACTAGAAAGATGTGTGTAACAATTCATTTGCATATCTGTAATTGACAATAACTCTAGATTTTGATTTTTATATACTTTTGACATAAGATCAGTACAAGTATTTTAAAGAATTACAAGAAATTTTTTTTTTCTGATTCTACTTGCTAAATCACTGTCATTTTTATTACATTTTTCCTTCTTATGTAAGCAACTAATTCAAATTACAAAACCTAATTATAAAATTCAAGTGATATATAAATGATACTATATTATACTATATGGGAGAAGCTAAAAATTTGGACATTGTTGTATATTCCTTAGAGTCACTCAAAAGAAATCATTGCTGCTATTCTTTATGACTGAGATTTACACCCAAAGCCAGAGCAAACCTGTGACTGGCAGCATTGCTCGGCAGAATTTTTAAAGTGGTAGTAAGATTCCATGCATTTACTGCTGCAATCAAAGTTAGAGGAGTTAATTTAGTGTGGCCAGTAGATTACAACAATAAAGTAGAATACTATTAAGCATGTTATCAAGTTATAGACAGATGAAAGAAACAGATAAAATATTAGCATAAATTTCCATGTATTACAAAAAAAGGTAATACTTAATTGTAGCAGAACCTACAATTCTAGACCTGGTAAGTTGCACAACTTAGTAAAAATTTTCTCTTGCTGTTGAATCTCACACTTCATTTTCCTTAAAATAAATATATGGGGTTTGTTTTCATGAACAAAACATGAAGACTGTGATTGAAGGGGGAAGAGAAGTGATGGCTTTGTGAACCTGCCCAGTGCCTGAATCAGTAATTCTAAAACAGATGAACTGCAAAACCCATATGATTTTGTTCTTATCTGGAACTTTAAAAGCTCATTTTTTCAAGTATCACTCTCATTAGCCTTGGCTCCCTGCACTGTTTCAGTCTGACTCTGAATTAGCCATGTTCCAAAACACCAGGTTATTCCCCACTCCTGCCAGGGCTGCAAAATTCCCTGAGAATTCTTGTGAAGAAACATTTTTCAATATGAGAATCTGCAGAATTACAACAGATAGTAAAGTACAGTTGGAAATAGAATACTGTTAAGGGACATGCCTCTCCTCCTCCTCCCCCCCTCGCAAATATACAGTTTACCCACGCCGCATCTTTGCCACAGATAATTAGGTCCTTGAGGATTAGCTCTGGTACCAATTCAACAATTCACTGCCAGACAGCAGACCACTTTAGTGCTTAAGTTTAAACATTTGTTCGGGTGTCAAAAACTTCATTTTCACTTACATGTGGGCTTGAAATCCTGATGGGAATGGGCCCTTAGACAGATTGCAGCTATATAGGTGCAAAAGCTTGTCTGATCCGCAGACCAAGAATTACTACTAGCAGAATTATTAACTAGAAAAGTAATGTTTTTAATGTGAAAACTTTGTATTCTGTGGACACAAAGAAAGCAAATTAATTCATAAATTTCTTCTTTCAAATTATTTATATATCCTTGTCCTTTATTTATCCTTAAATCTCAGTACCATGTAGACAATGCATTAAAATCAAGAAACAAAGACCCTAAAAAAAATGGAGCTTTGCTGGAAAGAGAGCGTTGTATTCTGCTGTTCCTTATGGGTCTGTCTTACAGCTCTGAACATCCTGCCTTGATACGTGTCATGGAGTCTATGACTGCCTCCTGTTCCGTTATTTTATATTCAAACAAATATTATGACACTTAAAATATTAGCACAAGAATGAGTCCTCTGAAGAACACAATAGAAAATTATTTTCTATTCCATTAAAATTAAATAAATCTTAGGAAGGAAATCAAAATAGCAAACTCCTACAGTTAATTTAGTTTGAAATAGTTTAATCTATACTTGTGTGCAACTAGCTTTGATTGATTCCAGATTAGAATTTGTTTTCTAGCAAAATCCAAGCAAAATTCTGGTGGTACATTTTTTTTAGGTAGACAGATTTAAAATACAGTATAAAATACTACATGTTTATACGAAGGGTACCTTTAAGATGAAATCAACATTTTTATTTTTTTTTAATTTTTATTTTTATTTTTACCTCCTCAGTTAGGGTTTTCATTCAGTTTAGTTTTTAAAACTCCAGTTATTTACTTGATCGTTCATGCAGGACAGACAACAATGGAATAACATATGTTGTGCTCTTGGTTCCAAATGTTACCTGATCGCTGAAGATGCTGCCACGTATATTTCCAAACTTAAAATGGACCACAATATAAACATACCAACGTGCAGTGGTGTTGTCCTAAAATATATTAACCAAGCCAAGGTATCGGACCTCATAGAACTTACTGGACTTCTGGATGGTGAGTGGAGGGGGGGAACGGCTGACTTTCAAACCCTACAAGTCAATAATAAAGAGTGTAGCTGTACCTGTAAATATGACATCCTTTTATTTAATTATTGCCACTTCTAATTTAGAAAGCACTTGTCAGAATAAACTGAAGTTCACGTTCTGATTCACGAATCTCTGTTCAGGAGCCTGAAACAGCATTCAAGGCTTCAACTGTGGTGAATGAATAGCTGTGGGTGCTGAGAGTGTGGGTGCCCTCTGACACTGCAGCCAAGTGCCATACAGTTAGATACCAGCATTAAACAAAATGAAAAAAGATGCAGCTGAGTAATCTGAATTGTGACTAACGTCAGTAGTAATAATAATGAAAAGCAAACGAGTCCAAAATGTTTAAACTTGCAGTTTACATAGGTTACCAACTACATAGTATTGAGCCTTTGTGGTAACAGTACTAAGAACTTGTGCAGTTTCGTATATAAGATTTCTCTTCGTATCAGTTTTTCTTTATTCTTTGTTAATTTTTATATCCAAGGAATAGGTGGACAAATTCCTTCCTTTATTCCTTCAAAAAGCCCAGAATCACTATATCCAAGAGAGTAAACAGCAACCTAAAGATTTCATTCAGTCATGATGGTAAACTCCTTTTTTTTTTTATAGTGAAGAAAAATCATTGCTCTAGTAAGGAGCACATTTAAAATAAACAGAACAGCCTCCTAGCCTGCAGAATACATTACCAGACAGATCAGCTAGAGACAGAAATTAGGATAGGATGTTAGTGATTCCCTTAACCACGCTGAAAATAGAATGTAATGTTAATGTAGCAAACTAATGAGAGTTTACATCTTTATGAGATGGGTTTCACTGGGTTTGCTCCTGTTTGTACTTAAGCCTAGATAGCCCAAAGGTAAAAAAAGAATGAAAAGTCCAAACAGTTTCTGTGTCGAATATATAAAATACACACTAATGAAGGTTTTACACTCCCGTTATATACAGGTCAAAGACATATTACCATATTAGGAAGTCCAGATGGAGAATCTTCTGATGATAGCCTTGTGGATCTGGTAAGTATTGAAAGCTGTGCAATTGCAGAATTGCCAGAACGCTGCTTTTAACATGAACTGGTTTTTAAGGAGAAAGCCTGTTTCTGCTTGAGAAAGAAACAACGTTTTACAAAATGGGCTTTTTCCAGAGAGTTGCTTTTTCTCCCCGTGGAGAGTTAATCTTTGAGTTTAAAGAGAACACACAGGAAATTTGCCAAAGCGGGGAGTATATTCAAAAGTGTGTATGATCTATTTGGTTGCACTAGTTTATTAAAAAAAAAAATGTGAGTTACTTAAAACATTTCCGAGTAGTAATAATATTTTAGGCAAAAATGCTTAACGCTAATGTATTTAGTCTTTTTGTATTAAAGCTACATTTGCAAATAAAATTTCAGTTCATATGCCAGTGAAAATTATTGTTTGCATCCGACAAATCTTTCACTAAGAGATTTTGTTTCTATTTAAAGGAGGGGGGTTTAGCTGTAGAGAGTCTTAAATTAGAAGTAGGATACCATGTTTAATAATTAAGAATGACTTCACTTCCCGATCCGTGTAGTTTTAAAATACGCACTTTCTCGTTTAAGGCTGTTGGACTGGGTGCCAGGTTTGTCAAGTTGGGAGGTCTTTCCCGCGGAGAAAGGGTGACCAAATACAACCGCCTTCTTGCTATAGAGGAAGAACTGGCCAAGAATAGAACGCTACGTATGAGCTTCTTTCTTACTTTGTTTTCAGCTTGCAATGAATACGAGAACAAAGATTGGAGGGAGAATGATTGAAACTGCACCACGGGAGGGAAGCGAAATCAAAAGACTATAAATAAGCGCTGACAAAAAAAAACCTAGGATAGCACTTGCCACAATGTATATTGTTGTCCTAATGGATTATCTGTTTACTGAATGTTAAAATAGACCCCTTCTTGAGGAGTAGCCTACATTAAGCTTTTTTTTCCAGAATTAATTGGTTGGAGTCTTGAAGCCCACAGTGCAAAAGGAACAAAACAAAACCCATGCATATAACACGCCAAAAAGCTGCCAAAACGGAATTTTAGCCCAAATACCCCACCTCCCTCAAGCCCCTAAACATATATTGCTAACAAAACTTCATTTCACAACCCCCTTTTGTGTGTTACATTTCCAGCAAAAATGTGTTTGGAAAGCTACAATTGCATGGGTAAGCACTAAATAAAACCCAAGAAAACCCCAAGTTGACTACGCACATTCAGCCGTAGCCACTTGTATGCATCTGCCCGCATTTCAGGATCTGCATCTTCTTTTTACCCTATACTCTACACTGTTAAATGCTTAACAGTTCATTAGAACCACTTCTCACTTGTTCAGGTATCAATCAAGACAGAATAAAGGCATACAGTCTGAAGGGGAGGCAGAGAGACAAGGAGGGGAAGAAAGGAAGGAAAGGGTTTGCAAGAATTTATTATGCCTAGGCAAAAGAAAAATTAAGGAGAATTAAGTCATTTTACCCTCTTGTTTCTAATCATTTACAGTCTTCTATAGATGGGATAGCAGCACTTGACACGCACGCTACAGAACAAAGTTTTTATTTTAAAAAAAAATTTACTGGAAATATTCTCAATTTTTGAAATCTCCCCCTTGCTCGTGTGTAATCATTGTAAAAAATAGAAACATAGGCAGAGATGCTTTTTTGCTAAGACAGGAGTTTCGCAGAATGCATTTTTCAAAAACAGGACAGATGATTGTAAAGGGCTCTGAACTTGAACTGCCTCGGCAACATTAATATGTTCCCTATTCAAATGGCATAGTCTAAACAAAGAGCTCGAGTCTGACAAATATTTAAACCTACACATCATAAAACAAAATAGCAACAATTCCCGAAGCCGTTAATCGTTTGGCAGAAATAAAATCCAGTAACTAAATCAACAGCAGGGAAATATTGAGACGGTGTGTCTGAGCTGCATACCAAACTCTTCATTTGGCGGGGCTGCCAGCTATGGAATACACCGGAGAGCTGAGAGGCCGAGGACTCTCTCGGTGGCTCTGAGGTGGGAGGTGATACTGGCCCGTCAGGAGTCCCCCAGCAGTGGCCAAATGGGGCACGTGGCCTGGCCCGGGAGCACCGAAACAACCGGCGCCCGCGGCTCGCCTGCCGCCTTGCCCCTTGCGCCGTGTTTAGCCCCTGGAAGGCGCATGCGAACCGCTTGGCAAGCTGAATCGGAGTGGCCACGCCTTTGCTGGAAACCTACACAGCTGGGACACATTCAGCGATGGGGTGGGCGCTGTGTATGTGGCAAAATGGGGAACTGGGTGCTGAGGTTAGGGAAGGAGGAGAGTCACAGAATGGGGAAAAATAGCAGCGAGAAGAGAGGCGAAGTGTGAGTTGCAGGAGCAACATCTGAGTACGGGCTTACAGCAAGCTGTTCGAGGCTGGGGTAGAGAAGAGGCATGCTCAGCTGAGGGACCTTCTGCGAGAGCGCCAGTGCCCAGGGAGGTGGGTGTGGTGCTCAAAAATAGGGCAGCAAGGGGAGATGGTCAGCGAAGAAGGGAATGCAGTGAACATCCCAGCTCAGGCTGCTGCGCGCCGTGCCCCAACTCTGACAGCACAGCACAGGGCTGCTGCTCCTTTCCTTCCAAGGACCAGACTGTCAAGGGTGTTCAGAGGCTCCTGTAGGCATCACCTCCTGCTTTAAAAAAAATCTGAGCACACCAGAGAACGTTACAAGAAACCGTCTTACAGCAAACATGAGTTTCTATTTTTCTCTTCTATTTCAGGTGAAGCGAATCTTGAATTTATGGCTTTTGCTGAAGAATCAATGCCAGAAAAAGAACTTCCTGATGTGGTTCCTCCCCCGGAGCTGGCCTCGTTGCCTCCACAGCGCACCCAGTCAGACCTGCAGGTTCACAGCCTGCCTGCTCAGCTCCCAGAGAACAGCACAGCGACCTAGGCTGTCGACATTGACTTTTGGATAAATTTCTAAAAAATACCCCATTCTAGTAAGAAACTCCTCTACTAACTATTCCTTAACCCATTTATTTTCAAGCACTTCAGCTAAACATTTTTAGAAGCGTTCAGAGACGAGCTCCTCTTTTCCCAGGAGACCATTGCCTTCAGCTGAAACCAAGTTAACTGGGCAGCGGCTATAGTTTGAAAACACCACAAAATTGTGTGCTGTATTTACAAATGGCTGAAACAAATACCTCTGTGTTAAGCCCAAAACTAAATGTTTGTTTTGGGAAAGTCGAAATCTCTCTCCATACAAAGAGCGAGCTATTGATAAACAGTAAAAAAAAAAAAAGAACCCAACATTTTACAAAAAACAAAGGCCTTGACTGTTACGCTGCTCCATCCCCCCACCCACCCTCAATGCTGCCCTTAGATCCAGCCTACGAGGGAAATTTCGCTCCAGTTCTAGCTAGCTAGCAACCCCAGGGCATCGGGGCAGACCCCCAGTGTAGGGCACACGGCTGTAATTGGCATCACCAGGAAGCTTGTTTCCGTCGGAGGCAGGGAATAACCAGGCAATTTCACAAGGTCTGGGAAACTTGTCAGGAGTCTTTTTAATAAGCAACAGTGAAAGGATAAAATAATTTATGTCCTAGGTAACAAACAGTTTCAGTAAAAGAAAGACTTCTTAAAAAACATCTGGGTTTTGTATAATTGGAAAATTTGAACATATAATACAGCAGCAGTAATTGGAGGAAAAATACATATATAAAATGTTGCATTTTAAATCCAATGTAACAGATACCTAAGTGACAAATTATCCATTGGAACCAACTGCCCCCTCCCCTCCCCGGAAGATATCGGTGAGAGACAAATTTCCCCAAGTTTAGGAATTATATGTAGTTCAGTAATTAGATCAGGATTTTCTTCGCAAACATGCAAAAAACACCAAAAAAGATGTGAAACTACCACACTCGTTACTATCATTTTATTTTTAGGAAAAGCACCAGACAGTTGCATGCAGAGCCAAACCAACGAACTCGGAACATTCATCCTTCAATACGATCACTGTTTTGAATCATTAAATAAAAAATAATCCAAGTGCATTCAAGTACTTAACCACCCGATTTCAGTTACACCGATCTTTAGGTAAATCCCTGATCACATTTGTTCATTCATTATAAAAGAGATCCTGTGCTGAATTGAAGCAGGGACTGCAATGGAATGTGAACTGGCAGCGGGGCGAATCAGTGACGTACCCATCTCACTGTCCTCATGGGAAACAGGGGCCGAGGGAAACTGGGGTTTGTGTCCTCACATTCGGGTATCTAAAGTGTTATCTAATAAAGAAATCAATGCCACCAGCCCAGACCAGGTTGCAAGCAAAGCCTTATTTGTTAGTGCTGCGAGGTTTCACCTGGGAGTTCTCAAAATGTTGATTCCAAATAACTTGCAGTCCTAGAATGACTGAATCCCAAAAGTGCTCCAGACCCACGGGAGCCTTGGATAACTTACCCTTTTGCAGCAGCAAATAGAGGCTGCGGTTGCAGCAGTTCTGAGCTTTGCTATGTTAACACTGAAACCAAAACCAGGAGCTAAGTCGAGCTAAGTCCTCCTCCGCAAAGCTTTTCTTCCAAAAGAGAGCACCACTCTCAACCCACAAACTTCTGACCTTGGCTGTCGTTACCAAAAGTCTTGGTACCAAACTGAGGCGCTGCACTGCCTTTCCGCCCTTTGGGCTAGCTGTCCGCTGAGGAACCTGAACCCAGATGCCACGCTTGTGCTTTTAACTTCCTCAACGGAGCGTGTGTGGAGACAGCAGTACGGAGACCTACAAGGTCTTGGTTAAAGTAGATACCAAAATACTTTTCAAGCAATTAATTTTTTAATTATTAAGTAATACCCCCCATTCTAAAGCTGATGCGTGTGTCATCACCTTCGTGGGGTCTAACCCAAACCTGTCCAGTTCAAGAGGGACACAAGGGGCTTCTGGCAAGCTTCAGAATGGACCTTAACCAGGTACCTTCTTGAGAAGAGTCATTAAAAAAGCCCTTTCAAGTACAGTTTTAAAGAAAAGGCAACTGACAATAGCTAAGAAAATATTAACCATACCTGTGAAATTAAAATGGGAAAGGGATTTTGAGAGATACATAGTTAATTAACACTTTAATGCATGTAACAAAACCGCATACAAAAGACCATTTCAATCCATATTATTGAAAACCGTTTGGAGTGCGGACCGCAGCCCCTAGTAACACACCTAAGCAATTTACATGTCCGGCTAACGATTCCCAAAAGCTACAGCCTTTCAGAACAACAACTAACAGTTAGAACTGTCTGTTTCTTTTATTTTCTCAGCGTTAGTTTCTTTATGCAGCGGCTTCCTTTTTTCTTCCTTCATTTTGTTCTGATTCAGCGTGTTTTCAGACGACTGATCCCCGCTGGTGGAAACAGGATCTAAAACTACAATGGATTCTGTCTCTTTTTCACTGCTAGAAGCTTTTCTTGTAAATTCTGGATGACTAGTTGATCTAAAGGAAAAAGAATAAATATATGCACATACTTAGGAGAAAGTATATCAATATACAGAAAATCATTTGTATCATTAGTAGCACATACGACCAGGACAGGTCTACTGAATGGATTTGTAGATTTACAGCTGTTACACGCAGACAGTGATTCACGAAACGCGGTGGTGACGTTACCTCTCCTGAATCACTTGGCAAGCTAGAAACGGAAGATATTTAACACGGAAAACAAACTTATGAAGCGCTGAAAAATATCCTTAGACTATGAAAGAACCAGTTTAAAGTCTTGAGAATTTATTTTCCCTCTGCTCCTCTGGGAGCTGGATTTCGGCTCCCCCCATTGCACCCAGAGGAGACGCCGCTCGTTCCAGCTGCCTGTGGGCTGGCAGTCCTGCAGCCTGGGAGGAGAACGTGGTGGCTTCTCCGCACCCGCACCCCAGCCAGCTCACACAGGGCTTTCCCCTGCAACAGCAAGGTAGAGGCAGCGTAACCAAATTTTCTGCCGTGGCTCGGCACCAACAGGCTGCCAGTGGTCTAGCTGGGAGCAAGGGCAAGTGATTTCTGAACACTTCTGACCTACTGGATTTGCTGAAATGCAGAGGGCGTTAGACCTGTAGAAACGGGGTTACGTCTTGATTGCTTGCAGCGCAGGGATTCTTGCAGATAAAAAGCCCTCTGAGCAGGGAGAGAGGAAGGAAAGGTCATTTGTCGAGGCTGGCGCCATGCTATAAACTCTAAAAGCACTTGTCTATATTCAAAAGCTTTGTACTGGTGTTGAAAACGAGCAGGCAAATCCTTAGGTTAGCTAGAATGCACCAGCGGAGCACGAGGCAAACACCGGGAAGGCACGACCCGAGCAAGTCGCCGACCGAGGCGCTCCCTACGCCGCCTGAACGCTGCGGTCCGGGCACGGCCTTGCGCCTCCTCCTCCCAGCCCGCCCGAGCCCCTGGGACCCCTGCGCCCGAGGGAGCGCAACCGGGCGTGCTGGGGGGGCTCTCCCACCAAACCGGACGGGAGCAAAATCCGTAGTGCAGGAGGGTCCCACACACACCCGTGGCTCCGCCGTCCCGGGAAGCCTAACTGCAGAGCTGCCCAACACGACTGCAATTGCTAGTCCAGAGCCAGTTTCCTTTTATTCTTTATTCAATTTTTTCATGCTTACTCATAAGGAACGGCCTTCCATACTGCTAAGATAACACCTTTGAAAGGAAAAAGTAGAATCAGCTGGAGGCCAGAGAAAGAAATTCAGCCACTGGATCCATCTGCTATGAACTGCCCTTTATTGTGACAGTCTTTGTCCTAGAGAAAATGACAAAGAAAAAAGAGGTCACCCCACTCAACAATTAGAGCACGGGGCGGAGAATGTACTGGCTCCCACCTGAGGGGGAGGGAGTAAATGTACAGGTTAAAAACAAGTAATGACAGAAACAACAGTTGTTGCACTTCCCATTTCAGGAAGAATTTACTCAGCTTGCCGCTGAAGCACTGGATGTAGCAAACGGAATTCCATGTTCAAGCTTTAATTACAAGAATTGTCTCTAACATTAGAACTTCGGTATAAGTTAATTAATGCAGAAATTGGCGCTAATAGATACAGTTTCAGACTCATTTGCTTATCATCAGCAGCTAGTGATTTCATAAGGCAAATAATGCGTATTTTATGCAAAAGTTGCCAATCGTTCCAGAAAAGACGAGGTGGGGTATTTTGAATGTTACAGCAAATTAAACTTTTTAAAGCAGCGTAACCAGAAGAGGGTTATTTTAAAAAGTGCTACCTCTGAAAAGCTGATTGCCCAACACTATAAAAATGGTCAAAGCCATAAATGCCAAGTTCATTTTTATTTCACTTTGGAGGTAACTATCTTTCAAATCCCAACAGCTGGACTATTTAATACAATCTGGTGAATCAAAGTATAATTCTTCACTGGGCTCACAGTGGGGAGTCTGCATTAGTGTATGGCAGCATTCCAACAACTGATGCACAGCCAAACGCTCTGAAGTCTGTTTCATTTATAACAAAAATGGATAAAACGGCAATCATATTTACCACCTTCAAAGGACAGAAAAATGAAAGATGTCGATATAAAGTAGTTTAATGGAGAAAACCAGTGATTAAATCAGCGTTTCAAGCATAAAAATAAGAATTACTATTCAGACTTCGTTGTGCTAGCATTCCCTTCTTCAAATCCTTTACACTGTTGCAGCGCCAGCCTGACGGTGCTGCTGTTACAGCCGCGGTATTGTGAAAAATTATTAACCCTATTTATCAGGTATTCATAGCTCGCTTTCAATAGTTTGTCAAGAGCAGAATGCAGGCATAATAAAGTTTCAGCGCAAGAATGAACATAATTTTGGTGCTCCCTTTCAAAAAACAGGTTTTGCTGCTACAAACAAAGCTGGGAAAAGCAATTAGTACAGGGATAGTTAGCCGCAGTTTTGAACAATTACAAATTTGTCCAGCCAAGGTATTTGCATTTAGCTCTAGGCAAGGCTCTTCCTTCATTAGGATAGTTAATGTCGTTATCAGTATTCTTGTTATTTGTCCAACTATGTATTTAAGCCAGAAATTGAGAAGCTAGTTCTATTGTACTCACTCATACATAATTGTTCATAAGTCTGCATATATTTTTCTGACTAAGCACATAAAATCTGTACTGTGAAATCCAGATTTAGATGATAAATGCATTTTAGATTAATTGTATGGGATATGCAAAGTCCCATGCAGTACCAAGAGGGACTGCTTGTGATATGAGAGTAGGAAAAGCAATAAATTCCATTCATACAGTTACAGAAGCTACAGAAGATGTAAAAATAAAGGGTTATGCCTGACGGGCCGTCTGCGAACTCGTGCTGCTGTGCCCTCTGTAAATAATTTACAGCAGGAGTAGAAAAGGACAAACTAAGGATCGGAGTGTCAACTGAGACTGGGATTTTCTTTGTTTCCCCTGGTTAATATTATAACCTTGGTATTATTTAACCTTGCTCGGTGCTCTGTTCATGAAATCACTGTAATATGTTTCCATTAGAAACCAGAATTTTATGAAACATCATGGAAAATTTTACTGGATTAAGTCCCATCCAATTTCCTAACAACATGTAAAAGCAGAAGGCTAAAGGAAACCAATCAAGGGAAACGCTGTAGGAAAATCCATGGGTTTTACAGCATATTGAGAAAATACCGACAAAAATCTATTCCTGCAAAGCCTGGGTTTGCAAGTACATAGTGTAAGCGTGGAAGACGCCATGGAGATACTTGGCCTGGAGTCTGAGCCGGTATGAATGAAGTCATTTCTGCTACAAAAGCCAACACTTAACGTGGCATCAAATTAGTATACTTTGTCTTCCAGCAAGCTCCCTAATGTAGGACACTGAAATAGCTGTCATCTCTCTTCAAAGCAAAATTGCTTTCAAACCCAAAATAAAACTCCACCGGTGCTATTCCTTACTCCCCAAAAGATGAGACTGGAAGCATTAAGCTAATCTGGCAGTTGTTCACCACCAGTTGCTTCTTTGTAACGCCTAAAACCCATGCCTGCACACCGATTACTGCTTCCCATTTGCCTAACTACCGCCCGCCCTGACCCCAGCATTCCTGGTTTCCTGCGAGACCCCGTAACTGAGGACAAGCATCACTCGTGCCACCAAGTTCATACTCCGCTCCATGTGCCCTTTCCAAACGAGCACACTCGGCGGGTTTGCAGATAACAGCAGCTCTGCTGTCCGGCCTCTGCCCAGGACCAAGCAGCCCGTGGCGTCAGCCCGCACAGGAGAGCGGCCTCAGCTCGGCCGAGTGCCGCTGCGGTCGGTCTGTTGCGTGCCAGACCGCAGGAGGTGACTCAATTTTATCCTCAGCCAAAAACCTTGACTGAGAATAAAAGCCCTACATGTGTTTATTAAATATTTCAGATTTTTTAACAAGGCGGGGGGAATACAACAGACAGGACCAAAGGCTAATACTGAACAACTGTAAAAAACCACACCAATTCCAAGTCCTGAAAGTCTTCAACGAGTACGAAGTTCCATCACGGTACAGTAATTGTCAAAAGGAAATTACAGGGAATACAAAGAGTGACACTGGTGAATGGGTCTGCGGGTTCCCTCCTCTGCCCCTGGCAGCACAGGACGCCTGTGAGGGACACGCAAGAAACCTCCATGCCAGGAGCAGGCCGCTCAGGGAGAAAGGTGGTCGGCACAGCAGCGAGAGGAAGGGACCTGCGGACACCTTTAGCGTGCTGGATCCAGCCATAGGAAATTGTTCACATTTCTATGTGCTTTTTTGAAAATGCTCAAGAAGATGGGCAAATTCATTTAAATGAAGAATCTTGGAGAGCTTCTACCTGCACTGAGAGAGTGCACAAAAAGTGCAGTCTAAGAAAAATGCGTGACAGTAGCTTTTAAAACAGCCAAAATGGAGGAGACCTCAAACTTCCAGCACATCCCATTGCTTTCTTCATTTGTTGTTCAAACTAAATTGCCCATGTTCAAGCTGCACTGGAAAACCTTTGCAGTTCTGCCTAGCTGAGGCTGAGCCGCTTCCCGCAGAGCTGGTAGATGATTCAGGGGTACTAAGATTACAGCCAGGAGAAGGAGGACAAATCCTTTAATTGTATAAAATCATCAGATTAAGACTAACCCTCTCTGTGGTTCACTCTGTCAGCGAACTCTGCTGCCCAGAAACAAAATGTTTACAAAGTGCTGGGGGAAAAAAAAAAAGCCCCCCAAACCCAGGGGCAGAGCCAGACACACCTTTCCCTTCTGTGTCTGCGCACCGCAGGGAGTCACGGGAACTCTCCTCGCTCCCAGGGGAACTAAATTGTCACCTATTCTCTTCTGAGCAATTGTCACAGAATTACACTCACGCTGGGTTAAACGTTTGGGAAGAGATTTGCAGAGGAAGTTATCTGAATACTGAGGTAAGGCCTCAATTTCTCTCTAGGACACACATCATTGATGTCTTTCCCCCTCAGCACCACCTCAGTGGAACTTCACACATTCCAAATCATCCCCTTAATGGCTTCGGACCCATCTTCTAACAGAAATAACACCTCACCTAGTGGTTCGAAACCCAAATTTTTCTTCCGAATTAATTCCTCTGAGCTATCATCACTTAGGCTGATTACAGGGAAATTTCAGAATCAACCTGTGTTTGCTGATGTTGCAGCCCTTTTCCACAATCCCTCCTTTGGCAACTCACAGGAGCAGCCCGGCTGATTCAGCCCGAGGCCAGTGCTTTGCTAACACTTAACCGCAGGAGTAACCACATTACGAGTCCTACTTCAGCCAAAGACTGAAATCCCTTACCCCGTGCGTATTTAGGTTAGATTGCCGCTGACTTGGGGGCGGGGAGGATCCAGGATTTTACTCAATGAGCCGACTTCTGTTTACGTATTGTTCACAGATACATTTTCAAGACTGGGTCTTTTTCAAAGGCGTGACCTTCTTTCTCCATGAGAACCCGCGTGCTCAACTGTTACTCAACGTGAATAAAGAACGATGAATAGGCTGTTCGCATTTAAATATCTCTAAGTATTACCTCCTCCTTCAGATTACAAACCTTAGTAAATGGATGGTGCGGCAAAGAGAAATACCTCATGCACAACTCTTCCTAAGGTTTTCTACATTAAAATCTAGGTGAAGAAAAAAAAATAAACACTGCACTGCAAGAGACACCTGGTAATTATGAGACTTGCGATCCTCCACTGCACTGTAAAAGGTTTGCTTGGCTGCTGCGCGCAGTTGAAGCAGGTCACACCGCTGTCAGATTTCAAGGAATTGCAATTGCAAATGATGAGACAGCTGCATGCTTTTACCTCAGGTATGAATGAGAAGAGGAGCCACAATGAATCTTTTGTATGCCTTTGTCATTTAGGGTATCTGGTCAAAGCAGCCTACTGTTTGTTTAGTTAACAGGGTCTACTTCAGGAAAGAGCGTGGCGCAAGGGAGCAGGCGTGCAGAGGGGAACAGCCTGTGCCTCAGACCCATGTCCTCGCGACACAGCGTTCAGGGGGTTATTCACTGAGCTACCCCTCACGTCGCCCCCGGGCCAGCCATTAAAGGCTGGATCACATCTTCTGGTTTAGTTTCTCCTATCCAATGAATCCAGGGATCCAGTTTATGCATGAAGACCACTCTGGGTGCAAACTGAAGCATAGCAAATGGGGGCAACCGGGAGATTTGCTTCAGAATTGCTCTGCTGATCCAAACTAAACTGCTAGTATAGCTGTACCCAGGGAAGCCCAGAGAACTGCCTAATTACAGAGCCAAGTTGTCATGTTAAACAAATGAACTTCCTTCTGATGTCTTCGAGTCCGGAGGCTGCTCCTACTAACCTTTGCTGCAAACAGTGCCCGGGAGAATAAAGAAAAGTAATTGCACTTCAACACGGTACGCAGCATCTAGGTTATTTCTGCTCCTCCCTGCCAGCCCAGCGGCAGAAGAGTACGAGAACCCTAGCACCTCCTCTCTCACTGGAAAACCACCCTCAACGATGAGCCTTTCCCATTAAGCAGGTTTACACCAGTGACTCGGCGCAAAGAAGCCCTGCAGCACTGAGGAATCTGGCCCACCGCATTTGTTTTAATGCTTTAAACAGATAAATTGAAGTGAAATGTGTCTTTTAGGATGTCACTGAATAGGCAAGCTGAGAAATAAATTGAGCTTCACATATGCTTTTATAACACATAACAACTGTGACTGTCAACACAAGATCCTTTTCACTGTCAATTCACCAGGCATTCTCCGAGACCTTGGGGCCTGCAATTATTTCATTTCCTTTCTTGTAAATGCAATTTCCACTTAGTTTGGTGGAATAAAGGTAGACAAAAGGTGGTAGGAGTTGCTGTATTTTCTGATTAAGGTTATCTGTTCAAAATTGTAGAAATCCACAAACTACAAACACAGTATTTTTCAGGAACAACCTCACCTTTCTGTCAGGGTAGCAGTTCAGGAAAATGCAATGGCATTATTCATGTCAAACTAACCGCTGAACAAATCTTCATCTTTCTAATTAAATGAGAATGAAGATTATCCTTCTTCTAAGCACACTTAAATGAAATAAAAGGGGAAAATACATATGATTGGAACAGGCATTCTGCTTTTAAAACTCAGTAAGAATTAAATAAAACTGCAGAGCATAAAAGGAAATCGGGCTCTTCATCCATTCAAAAACAAATGATAAAAGTACCTGCAGCAGAGCAAAGTAAATATCAGTTCATAAAAATAGATGCGAACTGGATTTCCAGCTCATTTGTCGTGACTTACTCCTTTGAACCAAGCAAAGAAGACTTGCTAGAATTGGTACTGGTGGTATTTTTTAACTGATGGAGCAGGAAATCAGAGGTTTAATTAGCCATCATTACAATATTCTGCTGATCTGATTTGTCTCATCCATTTTCTTCTCTTGAAGTGACAAACTGACAAACAACCTGGCAAGGGAACTGAAGCAAGTGCATAGCCTAATTTCAAAAGGAGCTTGGTATTGTAAAACAAACCAATCCTCCACAGGACCTGTCTGAAATAAATATTTCTGAGGCAGATATAAAACTCTTTGATGCTTAACGGGCACCTTGGGTCCCCAATCTGTTGTGACGAAAGATTCTTCTGCCCTTCTGTGCAAATGCAGCACTAACTGTATTTTTTTTTTTTTTTGAAGAATCTTCATCTTGAGACTTCAAGGTAATTCAGAATTTTTACCAACAAACATTTAAGAGCAATAGTCAGGACTTGTTTTGCTCCAGCAGAAACTGCCCTGCACCCCTGCATACAGACCAATATGACTTACCTTAGAATCTGTTTTTTTAAATACTGTGCTAGAACTACCTTTTTTTTTAAATCAAGAGTTAACTATATAACTATCATCCTTCTTCTCTTCAGGATATGGAAAAAACCCTCAACCTTGCTATTCCTCAGAAACTCTTGACTTATTTTTTTTGGCAGAGAAGATGAATTTTTTTTTCGAACAATGTTCACAGATTTTACAGAAAAATAACTTTATCACAGAGAATTCGATTTCTACCTCCACGCAGGACCGCAGATTATTTGAGGTAATGAGTGGTAAACAGCTGCAGACTGTACATTCACCCTGTTAACCAAAATTGATACTAAAACACTTTCAAAATGCACAGGTAAACAGATCTGGTACTAAAATACATCTAGAAATCCATACTCTACTTACTGTAACGTAGGCTTGGAGCCCGTGACACCCCTAGGCTGGTTAGAGTCGGGACCTGAGTCAGGTGCTTTGGAACTGAATTCTGTCTCCAGGTCTTTCTTGTTCAACGCTGTTTGTGCGGCACTGGCTCCCGAACCTAGCACAGGCAGAGATTTTGATTCTGATGTGGCCAAGGTTCCAGTGGGACCTAAAACCCAAAGAAAGTTTAATGATTCTGTTATCCGGCTTGACTGGTCTAGAAACAACACATTCACACAGCAGAACTCAAGCTAACTGCAGGCATCAAAATGGAATTTTTAACAAACAGCGTCCAGTGCATGGAGAGTATCCAAATAATGAATTTGCAGCTTCTGCTCTCCCCGCCAAGATTAACCCTTTCTTGTACCACCAGCAGGCCTTGCTACATTGACATGGTTGTGCACTCAATCCCTTGCCTTCTGGGATGGTAAGTCCTGCTGCCCACACAGCACCACCATGTCACAACTTGCCAGTGCTCTTCCAGCTTGAAGGGCAGCTGGAGCGAGAGCCAGCCCAATGACAAAAAAGCCTGTTCTCACAGTAGTGAGTAGCCAGTGAACTGTCTATCTACAAAGCCCAAGCTAAAACCATACAGTAACATTAAAACCAGCCACATCTGCATCGACTATGGCATGGACTTAGACTTGCACTGACTGTGTTTCTAACAGGCAGAACGTCAACAGTTTCTTACAGATGACAATAGTAAAGCATAGCTTAAAAACTGCAGAGCCTTGCTCTGCAGAAGAGGTTAAGTGAAAACATTAGTCCTAAACCCTCATTTCTCTGGTTACCATTATTTTCAAAAGTATTTTCACAGTAGGCTCAGACTATAAACCCCAATAATAATGACTGAGCTCCAGGCAGGACAGAGGAACCTGTGTATATATGGCTGTGAGCGCAGAAAATCCTGACAGGGGCATCTCTTGGAGAAAATGGGGATGAAAAGCGACAAGTGCGACGGGAAAGTGAGCCACTGTAGAAGTAAGCAGAGTTCTCCATAATGGCTGAAATGGCAATGGTCTGGAAGAGAAAGTAAAGCTTCAAGAGTCACTTAATGCAGGGAGAGGAGGACTACATTAGGAGTCAAGCCACTTACTGCCACTGTCCTGGTCAGTGGTCACTTTCCGGCGTCGCAGAACTCGTTCCAGCTCTGTTTCGCTGCTGTCTGTTTCAAGGGACTTCAAGCTTCGGGAACTAGTGGATTTGTTCAGCGTTTCCTACAGCAAGAAACAGGCATGAGAAGCTCTCTGAGGACATACTATGCCTTACCAAATATCCCATATGCACAGTGTGAGAACCTTTTCAACTGCAGAAAAGCAACTGTGGTTCTAAACCAGGGTGTGAAGCTCTCCCTTTAGTACAGGAGAGAGCATCTGGGGCTTGGCTCACCACTTCTCCCCTTACTTGGATTTCCCAATGTAGGCATTAACCATACTTACCTCCACATTAGAGGGTTGATACCAGGGTTAAGAAAGATATTCTGGATCACTAACGAACAAACTCTGATGTTTGCAGGGAATCACCAACTTCCTCCAACTTAACATTTAAAGGATCTTAAAAAACCTCATCCATCTCAAGAGATGGATGGATTGTGAAGAGCTGCCTCTGAAGAATAGCCACAAGCAGGTTGAAAGCTTATGGGTAATAATCAGAGACCGAATCAGCAAAGGGAACCTTGTGGTTGGCGTCCACTACGGGCTGCCCGATCACAGGGAACCTCCTGACAAAACCTTCTTACTCCAGCTACATTGTGCTCACAGGCTCTCGTCCTGCTGGGGGACTGCAACCACCCCAATGTCTGCTGGAAAAGTAGCAAGGCAAGCTGTATGCAAACCAGGAGACTCCTGGAGTGCACTGAGGATAACTTCTTAAGGTAGGTAGTAGACAGCCCTACCAGAGGAGATACGATACGGGACCTGTTGGTCACCAACACAAGTGAGCTAATCGGTGATGTCAAGACCGGAGGCAGCCTGGGCTGCAGTGGTCATGCACTGGTGGAGTTTGCAGTCCTGAGGGATATGGGTCAGGTGAAGAGTAAAGTCAGGACCCTGAATTTTAGGAAAGCAAAATTCCAGTTCTTCAAGCAGTTAGTCAATGGGACCCCCTGGGAAACTGGCCTCTCGGCCAAGGAAGGAGAACAGAGCTGGCAGATCCTTAGGGACGCTTTCCACAGAGCACAAGATCTCTCAATACCCAGGTGTAAGAAATCAGGAAAAGAAGGCAAGAGACTGGCATGGCTGAGTCAAGACCTGCTGGTCAAACTACAGGGCACAAAGGAACTGCACAGGCAGTAGAAGCATGGACAGGTACCCTGGGAAGGGTATAGAGATGTTCCCTGATTGTGTAGGGATGGGATCAGGAAGGCCAAGGTATAGCTAGAGCTGAACCCATCAAGGGATGCAAAGAATAGTAAGGGCTTCTACAGGTATGTCAGCCAGAAAACATAGGTCAAAGGAAGTGTTCCCCCCAAATGAGCAAGACTGGCAAACTGCTAACAATGGACGAGGAGAAGGCTGAGGTGCTCAACAACTTGTTTACCTCAGTCTTCACCAGCAACCTCTCTTCCCCCACCTCTTGAGTGGACAGACCACAAGGGGACTGCGAGAGCAAAGTCCCTCCCACTGTAAGAGAAGATCAGGTTCATGACCACCTGAGGGACCTGAACACACATAAGTCTATGGGACCTGACAAGATGCATCCCAGAGTCCTGAGGGAATTGGCCGCTGTAGCTGCCAAACCCCTCTTCATGATATTTGAAAAGTCATGGCAGTCAGGTGAAGTCCCTGGTGACTGGAAAAAGGGAAACATTGTGCCCATTTTTAAAAAGGGTAGAAAAGAGGACCCTGGGAACTACCAATCTGTCAGCCTCACCTCTGTGCCTGGGAACATCATGGAACAGATCCTCCTATGCTAAGGCACGTGAAGGCCAGGGAGGTAATTCAAGATAGCCAGCATGGCTTCACCAAGGGCAAGTCCTGCCTGCCCAACCTAGTGGCCCTCTGTGATGGAGTGTCCACATCAGTGGACAAGGGAAGAGCTATGGATGTCGTCTATCTGGACTTCTGTAAGGCCTTTGACATGGTCCCCCACAACATCCTTCTCTCTAAATTGGGGAGATACGGATTTGATGAGTGGATTGTATGGCGGATGACGAATTGGTTGGATGGTTGCATCCTGGGTCAGCACCTCAATGTCCAGATGGAGATCAGTGACAAGTGGTGTCCCTCAGGGGTCTGTACTGGGACCAGTACTGTTTAATATACTCATCAATGACACAGACAGTGGGATCGAGCGCACCCTCAACAAGTTTGCAGATGACACCAAGCTTCATGGTGTGGTTGACATGCCTGAGGGACGAGATGCCATCCAGAGGGACCTCAGCAAGCTCAAGAGGTGGGCCCATGTGAACCTCATGAGGTTCAACAAGGCCAAGTGCACCTGGGTCGGGGCAACCACTGGTATCAGTACAGGCTGAGGGATGAAAGGACTGAGAGCAGCCCTGTGGAGAAGGACCTGGGTGTACTGGTGGATGAAAAGCTGGACACAAGCCAAAAATGTGCACTCACAGCCCAGAAGGCCAACTATATCCTAGGCTGCATCAAAAGCAGTGTGGCCAGCAGGTCAAGGTAAGGAATTCTACCCCTCTGCTCTGCTCTGGTGAGACCCCCACCTGCAGCCCTGCATCCAGCTTAGGGGTCCTCAGCACAGGACAGACATGGACCTGTTGGAGTGGGTCCAGAGGAGGCCACAAAAATTGATCTGAGAGCTGGAGCACCTCTCCTGTGAGGCCAGACTGAGAGAGTTGGGGTTGTTCAGCCTGGGGAAGAGCAGGTTTCGGGAAGACCTTATTGTGGCCTTTCCGTACTTAAAGGGGGCTGATGAGAAAGATGGGGACAAATTTTTCAGCAAGGCCTGTTGTGATAGGACAAGGGGTAATGGTTTTAAACTAAAAGACGGTAGGTTCAGATTAGATATAAGGAAGAAATGCTTTACAATGAGGGTGGTGAAACGCTGGCACAGGTTGCCCAGAGAGGTGGACACATTCAAGCTCAGGCTGGACAGGGCTCTGAGCAACCTGATCCAGTTAAGGGTGTCTCTGCCCATTGCAGTGAGGTTGGACCAGGTGACCTTTAAAGGTCCCTTCCAACCCAAACTATTCTATGATTCTATGAAAACTGCTAGAGCAATACCATGCTCATGATTAACCTCTATTAGCAAAAAGTCAAAGACCCGTATTTGATTGCTCCAGCACGTTCTATATTTTAGCATGGTCCTGTGTTGCTGCATCCTGTATCTGCAGAAGTTGGTATGCACTAGCTGCAGCAGTTAGTAGGATACAACTCCTACAATCTAGCTGATCCACCATAAACCTGACCCTATGTCCACATACTTCATGGTTTCTCTTATGCACAGATCTCCAGTTGAAAGAGACAAAATAGAAATGCATGCTATTACTACCTTATGCCAAGGTTAGTATTTGGTATCAGTGAAGCTGCAAGTCCAGCAGCACATTTCTTAAAGGTGGCGGGGGGGGAAGGGGAGGCTTTAATCGAAGCCTGAAACCTCCCGAAGTTTCCCACAGGAATTTTAACATGCACATAGCGCATACTGCATGCATTTCCCAACTGATAGGAGTCAGTTACTGGATCAGCACCCCCTTGACTGTAAAATATCCCCAAAATGTTTATAATGTGCCTGAAAATTTGGGACCCATGTGCTATTTCATTCTCCCTCTGAGTCTTGCCATCTTTAGGAACCCTCAGGAATCCTGTTTATTCAGCCTTCCAAAACATGTTCAGATTCATATGGCATTTTTCCAGAGCATAAGTAACATATTTTTAACATCTTTTGTTGACAAGCACGTAACTTCTGGTCAGAAACAGAAGATGACAAAAGGAAATGGCATCACAAGTTGCAAAAGCTGCGCTGCTTTCAGGATCCCAGCAAAGTAACTCTAATTCTTCACCTCCCACCCAAAAGTTAAAATATTTTCTTTGGCAACTATTTGAAATTTAACTGAGCGGGTACATTATTAACGACTAATATGCTCCAGATCTCTACAAACATACATGTACGAAAGCAACTTGAGCAACGGAGTCACTCAAACTCTGCAATTTACAGAACATAAATGCGTTTTGTTTGTAACAATTATATGGAGGTCTACATGAAATGCATAATTAGCATAGTAACAACAAATGTTTACTCCATCACATCCCACCCCCATGTTTGTTGTCTGACTGTGCATAATGATTGGTCTCAAGAATAGACTGGAATTGGATTTTATGTAGTTTGTCTTACACTACAAATATCCTGAAGGGCTCAAAAGCAACAAGCTAGATACAGAAGTACAGTGACTGTAGGTTTCTTTCTGCTCCTTCTGAAGTACATAATCAAGTCTCCCCTGATGTCAGTGATACAGTATCAAAGAAATAAAACAGCTATTAGAAAACGAAAGAAAAAAAACACCATATCAAACTATTCACATACTTACAGAGTTCCATTTAAAACAATCCCCATGTTGCATATTATTCCTTTTCTATTTACCTCCACATTTAATTATGTGTCCCTCTAATTAGAGCTCGTCATTAAGGTCTGGGGGCTCGCTAAATCATTTCTTCCCTTCTTCCCCTGCTTTCATGTGACTGGGGAACAGCAAGTTAACATGTTATTGGTGCCACACTCATGATTTTAAATCACAGCACAGGATGTGGCTACACTCTTTGCTGTGCTGTCTGGCATCACCCAACACAATACTGGAAGTTATTTTTATAAAGGCTGTTTAGCTGCTATCATGGATGATTAGAATTATTAGCCTTACCTTCTGTGGAGTGGATGTGAAGCATTTTGCTTTGACATGGGCAGAATTTCACAGTATTTCACCTTACAAAGGCAAAATTTCACCTGATGTGCCAAAAGCTTCAGGGTTACAGAAGTCAGGGAGCAAGAACTACAGCTCCTTCTGACTGTTTGATACAACTTTAGCACTTGTGCAAAAGAAACAACCAGTTAAAAAAGCAATGCGATATATGAGTAAAGGACAGGCCAGCAGCAAATAGCACATTGCACTGAACAGGACCAAACACGTTAAGCCTAATGTTTTTATTTAGTGGTAATAAGTATGTGGACAGCTATTCAGAATCAATTTTTCTACATATAAATGTAGACAGAATAGAGACCTCTTGCTCTATTTAGGCTATGTCTATGCTAACAAGAAATTTGGTGCCTCAGGAGAGAGCAGTAGTTCAGATCCCTACATCTACTGTACGTGCAGTTCAGGGGCTTTACTTTGAACTAGATGTATTCAGCTGCCTCTCCCTCCCCAAGCAGCCCCACTGTGGGCACTTGGACAGTTTCCAAAGGTTCTATGGCAGGTGCAGACCATAACAGCGCCTCTAGTGGCAGGAACATACAAATCCAGAGCAGAGTTAACAGCCCAGTTTTCTCCAAAATAAATTCTGTTAGCAAGACCCAAACCACTCTTTCAGTCGGGCCAAAGTCAAAAGTGGAATTGGGGGATTCACTCCAAAACTGCTCTACAGCTTCAAACCAAAACGCTAATGTGGAACTTTCAAATACTCGGCTATTTTGCACAGGAGGCCCTGTCAGCTCAGTGAGAAGAAATAACTGAAACACAAACTACAAGTTTTCTTACCAGAATCCCTTTTAATTCTTTCATTGCACTTTCAGAGGGCTTTGGTGTTTCTGGCTGTAAACAAACACAACACATGCATGTTAAAAAACACATGAAATGGACCATGACAGACCCAGTTGCACAAGGGTCTACTGTGCAGGCATGCGGTTGTGTTATGTTCCTCTGCTCTCCCCTCTCTTGGGCACATGGCTAACGTTCAATATATTTTCTTACATAGATGAAGGGAAGAGTCTTAGCTCGAAACTCAGTGAATCACAGCCTATACATAAAGAAAGATTACGCTTTTGTGAAGATAGTAAGCAATTATTTTATAGTAGGCACATTCATGTATTAGTGCTAAGTGTTGCATAAAAGGAAGAAATACTGCTAAATACAGTCTACTTCTTGATCACCCCCTTTACCCAATTCAGTTATTCCCTCTGTGCTTTTAGTTTCACAGTAGCTGTTTGTTTCAGTCCATTCTGTGTGAAAGAAACTGGGCTTCTAATTTACTTACTGTTGCCTTCACTTCTTCTTCTGTTCTTCAGATATATGCTGCTCTAATTCATTTTATTCAAAATCAAGCAAAGTAAATGAGGTGAGTGAGGCAAATGTATTCTTTTGAATGTTTTACAGAAAGCCTGATTTATTTTCAGTGTAAATTACTGTACTTAGCTAATATTATTGCTCTGCTATTTATTCCAAACCTTTGTTTTAGGTCTGCTTGATTGGTTGACTGGTCTCAGATGAACTCCCTTTTTAATTCTGTCCATCATTTCTTCAACAGCTTGCCTCTTCAGATCCGTAACTTCTTCACCTGTTCCAAAAATCAAAGAGCATATGACATTCCAGATACGAACTACAGAGAAATGGTCCAAAGAGAAAACCATGTTAAACAGCCTCCTAAACAGCTTGCTTGCCATATATAGCCAGTTACCATAATCATAAATTAGTTTTAATGATGAAATGGCATTTGCACATACAATGAACTTAGTTATACTCCCTGCAGCAGTTCTTCCTGCCTGTATGGGTGATGTGTATGGCTCATGTACTATCCAAACCCATGCTTTTACTCAGTTTTACTAAAAATGTAAAGATAAGCATAAATATATAGGCTTATTTTTCTCCTCCTAAGTGGGCTGCTCACACGGTCTTACTCTTAATTTTCCCCACCAGAAAGAGGCACTTTACCTTACACTACGTACATCTAAAAGGTGTTCCCACTGTCTACATGGTAGCAGAAACCAGCAACCTCATCTCTAGTTATCAGGAATTCTAGTTTCTGGATTCAGCACTTCTAGTGATCTTTGCTATCAGCTAAACTGTCACAAGCTCTTCAAGGATAAAATGCCAACCTACACACACTGAGGATCAGCAGTGGATTTTGCAAACGCCAAACCACTTCTACAGAAGTTTGGACAGAAGCAGGGCCCAGACCCTGAAAAATGCAAAGCTCCTGTTTGGGAATTGCCAACGCTCAGTGCTGAAGCACCAAGGACTGAAGAATATGGCCCTGCTTCCACTGTGTCTCTTCACTGTGCTTCAGCAGAAATTTCCCCAGCTTCACTGACACAGGCCAAGTTGATAATGCCCCATGGTGAGGCCTATATGCAACCAAACATGTCTCCTATTTCATAGGGGTTTAAGAACCTTGCTGGAATGAGACACCAACATCTCAGACCAAATTAAAACCACGCCATTAAAGAATACTGGATCGAGTTAAGGGGCAAAACTCAAAATACCGTGACAGGAACCTGCTGATTTTCAAGAGATTCAGTATCAGGACTGCAAAATATTCAGATGAAACGGGAAGCTGTGTGATGAACCTAAACAATACCTGTTAACTTATCAGTGTTCTGGATAATGTAACAAAAGACACTTAACGTGCTATACCAAAAAGGGGAAAAAAAAAGACTACTTAAAGCACATACATGGAGAAATACGGTTGACACTATTCAAAGCTGCAATGTTGTACCTTATATAACAGGAATTTTAAATAGACTTTTGCTCTCTCACTTGTCAGGGTACTATTGATGATTCATAGAAATGCAGTTTCTGTATTGTAAGCTGATTTAATGTCAGGCTTTAATTTCACAAACAGGCTGTTTCAAATAGAAAAGCTTAATTGGTGGTATGGGATAGAAACCACTCATTCTAAGTCCTTAACAAGGGTCAAAACAAGCCTCAAGTTAGATATAATAACTAGATCAAGAAAGAACTTTCCCCCTTTTTTATTTTTATTTTAAGAACAGCTCAACTATTAAGAGAAGAAGCAGTTTATATGTGATTGAAGAAAGGTCAGAACTGTTAAAGTTTGCTAATAACTAATGAAAGAATGGGGTGTAGAGAACTTATAGTGAATTTCATAGTATTTCCTGCAATCACTGTTTGTAACAGTCTCAACAAAAAGGTGTAATCAAAACATCTAGGATGCTTCAAGGTAAGGAAACTTGGTAAGTGAAGGCAACATAATTGAACTTTTACTGAAAGATAAGATGGACTCTTCATCAGAGATCTCGGTACAAGGTCACTTCTCTATTTTACCCAGACCAACAACCTTATTTCTCTCAGACTGGTAACCAGTTCCCAAAGATTCCCCCAGGGACCTGCCCAAGTCACCCCATTCCTCAGTTCCTCACCTGAAAAATGGGAGAGGTAATACTTTCTTCTTTCCTTCCCCCACTTTCTGCCTGTTGGCCCCATCCCACAATGCAGCTATGCCTACATACCATTACAGTCTGCTAGCAGCAATTTTTTCTTTAGCAGTTATATCCTATACCTATAATTTCAGCCAGGTTCCCTTCTGCAGTCGCCTTCTTTGTTTAGAGTGGCAGCAACTGAGTTTAGCAATTCACTGCAAACAAACTCCTGCTGTTTTAGAAGGAAGAGAGAAACACCGAGGAAAACCTTGGTTATTTAGCTGGCAACACTTGTCTAACTAGCTCTGACTCTTCAGGCACTCATGATCATTTGTAAATCTGTACTTAAGTCCTGCTCTCAACCTAAGTTTCCAGCTTCTTTAACAACAATAAAATGCAATTTCAGCTGTTACTTTGCATGCAGAGCCACCTTAGTGCAAGACTCTGTTTTGTTTTAGGTTTCCAGTATTATTAAAGGATTAACATTAACAGTCAACTCTGAGTGGTAATTTCATAAGATATGAATTGAGGGATGAAAACTGAAGCATTTAACAAACCAGCTCTGCAGAGAGGCTCTGGATGGAAGAAATCACAAACAAGAAGCCATTTGGAAGTTGGAAACTTCCCTGTATTACCCTGCACATAACCTGTTCTCAGCTTAATGCTTGTTAGGTTTGTTCTGCCTCTTCCAGATAACCTGTGGAAGTGCAAAGCCCTGGACATACTGTAGCTGCACCTACCTGCTGTAGTGTCTCCAGCGTAGAGGCATAGGTTGAGCCTCTCAAAGCTGCTACAGTGCAGCTACTACAGGCAGTTCCAAACTGCTAAGGTGCAACTCAACAAGCTGCACAGAGTCAGTGTAACAGCATGGGCCCTAAATTAAACCATCCCATTCTCCCCATCCATCTCACCCAGCACATCAGCATGCTCAGCTAAGAGTTTATCTTGTCATGTCCTTCTGTGAGCCTCTACGAAATGTTACCACCCTCTCCCCAAGTGGAAAAAAAAAAAAAAAAAAAAAGGTAAATTTTTCTGCTACATCAGTGAATGAAATCAGCTCAGTGACATCTCTGATAAGCGTGAGAGCCAGAAGTAGGAAGATAAGAACCTTTTTTTGAGTTCGAGCAAGTGCTGGGTCTTCCTTTAAGGTTTTTGATCTGCAGCCTCAAAGATTGTTCATACTAAAATCCATTTGGAAAAAATAAACTGGATGCTGATCACCAGCTCAGTTGTGGGGACACAGATGGCTACAAGGGCTACACAAATTTGCTAGGAATCTCGAGGAAGCTTGCAGTACCAAAGCTACAATGCCAAAGACACCATTTCCTATCTCAGAGCACGTATGACTGGGCTGTAATCACATTTCTGGACTGCAAGGTATATGAATATGCTGGGACATGGGTAGCAGTTGTTAATATTGACAGTTATGAGCATTTGCTTCACTATCTGTACCCACAGTTCATTTTCACTAGCTTTATCTGCAGTACCTAGTGAATAATCCGCATGACTTGAGAAAGGATGAGCCATACCTGGCTCCTGCTGAGGAGGTTTCTCCTTCTTGCTCACATTGGTGTTGGAGTGAGATCTCTTGCGAATCATTGACATGAGAGACCTTTGGGGAAAATGAAACTGCAGATTGTCATTCTGTCCTGTATTACACACTGTTAGAATGAACTTGAACATGACACACAAGCATCTTGCTTATACTTGATTATGCAGATGTATGTATTGAATTACCCCCCACAATGCCTCCCACCAAAATGCACCAGAGAAATTTATTTATTTTTAACAGACATTAGGCACAAATCAAAACACTCCAAAATTTGAATATTAAAAGACAGTGTCTCGTTGTGACACATGACAAATTGAAGCTGCTCTGGCATAATAAAAGGAAGGAAGAGCTGTAGATACTGAAGTATTATTCTCCAGAGGACACTTAAATACAGAGACCAGTATCTTCTCACCAACCCCAAGTCTGTAATCTTCTTACAGTATCAAATAATTATTCCTGCACTATAGTCAAAATGTATAAGTCCAGACAAGGAAACGCTTCATCTCAAAACCCAAGTATAAGCTCCTATGCACATCTGATGATCACTCCCTACCGAACATTGCTCCTTACAGAGTAGAATGACCTCCCTGACACAAAGGGTCAAAACTCTGTCCCAGAAAAAAGCAGCATCCAGTGCCTAGGCTCTGAGACAACCTCTACACACATGAACATCACCGTGCATGAAGGAAATAGTCTGACTTAGCTACTACAGGGCTTAAAATGAATAGTGTTATCTATTCTAAATAGTAAAGGGCACAAACTTAAACAAAACAAAACCCCCACAACACCCCTACACAGTTAATTCATGCTACACATTAGTGGGAAAGAAGCAAGCAAGCCAAATGAGTCATCGGGCATAAAAGGAGCAAAAGACCAAACACAATTGCTCAAAACATGTTTAGAGTTTTAAAAACAAAGCAAGATGCACAAAGGGATGAGTTCTCCCTACTAATCATCTCTATTCATATATCTAACACGGTAGTTAAGAAGACTTCTGTATGTAATTTCTATTACAGAAGGTTAGAAAGTGTCAAAGTCCATTTATTTTTAAAACCAAGCAGACAACATGAAGTTCCTAAAATTAACTAAGCACACTTTAGGTCTTAGTTAATTAATTCAGGTCTAATGCCTGATACATCATATATTGGTCAGCCTCTTTTACAGTCCTTTGCAAAAATATGGCTTAATTTTGATAATTCCGCCTAAAACTGGTGAGCCACCGCATGGTGGTGATTTTCTGTTTTGTTTTTTTCTTTTTAACTTATGAAAGTAATTGTGGGAACTCAACAGAGTCTGCATTTTCACCGCCAGTAGCCGACAGGAAGGGACACACATTAACCCAACATATCCTTTGGTTCAAAGGGGTTTTCTTAGCAGTAGATTCAGACAAGCATTGCACAAGTCTATAATTACAGCTACAAGGTGAATAGAAAAAAAATAATCTCCTAAATTTAGAGGAGACAGGTATCCCTCCTCCTCCAAAGTCACACTCTAGATAATTCATTAGGCTTGGCAGGCAGGCACTGTTCAAAATTGGTCAGGGTGTTCGTCTGTTGGCAGGCGGGGCACAGAGCATGTCCTGCCAGTAAAGAGCCCAAGACAGATGGAGAAAGCCTTTTTTTCTTCAAAGACCCTCTTCCTGCTTGGATGCAAGTTCGTGTAATGTATTCTGCTTCAGCAAAGCATTAATGCTGTGACCCTTGATTTAAGCACTTACCGTATAGGGTTAGGAGGAGGGGGAGGAGGAAGAGGAGGAGGGGGTGGCGGTGGAGGAGGCGGTACAGGATTTTCAGACTGCTGTATTCGTTTTTGAAGTTCATCAACTGCGCAAGAGCAATAAAACAAACTAGAGTGAGTTCTTGGTTTCTCACATCTGCTCTAAAAAAACCTCTGATGGTTTAAGTAAAAAAGCTACTGATTAACTAAAAAACAAACAACAAGGCTAAACCACACAACTGCTAGAAGTTTGATTTTTGGCAATATTTCCTACCAAGAACAATGTCCTAGATGTACAGGATTCTCATTAAACAAGTTATCTCCAACCTGAGTTACTTTCAAAACTAAAAATTACACCCTCCCTTATACAGGATCCTTCACATAAAATGATAGAGCAGGGAAAAGTTTATCACATTCCTGCGATGGTCTGTTTGAGGTTGCATTTGAGAATGAACTAATGAGATGAAATAAATTAACAATTTCAGCTTGCAGACTTATCTCTGTGGGTTTTCCCCATAAAAATGGCCAAAACTGGGTGGTGGGCAGAATGGATTCTTCCTGTCTTGTTTTCATGTCAGATCTAAAATATGGAAATTACTTCTCTGCACTTGAAATGTTTTCAAATGCAATTAACTGAGGAAGGGCAGAAACAGAAAAAGAAGTCTTAAATTTCTTTTAGTTACAAAACTTCTTAACAGTTGTTCTGAAAACAGTAGGAATTACGGCAGAAGTACAGAACATGATTTCCAAAGTGGACATGGTTCTTTCTTCTCATAATAGTAGATTCAAAGTAAAATTACAATCTTTAACATTTTCTTTAAATTTAAAAATGAAAAAAAAAAAAAATCAACTGAGTGACTTTAAATTTCAGGTACAATCTTAATACTGATAAATTTCTTCTGAAGGACAAATAAGCCTGTAAGGAAAGAATCCACTGTGAGAGTTAGATCTTTTCCAGGGCAGCTGAGAAGAGCTCATATACTGCCTAGGCCTATTTTAATGCTGGGTAATGTAAAACTCTAACACCAAGTAGTTCTTCCAAGCAAGACTGCTAACAAGCTTAAAGACAATTCTGCTCTTAAGGACATGTTTCAGAAAAGCGTGGCTATACGTGGAGTCTTAGGTAAGGATAGGGACTTCGGCCTCCTCTGACGGGGGCTCAGATGCTTCTCTAGCGCCTGCTTAGGCCTTGAGCTGAAGAAGGACTGTAAGTAAAGGCACGTGTAAGTACTTAACCAGCCATAACCCCACATTCCCTATAGGGAGACCACACACACCACGGGCCCTTTTTAAAAGCAATTTTGAATAAAGAGCATTAGATCAGAAATTTCCTCAGTCAGTAGGTAGGACGCTGCAGACAAGCCAGGCACCATCCTGACAGCGATAACTGTACGAAACTCTGCACTGCAACAGCTGTTCCCGCCTAAATATTCTGTGAGTCTTCTATGCCTGTATTCTTTGGGCATTAGTTTAAATCTTAAGAGACAGACACACACAGTAGCTAGCAAGGCTGTTTCCTTCCTTTCAGTCACTTGACATGGACAAAAATATTTGACTACAAGTAAGAAATTTAGATGTATAATTCTCATGCATATGAGCCATAAAAGCTCACCGGATTTCTTTGGCTAACTCCCTTTGTTGGGCTCTGAAGGCAGTACTTACCTTTTCAATATCTGTTTTAAGAAAAAAAAAAAAAAAAAAAAAAAAAAAAGAAAAAGAAACACCCTCCCAGACTGTCTCACATCAGCAAAAATTGTTTTCTCACATGTCAATATGAAGGGCTAAATCATGTCTTTATTGCAAGACTATTAAATGGTTGGGTAGCTTGATAATTATGGGATATTTTTGTACAATTCATACAATGTAGACTCCACAGTCTGATAAATCACTGTGCATCTTTGCAAAAAAGAAAAAAAAGAGCAGAATTATCCCATTTTATTTATTTTTAAAACTAGGTAAGAGGATACATTTTGACTGAATACGAAGGATTGTCTCTTTCACAAAGAAACCCATTCACATGTATATACCCACCTGTAAGACTCACGTCAATCTAAGAACAGTATTTTTCTACCTCACAGAAGTTTTACGAGGTTATTCTTTCACACAGACATGACTGTTCTGTGGCTGAAGGCAGTTTGCTGCACTTTGTCTTGTGAAGCACAGGTCTGGATCTCAGCAACACAAAAGCTGTTGCTTCTGAGGTCTCAAACGTAAAATGTGTAATTCTATCAGGCATGCACCACTCACACACACCCCCCAACTGTACCTCTAAAATAAAAGTCATTGCATGATTTTACCTGAATGCTTTAGGTCTTTAGCTTTTTCTTCTGCGTTCTGACACTTAAGCTCTAGTTCCTTTTTATCTTCTTCCAAAAGTTCTAGTTGCTGTTTAAGACGACTAATCTCCTTATGCAGAGCTTGATTTTCTAGCTGCTCTTCCAATTCTTTCACCTGCAGTTGGCAAATAACAGCATTCATTACAATAAAAGGTATTTTCTGTCCTTCCTTTTGACAAATGACCCATTAGGCACAGTCATTCCTGAAAACATGGTGTTACAGTATAGGAGTGAACTACAAGTCCTAGAAAGAGGACAATTTTTGAATGAGAGCTGGACAGATTTTTCTGCAAGATGTCAGAATTTTCTATTGTGATCCTAACTTGTTTTACCTCTTCTTTAAAATACGTCTTTAGCTCCAAAGTATTTAAGCTGTAAGATGTTCCCTCTTTCTTTTTATAGAGTTTTTATCACATAATTAGAACTTAATTTCAGAACATTTCTTCATTTGAAGCATGAGAACATTGACATTTTTGTTCTCTTACTGACTGCTTCCACTGACAGGTTGGTTATTTAAACTCCCTTGTCTCAACTCATGCAGATGCCAGTGGGTGAACTATGGAACATCAGGTTTAGAGGCAGCATTCAGGTGCAGAGTAGCAATCACTTCCCAGCTCCCTAAACATATACATTTTGCTCTAGACTTCAAGGAGTTAAAGATGCAGAGGTTTTCTATGAACTGGCAATTATTCTTCCAAAATACTCACTCAGAAGCATATGAAATTACATACAGTCTTAGTATTGCTGCATTGATAAAAGCACAGGAACTGTGTCTACCTATTCCTAGCATTACTCTATTACCAGAGTTTTAAGAACAGGCCTCACAGCTAAGGGAAAAAAAAGCCTTTTCAGGCTTTCAAGTGAAGCAATGGTGATTTCTCCCAGTTAGAGATTGATCTAGTCCAGTTTCAAAGAATGTACCTGTTTAGACCTAGCACTTCAGACCCTATCACACCACTTTGCAGCGTTCACCTAACACTTCCCTGCTCAACTACGTCTGCCTCTTCCCCATGGATCTCTTTAGCAAGCGACCAGACTACTAATGTGAACTGCCTCTCTCTCACCTCCTGGTCTTCTTAGCTTATCCCCTCAGGACACCCTTTATATTACTCAACGTCCAAAATATTTTTCTGTCATCTCTTCTTCACTTAATGGAACTTGAAGTAATGCTTGTAATTGCACTTTACTAGCATCCAGAATAAAATACTCACCAAAACCAGAGCCTTCAGGCTGAAAACCATTCAGGTTTTGTACTCATGTCTTACCAGTGACCCAGAAGGAGGGAATCACTATCTTCTCTGAAATTTAGTTTTTAGATTGTGAACTCTTATGGTGCACACGACCTCACATAATTCTGAACATAACAAATACATGACACTCCTTAAACTCAGGAGGCTTTCAAAATACTTCTGCATGAGATTAAAAGTAATTCTGTTTTACCTTTTGTTGGTGTTGAAGCCTCTCTTCCTCTAACGTGTGGGTTAGCTTAGCATTGTCATCCAAAGCCTTCAAAAGCTGTTGATCAGGAGCAGAATTTTGCAGAAGCAATTGACTTTGCCTTTTCATCTTGTTTTGTTCAATAAACATCTGCCAAAACAAAACCCATCCCCAACAAAAACAACAGTTAAGCACAAGCGAATGCTATCCTAGGAAAAATAGCAATTGGAAAGAAAATGAAGAAATTAACGTTGTGTCAATGAGGTAGGGACAGTGAGGAAGAAGGTGAGAAGGGAGGGGGAAGGAAGTCTGAGACAAAATTTAGAAGAGCTCACAGTGAAAGAAACCAGGTGTTTGCTGAGAGAACCACCCACTGCTACACCTCAATCACCCGCATGTTGGCAGCACTCAGAATTTAAATGCATTTCTGAATTTTGTTTCCTGGGAATGGGAACAGTCTGATCCCTATTCTGGGAGCTCTGGAGCTTAAAAGAATAAGTGGAGGAAAAAATGTCTATGAAGTCACAGGCTACCTCCTCAAACACATCTGCAAGCCTTGGCGTAAAGCCCACTTATTTGAGGGTTACCTGGATATGTGAATGACGGACAGTCTTCGGGAAATGAATTTCAGTCCATGTTTGTGTAATCAGTGTATGCACTTGCCCTGGGAAAAGGCATTTCAGGGCAATTTCAGCCTTTTAGTTCTGATCCTTGTGTTCTTTCCTCTTCCGCAGTGATATTTTTGATGTGGGGAATGGATACATTGGGGGGGGGGGAAAATAATCATAGTCTAAAGACTTGACACTGATAAAAATATCACACATTTCTCTAGGCTTTACCTGAGGTGCAGAGGCTGTCAGCACACGCAATTTCCATAAGCGAGATCTGCTCTTTCCAGACTGTTTAAGAATTCAGAAGAAAAAAAGATTGCTTCCTGCCAAAAAAAATTCCTATTGAATTTATTCTGCATCTTGACATCTCTTTCAGGAGGAGGGTTGCCCCCTAGGCAACAGGGGCTTCCACTCTTGACAAACTCAGCTGTGCCTATTCTTACAGCAGAAATAGGGACTGGGTCATGCTGAGGTTTCGGATGAGTGTGCACAGGTCAGCAAAGCACACCACTTACGGCAGGAGAACAGCCGGAGAATGCAGACACTCCCTCAGACTGTGTAAACACTGTTGTATGGCACAGCAAAAGCAAGAAGATATTTTAAGAATAAAGTATTAGAAATACAAAAGTTCCATGTGATCTTTTCAGGTTCCCATACTATTTATTCACACACCAAAATTACAGATACAACATGTGGTTTCTTCCCATCCAGCGCTACTGCAATGCTATGTGATTTATTTATTTTTTTTAATACAATTGGATTTTAAAGAAATATCAGCTGACACAGATTTGTGGCAAGCATTCCACCCAGTGCTTTGCACAGACACTTCAACTGAGCCTTCTTAGCAAGCAACTCCCTCTCTAGCTGTACATACAGACCGAGAAGCCTGCTGACCGTGCTGAACTTTTAACTCACGACGCAGCCTGCTTGACCCTGCGTGCCAAGAAGAGTCAATTGATGCGGCCTTAATGCTAATAAAACCTACAATGAACACTTCACTGGGCAAAACTGTGCCATGGGGGTAGGCAATAAAGGACTGGAAGTATTCGATGAAGAGGAAATGATTAATACAGTTCTATGCTTTGTTATAAAACAAACAAAACCAAATTTATGACAACACACAGGCCACTGTGGCGTGGTACCAATGTGCACTGGACATCAGCTCCCTGTCCGAAAATTCTGCCAGCCAAACCAATTATGCTTGTGTTACTTTACACTAGCAGGGCTGCTGCAAAAACAATTCAAAGGCAAGAGAAGTTCAGAATCAAAGCTACCCAGCCCAACCTGTAAAGGTTTCTCTTTGTATTGCAACTCATCTATTTGATTAACACTATCTTCTTAAAAGAAACAGCATCTTTGAAACATCATACCTTAGAAAAGCCTCTAAATCACTGCTAAAGAACTCAATTCTGTTTCAAAGCCTTCTGCTTTCCTGTTAAGTCAGTCAAAAGTTACTTAACCCTGACAGAAACAACACCTCTCTAGAAGCCACCTTTAGCAAACATTGTAGTTTACCTACTGTGAACTTTCAAAGCAAAGTGAAAACCTGGGTTTCATTTTTTTTAATCTGAAAAACAGTTTGAAGTGGTAATTCCAGATTTTTCTTCCCTGAGTTTCTGCCACTAAACCCAACAGAACAGAGTTGTTCCAGCCTGAGGGAGCAGAAAGCTGCCAAAACAAGAAGAAATCAAGTAGAGCAACTTGATTTCTTCAACTTGAGCAGATATTTCACCAAATGTAGAAAATCCATATTCACTTTGTTTTGTGCTCCATTGCAACAAAATGAAAAAAAAATCCTCTTGAAGTACTGGGTGAAAACCTTTTCATTCAGAAGTTTCCACATGAAGTCCTGCATTCTCAATCAGCTTTATAAATTGCTTTCATGACATTGCAAATATGTTCCTGGCTTACAATGTATAGGAAAGTGCCATCTTTGTTGCTTATAGCTTAATGTTGCAATCGGATACATGGGAATTGATTTCTTATGGGGAGTCCCATCCATTTCAGAAGTTACTTACACACATGTCCTTGAAGCATCAGTATATTCCAAAGAGAAGAGACAAAACTAGACAAGATGATCACAGCAGATAAAGCAGAAAGAGAGCTGGTGATGAACTGATTGCAAGTTTTTGAGAGGTCGTTCTGTGTTTTTGACATGGGACAAAGATGACCCTTAGAAATTAATTCTAATTTAAAATTAAAACAATCAAGTCCTGCTTCAGCAGGGCAGAAACCTGACTGCCTGCACAAGCCTGAATATTAATTAAAGTGACTGCTGAAAGGGCAAAACAGCCACTAACAGGATTATTTGGACTAGGTGGAATTTAACCAATTGATGGATTAGTTCCGACTTTGCCACCTGCTAGATAATTATCTGCAGAGTATCCCAATCAATGCTAGAAACGTAAGTCGATGCTGGAGGAATCTACTGAAACCATGACTGCAACTAAGGGCAGATCACAAAGGAGAACAATTTGTTTAAACCCATCATTTAATTTTAAAAATCTCCAAGTGTTGTGCAAACCAGCTAGGTATCTTTCCCCCCTGAGTTTACAAACAGAAGCTCGGAAGTGCAGGAAATCTGGGACTTGGCCACTTTCCATCAGCAGAGATTGCACAAGAATTGGGGAGGGGGAAAGAGAACGGGGTCAAATCCTGAAAATAATAGAAGTTTTTCCCTTGACCCTAATGGGGCCACACCTCATTCTCAGACCCCTGCTCTAACCATTACCCAACAGAGCGTTTGCTGCAGCTGTTTTTTGTTTACACCAGAGCTGAAAAAGGAATTCTTCCTCATTAAAAAAGTTAGAAAGCAACTCTGTTAGTGTCAAGTCCCTGGGAACTTCAATCCTCGTTCAAGTAGCGTTCAGGGTGTAACTGGATGCTTTCCAACGAACTCCTCTCCCAAGAGCAAAATGAGGCCAAAGGAAATGCTTTAATGTTTAATATCTATATGTTGCTGCAGGTCCATCTATACATTTTTTGGGTACTCACTATTAGAGTAACTTTTTTGTCTCAGCTACAGTTTGAAGTGCTGAATACAGCAGTACTGTTACAAGGTAATCATTGGCTGCATAAAGTAAAATAAAAATCAGGGGCAAATGCTACCAACTATGAATAGAATAACAAAAGGTACGTAGCAAGGCAGGGTCAAACTTCAGAAGTCTCAAACAGGAACAAGAGGAAAATCAGTCAACTGAGCAGTTGGTCCTGACTTCAATCCTTGGCAGCACTGCTCCATCCCCTCCACATCCTAGTGAGAAACCAGTAAGTCATCCTTATGGAGCGGCAAACCACTCATTTACATTTGTCATAGTTTACAGGGGCTGATGTCTTTTGCATTATGTGTACCCTGAAGCCTTATAGTCCCATGTTCAGACCCGAAATAAGTCCCAAGAGAGATAGGGTCAAGGTACTTGTATCTCCCCAAAAGAACAGGCTGTTTGAAGGATTTTATGTGATGGGGGGACAGAGCGATCTTGTCTGATTATGGCTTGACAGGGGGGCACTAAGTGGCTCTGAATTCAGGAGGTGCTCAGTTTAAAATTAAATCCAAGTGTGGATTTTACTTCAATGACTAATCAGGAAAAAAATATATATATATACTCTAACTCTGTAACTGCTTAACTGTACCGTATTATCAAGGACACCTGGGCTTGTGAGCTTCACTGCATATAAATATTACAGCAGGAAATGATGGCTAGTGGGGTTTTTTGATAGAAGAGTTGAGAAACAGATGCATCTTATTGCAGCACATTAAGAAACACACCCATAGCTTGGACACTGACCTAGAAATGCTCTCTCCACACTCGGGCTCAATGCTGCACATCAATCAATGATATCGGCCTTGTCTAAAGCACAAATCCCTTGTGCTTTAGTGGGTTTATAGGTGTCTGAAGTGCTACTCAGGTAAAAAGCTACAACAAATAAATGGGAGCTGCAGTTAGGACATCATCCACAAAACTTACTTCAGCACAAGCTTAATTTTAAGTGCATGTGGTGTTACTCTGATCTGAAAATTTTGTATCTGGTCCTTATATTCTTCCCCACCTGGAAACTGCTTCTATGGAAAGTAACTGTCCCATGATGTCAAGCAGAAAATTACCCAAACGGCTAATATCAAGGGCATGGAGGGCATGGGACAAGACTCTCTTTAACAACAAAAAGAAAACAAACATTTGGTATGGAAAACCAGAGTGATGCATTTCTGGCAACGTGTTCTGACCTTCATAGACTTCCTCCTTCAGAGGAGCCAAAGTCTAACCCTAGTTGGGCTTTCAAACTGCTACAGAAAACTGAGCAACACGGTCATGAAAAAGGACATATGCATAGTAATGGGCAGCCAACAGTCACTCTCCACTCTCCAGAAGATTCGTAGTATTTTAGGGTTAATAGATTTTGTTAAGACCTGCATCAATTTTACACTAATAAAGATACAATACAATTGCTTTAGTTATTTGGCTAATTGCCAGACAACTTCTGAAAGGAGTAATTCTAAAGAGCTACAAGATGTAGCAGCAGTAAGTTTTGTGGCTCAGGAGTTCCGATTTACTCAGAATGGGGGAACTGAGGTAGGTGAGTTAAGCCTATTTTTTGCCCATCATTTGCTTCTCATCACAGAGGTGCTTGGAGCATGTATTTTGAGTGTGAGAAAACTGAATCCCCATCAGCACTGTGACTTCCTTAAAAACAGAGTATTATTTATTTTAACAGCCTGTTCTGTACAAAAGGGCTTGTCAAACTACAGCACTTTCTTCACTTGTAAGGCATAACTGCCCAAGGTCTGAAATAAAGGGGGGAAAAAAACCTCCACTGTAACTTATTTCTTCATTTCTTGCAGTTAATGGTTTTCTTTTTGTTGTGATAGAAGTATAGTGATACATTCTGTAACGCTCACAGTCTTACAGCATTTAGACACCATCTAATATGTTCAGAAAGAGATCATATACCATATGAAAAAGGAGGAAACCTCTTCACTTTTTTCCCTCCAATAGATTGTCTGAACCAAAAAA